>NC_037673.1:104591558-104923846 GCF_003255815.1 Theropithecus gelada | reverse complement strand
GAGTCTCGCTCTGTCGCCCAGGCTGGAGTGCAGTGGCGCGATCTCGGCTCACTGCAAGCTCCGCCTCCCGGGTTCACGCCATTCTCCTGCCTCAGCCTCCTGAGTAGCTGGGACTACAGGCGCCCGCCACCGCGCCCGGCTAATTTTTTTTGTATTTTTAGTAGAGACGGGGTTTCACCGTGGTCTCGATCTCCTGACCTTGTGATCCGCCCGCCTCGGCCTCCCAAAGTGCTGGGATTACAGGCGTGAGCCACCGCGCCCGGCTAGCCTAGGTTTTAAAAACAAAAGAATAAACAATGCAAATGGGAACCTACCAATTCAGAATCAAATGCTTTCTCTCTAGATCTGTGGCCATGACCTGTAATCTGTAATACACTTTTCACTATGATCCCAAGTGCAAATATTCCTGTGTGTATAAAACTGAAGAAAAAGTAATAAAGAAAGATTTACTATGGCCAATATATTCTTATGTCTCCTACTGTGTTTGATTTATAAATGCATATGAAAACCACTAAATTCATTCCATTACCTATTAATGGGTAATGAGCCAATTACTAAAAAGCATTGCTATAATACTTTATAAAATTAGATTTTGAAATATTCAGGGATTGTCCCTGGGACAGAAATTCAGATAATAGTTACTATATTCTGTAAAATCATGAACATCCTTAAGAATGTGATAAAAATTATAGATATTCTAGTCAAATGCTTACACATACATACAACATGTTGCATGAAATTTTTGAGGCTGATTAATATTTAAAGTCCATACATTGAGGAAAAATAAACAAATAAATCCCCTCCCACTACCGAAACAAAAAACAAAAAAAAAAAGTGCATTGAGGATTGGAAACTTCATTTTTTCTCCTATGAGGATTAAAATGACAAGCCCATTATACCTCCAAGAATATGTTCAGAGATAAAAAACACACAAGCAGAGGTAAATATAAAATGATAGCCCAAGCTTTTAGAAATAAATGAAGACAAATTGATAAAATTAAGATAAAAAGACGAACACATAATCAGTGTTGGATATTTAAACTTTTTCTCAATAATAGAATAGAGCAAAAGGAAATAAAGATTTAGAAGATTTTAGTATGTTATCAACCAACTGAATATAATTGAATATAGAATTCTACACTCAACAACTACAAAAAGCATATTCATTTCAAGTGTGCACTAAATATTCACCAAAACGGACCATGTGCATGGCAATCAAACAAGTCTGAATAAATTTTAAGGAATCAAAGTCATACAGAACATATGACTACAAATTAATTCAGTTAAAATTAACAACAAAGAGGTTTCAAGAAAATGTCCAAATATTCAAAAATTGAGCAACACACTTTTAAATAACACATATGTTATGGGCTGAAATTTGTCTCTCTAAAATTCTTATATTTAAGTCCTAACCCTCAGTACCTTAGAATGTGATTATAACTGGAAATCGGTTCTTTAAAGAGAGAATTCAGGTAAAATGAAGTCCCGAGGGTAAGCCCTAATGTAGTATGACTGGTATCCTTATAAGAGGAGGAGATTAGACACAGACACAGACAAACAGAAGATCATGTGAAGACACACAGAGAAGATGACCATACATAAGCTAAGAGAGGCCTCAGAAGAAACCAACTCTGCTGACATTTTAAATTCCTAGCTTCTAAAACTGTGGGAAAATAAATTTTTGTTAAGTCACTTGGTACTTCGTAAGGAAGCCCTAGCAAATTAATATATCATGGAAAGAAAAGACAAGAATGAAAGAAACCACAAGAAAAATTAGAACATAATTCAAACTAAAGTATAATCAGAATTTATTGTATATAGCTAAACAGTGCTAGGAGGGAAATTTACAGCTTTCAATGTTTATGTCAGAAAAGGATAGGAATCAAAATCAATCTATATACATTTCTACATGACAAAGCAAGGCAGGAAAAGGCATATTTAACTGAAAGTAGGAAGAAGGAAATAATAAAGGGCAGCAATCAACAATGAGAAACAAATTATATATTTTTAAAAAGCTAAAATTAATAGATTAAAAAAATGGATAAACACCTAGGAAGACTGATCTCCTCCATTCCCACAACCCACCAAAAAAGGGGAAAAAACACAATTTACAAATATCAGAATTGAAAGATGAAACATCTCTGTAGGTCCTACAGATGGGAAAATAACAATTAGGGGATATCATAAATAATTTTATGGCATACACTTGACAAATGAGATGTAAGGTCCGATACCTTGAAAGATAACTAAAGTGAACACAAGATAAAATTAAAAAAATTTAAATAGCCCATATTGTGAAGAGCACGAATTTGTAGCTAAAACACTTCCTATAAAGAAAACTCTAGGCTCAGGTGGCTTCATTGGCAAATTCTATAAAATAATTAAGAAAAAAATAGAATCAATCATATACAAATTTTCTTAGAAAAGGAGGAGAAAACATTTCTAACTCTTCTTATGAGTCCTGTATAACCTTGATACTAAAACCTTACAAGGATATTATAAGAAAATTATAAAACAATGTCATTTGACAAATTTTATAAACAAAATATATATGATTAATAGAATGCAGCAATACTTTGAAAAGGTAATACAACATGATGAAGTTGGTTTTATCCCAGTAAATGTTTAAAAATCAATCTACTGCAATTCAACATCATAAGGGAAAAAGGAGAAAAATCATGTAATCATATCAATAGATACAGGAAAGCATTAAACAAATTCAGTATGTACTAATGATTTTTTAAAATCTCTCAGCAAACTAGGGAAAGAAGAGAACTTCCTCGGTCCCACAGGAACACCTATGGAGAACCTACAACGATCACCATACTTAATGGTAAAATACTGAACACTTACCTCTCAAATCAGGACCAGGGCAAGGATGCCTGTACTTACTACTTAGTATTTATCATTTTACTGAATATCTAACCCAGTGCTATAATTCAGAATAAAATGGAAAAATTAGAAAGAAGTAAAATCTCTTTGCAGAAAACACGGAAAATTTTTTTAAAAATCTACAAAAAGAAAAAAATAATCCACCAGATTTGGCAGAACAGTGAATTTATGAAGGTCACAGAATACAAACTCAATATCAAAATATCAATTATATCTCTACATGCCAGAAAAAAATACTTGGAAAGTAAATTAGCAAAACATCCTTTATAACAACAAAGAACAAAATACTTCAGAGAAGTTTTAAAGAGGGATGTGTTAAACCTTTATTCTGATAAGTACAAAACATGGCTAAGAGAAGGGAAAGGAGAGCAAAATAAATGGAACAATGTATCAGGTCCATAAATTGGAAGGCTTAATATTGTAAATTTCCTCCATGTTGATTTATAGAATTAACACATTCTCAACCAAATTCCTAGGAGGCTTTTGTTGAATTTGACAAGCTGCTTCTAAATTTTTCCATAGAACTATAAAAGATCTGCAATAGAAAAAATGTTGCAGAAGAACAAACTGTGAGGAGTTTGACTATCCAATTTTAAGAATTACTACAGAGTTTCAATCAAGAAAGTACGTTTTTTGGTTTCAGGATAATTACACAGATCAGTGGAACAAAGTTCAGAAATGACCCACAATTCATTTGTAACATAGACACCAAAGCAACCCAATGAGGAAAGGAAAGTCTAAGAACTGATAGTTGGGAGAACTAGATGTAACTGTATGGCGAAAATATAATTTCAACTCCCTCTGTCACATCATAGGTGAAATTAGTTTCAAATGATTTATAGACCTGAAGTATAAGGCTCCTAAAAGAAAACACAGGAAAATATCGTTGTGATCTTGGAGTATGTAAAGATTTCTTAGGACTCAAAAGCAGTAACCACACAAAGGAGGGGTAGGGGGAGATAATGGCACTTCATCCAAAAATATTTTTTTAAAGAATTTTTGCTTATCAAAATATATCATTACATAAATAAGTATAAGTAAACCACAGAATTGGCTGTTTTAAAATTATTTTTTTATTTTTAATTGTGGTAAAAAAATCCATATAACAGAATTTGTCATTTTTGTCATTTTTAAGTGTACCATTCAGTAGTGTTAGGTATATTCACACTGTTGTGCAACGGATCTCCAGAACTTTCAGAACTGGCTTTTATTCAAGTTTTATAAAGAACTCCTACAATTCAGTAACAAATAGGTAAGCAACACAATAAAAATGGGCAAAAGAAACTTCAAAAACAAGATGTATGTGTGGCAGTAAGAATATGTAAAAGAGTTCAATATCAATCGCATAAAGTTCAAAAATAGGCAAAATTAATCTCTTTTAAAAGTCAAAAAAGTGTTTATCCCTGGTGATAAAAGTGGTTAGGAATGGGTGGGAGTGACCAGGAAGGTGTATGAGAGAGGATTCAAGAGTCATGTCCTATTTCTCAATCAGGGTGGAAGTAACATGATTGTAAACACTTTGTGATAATTTAAGACTTGTGTTCTCTGCTGTGCGTTATACTTTATTAGGTCTAGGATTTTACCTTGTTTATAAGTTCATAAGTTAGCCTATTATTTTTTCACAGATGCTGGCAGAAGGCATGAGACTCACAGGTCAGAGACAAAGGACTTTATTATTCATAGCATAGCATGGTGGTATTGCAGATGAGCCTAGATGGATACCTGCACACAGAATAGGTTGTAATCTTTGAGTCTGGGATGCCCGCCATTTTACGGCAGGCAGTAAGCAAGCCTACTCTGTCTTACAGGGAGGCATTATTTCATCTTTCAAAGTTGCTCACTAAAGATACATCCCTGAGAAATGTCCTGGGTCAAGATTAGTCAGGGCCTTGCCTTCTTAATACACCCAGTAACATGTGCAGACATGCAAGTAATCTGTGGGAAAGTATCTCTTCACATTTTTCAACAAAAAGTTTACTAGATATTTTTACACTACAAAAAAAGTAGATTAGAGGAATGTTGTAAATAAAATGCAGCAAGATTTCAGCCAAGCCATTTGACCAATCATTACAATCTTTGGGGTAAAATGGAGATGAAGTGAGATGGATAGAATTATAGTTAAGTGGATTTGTAGGCTGAACAATAATAGCCATGGAATATTGATTTAAGGTTTGATGCAGATCTATCATAATGTTATCAGTGGTATGATGTGGGACTGCATGCTTAATCTCCTTTTCAATATTTTCATTAAGAACTGGATGAAGATCTACAAGGCATGTTACACACAGAATGAAAAATATAAGTGAAATTAATTCTCATATCCTGGAAATATTAAAAATATTCGGATATCAAAGCTGCTTTCAAATAAGTGAAGAGCTTTTTCAAGTGAAGAGCTTGATTATTTTCTTTATAACTTCAGGTATCAAGTACAGTTTATATTTTTACACATATGAGGGCAGCATATCATTAATTATTTCCTCAAGAACACTAAAGGAAATCTTCAAATATAGATTTAACACCTATCTTTTCACCGTCAAATATTTGCTTCAGGAGAATTTAAACTGCCTCTACCATTTTTTCTTTTTTGGTTTAGAACAGAAAGCTATCTTGCTTGGAATTTAGAATAGAAAAGTGTAAAGGGGGTTCTTTTGATAGGTCTGACAGATTTCCACATGATGAACGGTCAATAATAAAAAGATGATTTCTCATATTGGATAAAGACTTTAGAGGTACTAAAATTTCCTAGGATGGATGACATTTCAAGGCAATTAAATTCTTAACTTGATCTATCACAGGAAAACATATAAGACTGTTAACATTCTAATAGAGTCCAGTAAATGGAATTATTTTGGTAGTATCTGATTACGAGTAGTACTTAGCCCACAAACACTTGGGGTTTTAATGAAAATCAGGAAAAAAAAATTCCTTTCTCTAAGAGGTAAAACTCTCAGTAGGAGTGGAATATAAAAAGTTTGTCTTTCATATGTTTAATAGTTTACATGTGCTTATCTCATTGAGCTCTCTTAATAATACTGTAAGTATTCATTGACTTTCTCAACAACATACTCTAAGTCAGGGGCTGGTCTGGTCACAAATCCATGTATTTTATCTAGACAGCAGAATTTTATTGACTATAGCAGTTTTCCAGGTATACAACAATGACTGTGTTCTGAAAGGACATGCATTTGACATTTGTCTGATGAGGCACATAAGACAGTGAGGAGCAGAT
This sequence comes from Theropithecus gelada, assembly GCF_003255815.1. Taxonomy (NCBI): domain Eukaryota; kingdom Metazoa; phylum Chordata; class Mammalia; order Primates; family Cercopithecidae; genus Theropithecus; species Theropithecus gelada. Next base: position 104,917,725 of record NC_037673.1, on the reverse strand, counting down.
CTTCCACAAAAGAGAGTACTGGGTGTGGAGTGCTGTAGCCTCTCAGGTCACACAGTAAGCTCTTCAGCTAGCCATCTCACAAAATGTCTCCTGTGACACATTGAGCAAGAGTAGGGAGTCCTATCTAGAAATGAACAATGAAAGAATAATGTTCAAAGGACTTTAGAGTAGAAAAAAGACAAAAAAAAATAGGTGCTTATTTCAGGCAAAGTGCTAAAGGCCTTCTAACTTATGATTAAAGCACATTCCCTGTCCCCCAGTTCAAATTTCATACATAAACTAGAATAAGATATAGTAAAATAATGGCTATACAGACACACAAGTAATGTGTTATAATGGTTCAGAAACCTTCAATGGATTCTGAAGGGGTAGGAGAGGGATCCAGAGGACAGGTTAACAATGGAGCATTCTTCCTTCATTGGGAGGAAACAAAGAAGTACCTTTATTTTAAAGTTCTTTAGGATAAAATAATAAAGTAATAAATATTGCTTTAGGGTAAAGTAATAAATATTTTAGGAGTATTTAAAGGGGACATATTAAATCAAAACAAAGAAAAAGTTATTGAGAATTAAGCATCCATAGAGCTAGGTTCTAAGACTTACATTTGTTTTATTTATATTTTCCTATTGCTGAAATTTCTGTGCTAAATCATTTCTACCACTGACAACTACTGAAGTTTCCTCCTCAGTAACTGCTTCAGAGAAAAAGCTAAATCGGGTTCAATATAATACTGAGAATATCCTTTTCCTTAGATATCATTCAGGGTATGAAATAAATGTTAATGCCTTATTTAGAGTTTTTCTATTAGAATTTAAGTCTGTACTAGAAACAACTCTAGGCCTCTAGAAGCAGAAAAATGTTTGGCCATAAACAGATATTTCTCCTAATTCAGATCAAAATGAAAGAGGTTCCTAATTACACTTAATTTTCTCACATCTAAGTCGGGGAAAAAATAAGATTAAAGTAATTTGTTTCAAATGTTTTTCTTAGGATAAGTACCTCAGGAAAGCGATAAGAGTCATGCAGACAATAAACTTCTAGTTATTTAAAAGAAAAAGACCCATTCTATATTCGTTTAACCTTAACTTTGTAGAGTTTTACTACATAAACTTGCAGATCGTCTTTTCTCACTCCAACTTTACAAGTAATTAGTTCTAGGAGCTCGGACAACTTGCCCAATTTTGGATTTCATTTATTACATAAAGAGATGCGGTTAGAATGCTGTCTAAAGTCCATTCTAGACGGGGAAGCTCAGCCCAATAAGAAAGTGGGACTGTGGAGATTATTTAACAACCATCTCTGGGTTCCCTGTTTTAATATGCTCTACTTTGAGCACTTTGCATGAAATCATATTTTATTGTTTGTAAAAGTCTTCCATCCTCGCTACTCAGCATTGTCCCTCTTTACTAGACTGTGGGACTGTTAACCGTGCATATGTGACCTATTGAAAAGCTGGAACTCCTCTGCAATTCTTCTCCATTCTCAACTCTCAATCCAATCTTCTAATCAATCTCTAATCTACAATTCAAGCCATCTGAGAATAATGTTTTACTCATTATCATAGTTTATTCTGTATATACAATGTACAACCTTCTTCCTTGCTCCTATCCTTTAGACTTTACTGTCACTGTTTTTGGCCCAAGTCCATATTCATTTACTTTTGAACTCACAAGAACTTTCTTTATAGATCTTGAACTCAGATAAATGGGAAAATACTGCCTTACAGATTGCCAGCTAACTCACTCCCATTATTCAGACTTAAAATTTGTAAGAATCAACTTCCTGATTCAACAAAAGATGACTTTCACTGATATCCAAAAATCAAAATGGGTAATGCATTGTTTTCTTTACAATTCATATAACTTTATTTTTTAAATCAGTAAATATTTAATTAACTAAATTTTTAATTAATTTATTATCTATGTGACCTTTCCACATTCACTCACATGGAGTATTCCATTCCAGGTCTTTCATCAATTCCCAGAAAGCACAGACTAGTAAGCCACTTTGCATAACACTGTGTGCAAATAAGCAATTAAAATTGTTTCATTAAAATGATAGGTTAAATGCCAGAGACAGCATCAAAATAATTTAGATTACACAGGCATTCCTTTCAAGTTATCATAGATTATTTCTTACAGTGTGTTATTTTTATGTTATGACATGCATATAAGTTTAATGAGCAAGCAGGTAGAAAAATGATATGTATAACTGGGATTTTGTTTTTCACTCTAGATATACTTTATTCATTTAACCATGGGGGGAAAATGTATTTATCATAAAAAGTAGCAGTTTTATTAAACTACCAAGCCTATAAGCTTAAATGTAGAGCATGGTGAAGTCACGATCACCGTGAAAGGCTGGCAAACAAAAATTACTTTCTGTAATTAATAAATTATCAGAAACTGCTAAAAAAGCATGTAGCATTAAGTCTAGAAATGGGGTCAGGATTAGGAGAGAACTGTGGGGTTTGCATTGGCTCGGCTATAGTGTCTGACAGCTACATTGCAGGGCAGTTTACACAGGGAAAGGTCTAAAGGTCTGTAGAATCTAATCTAATGTGATATTTTCTGTGCTGAACAGGTATCTTTGAGGTAACCATAACCTTTCTTGGGTATCATTTCCTTGGCCTTCAAGCCAGAATTCTACTTAGGGGTTCTGTCATCTACACTGATATGTGTTCTTTCTAAAACCAGAACAATATTAGTATGACTTCCAACTGTGCATACAGGGGAAGATATTTTATTAATGCTAGGAAAAAAATGAGGAAAAAGCTAAAAATATTGTTTTACAATTCATTCACTCAGTAAATATGGTCTAATATTGCACCATAAGACAGTCAGACTTACGATGAAATAATAAATTCAGTCCACACTTCAGAGCACCAATCTGGAGTTACCAACGTCAAACAAGCCTTCAATTGCTTCCCAGTATCTCCCACTTTCCAACACAGAGGAAGGTGTTTTCCCCACCCCTCCCAATGAACACTGCCCCTTGCGAAAGTTTTCTCTCCACCTTTACGGACAGTTTCTTCTCTCTACCTTTCGCCCCAGGTGGAGCAGTGGTTAGGACACTTCCATAATCACAGCATCTTATAAAGTTGATTTTAACAGAATTTTTCTTTTCAACTAAGATAAAATAGGTCTGGTAAATATCTCTTTGTTTCAGTCTTGGAACATCACCACTAGAAAAAAATAAACAAGGAGAATTTACACAAATTCATCTTTAAATGTCTCCCATAATTCACTCAGTCTGATACTCAACTATGTGGGTATGGTTGTGGTAAGACTGAGGATCTCAAATATGGTCTGCAGATACACAAGAACAAATCAAAGTGAATGCAATGTCACATGTTCTCTTCTTTCCATCCAAGAGATCAGGTAAGAATTTTGGCAAAAGTATTTACCAGGTAGCTATATATTAAAACCCAATTACTAGTGATCTTCTCTCATGCACCTACTAAGTCATAAGGGGACCAACTCTGACAGTATTCAAAATATGAGAAAATAATGGAGACCTTCTATATAATCTGTTGGCAAATTTTTCAAGATACAAACTCACACAGGGTTTACAGTCCTTTATATTTCTAATGTGTGACTACACCCATCATTTGAGTAACTTGGTCAATATTTACTAAATGTGTAACTAGTTTTTACAACAGTTGTCTATTCTAAAGCAGTTTATCAACTTGTCATTGTGTGGATGATGTGAAAGAGGGAGAGTCAGTAAACAGACCCAATCAGAGGCATATTCCTCTTTCTTGAGGTAAACTCAAGAGAAAAAAGAACATTAGCACAGCTGGCTCAATTCTCCAGATCTATCCAGGTTGACTGAGAAAGAAAAATAAACTAGAACGTCTCCTAATTTTAAGACAGATGTAGAGATATCACCCAGAGACGCAGCTACCTAAATAATGCAATATTAAATTAGGCACGCAGATTTTAATCATCTCATCAGTAGAGAAAATATATTTCTGGCTAGTAATAAACTAAAAAACTACCTGATTCTTCACAGCATTATTTTTAAGATTAACACTGCTGTGATAGTTTGTAGATTCCATGGACATATCCTTGAGCCTTTAACTGCTGTATATAGGGAGTATAGAGGGAATGTCACCAGTGGCATATGTGTCTTTCATTTTGCTTCTTTTGTATTCTTATACTGTAGGTGTTCTTCACATAGATGTTGCTGAACCATTATGAAGCACTCCTGGATACTTCTTGGGCCCAGCCTTGGACTTTTACAGTCTCTTGAGGATACTGGTGATTGCTGACACTAGTACTACTTGATATTAGTTTATTTCAAAAACTTTTTGATCTCCAAGTTTACAATAATCTTTTTGATCCATAATTTCCTCCTGTGTAAAGTGGAAATTATAATAATACTTAAGTACTATATAAGATGAAACAAATCAAATTATTTATGATTACAAAAAAACCTAATCAGATGGGTTTGAAAATTCTTTATAATGCTCCTTTCTCAAATTTAAAAACATTTTAAAAAATCAGTAATAATATTAATTGTGTGATATCCACTCCTTTTTCATTGTTACTTAATATGGTTGGCTGTTATTAGTGAGACAAGTGATACACATAGTTGTTACTAGCTATGGAAAAAAGAAAGTCAACAGGGCAGGAAACAAGGAGTATTGCCCTGATGGATGGTATCCAATACACGGTCTACTTCTGTTAGGTTTAACGACAGAGAGTTTACAAATGCAAATGCAATGCAATGCAAATGGACCATAACAAATTGATACTATGCTTTAAAATGAATGGTAACTGGGAAGAATCGATTTAAAAAGCTAAATTCCATAGTCTTCATTTTGTAGTAATTTCCATTAGTAAGATATATTATTTTAAAAGATGATTCTGAATATAGAAATTATTGATATTTATTAACAATTATTTTACCTTAAGGTATTTTTTAAAGTCTTTTTGGTTAATTGTCCAGACCAAACTTGATTTAGCAGTTAATTCATATAATAAGGGAAAAATCAAGATTGATGTAAAAATCTAAGAAAACTTCATTACAGTTGCTCATGTACTCTAAATAGGATTTCTCTTGAAATAGCTCTTGATGACTCCTCACTGTCTTAAAGAGATTCACAAACATTTTTGCCCCACAGTGCCTCAAGATTTTTCATTTTAGCTCAATTGTTAAAATTTGGCACTATGCAGTTTCATTATTGCTTTTAATAATATAGCTGATATTAAAGACAGTGTATAAAAGGCAGATGAGGTAGCTGACATTTATGATGGTATATAAAAGGCAGACAAGTATGAGAGACATGAAGAAGATTGGCCTGATTCAGAGGCTCTCTGTGATAAATAACTTAGCTCTGTGTACCAGCTCTGGCCATAGGGCTTCAGGCTTATCATCATCCATAATGACGGCATGAAAATAACCACCTCACAGGGCTGAAGTGAAGATTCAAAAGTGATTAGCACAGTGTCTGAAATACATAAAGCTAAAAACTCAAGATATATTTGCTCTTACTGTTGCTGTTGTTACTATATGTTGTTATTGCTATTATAGGGAACTTAACCCAGACTTCCAGTTTGAAAACAACTTTACAGGCCAGGTGCAGTGGCTCATATCTGTAATCCCAACATTTTGGGAGGTCAAGGCAGGCGGATCGCATGAGCCCAGGAGTTCGAGACCAGCTTGGGCAACATAGTGAAATCCCATCTCTATAAAAAAATACAAAAATTAGGCAGCTGTGGTGGCATGCGCCTGTAGTCACAACTACTTGAGAGGCTGAGGTGGAAAGAATGGAGGATCACTTGAGCCAGGGAGGGAGAGGTTGCGGTGAGCCATGATTACACCACTGCACTCCAAGCCTGGTGACAGAGCAAGACCCTGTCTCAAAAAACAAAAAACCATTACAGCAGAATGCTATAAAAAAGTACATGAATCCACTAATTATCCAGTGGGCAAGGCAGTCATTCAGAATGACCACTAAGAGAAAATAATAACAGGGTAAAATTTACTTCAATGAAAGCATACTAATAAAGTTTTCTTTTAGCCTAATATTAGTAATGTTGCTACATAATAATTTCTGTCACTGTTTTGTTACATGATAGAAGATAACTTTGAATGTCTTGTTTCTAAATTTTAGTGATTTCACTTTCCCTTTATATATAATTTGGTGTTTTTTTTTGATGATATAAATTCTTAGAATAGCCATAAAAATGCTTCACATAATATAAAAATGTAGGTGGGTGTTATAAAGCTCCAATTGGAAAAACATAGACTGATAAAAAATGTTAAAGAGTATGTGTTTCCTGAAATAGCTTCTAATTGATTTTCTTTTCTGAAGATACATTATAAAAATAATTGGTGTTTATAAACTTTATTATGATTATGGATATACATGTCACTCCTATGTGGACAATCCCAGATAATTATTTTTTAGAAGGGAAGAAACATTTCAAACTGAAAAAAGATAATATTCCTTATTACAAAATACATTTATAGCAAGCTCTAACTATGATTAGCTTCCAACCATGATTAATTTAGGTATGTTTTTAAGTGGCAGACAGGTACATATTAAAAATGCTAAGCAAAAGCCATTCCAAAGATATTTCTAGCCAAGAAACAATCTAGAAAATAATATTCAAAAGTTAGATGCTTTCATATATTTGGTATTGATTTATAGATCAGTTTTACAACTAGATGTAATTAACATCCCATGCTTAGATAAAAATAGAAAAGTGGTAAACAATGGTATTAATGGAATAACTACATTTTTTACATTAATTTTTTTCTAAGTTGGAATCTTTGGAATTACTCTTTAAGAAAGAACAAGAAGAGAGAGAGGAGCGTAAACAAGAGATGAGAGAAGGGTTGAAGGATTTGCAAGGGGAAGTGTATAGAGGGGACACAAGAAAAGTTAGAAAGCTAATATATATACACACAGAATTTTGATGCTTAAAAACTGATTTTATTAAATTAGCAATACCTGGTTTAGATATAACTTCAATTTGATATATTCCATACTGATATATAGAATACTATGAACAAGTCACCAATTCATTAGTATTTTTTTCTGTTTATATTTCCAAAGAATCATTTGCTTTTTAACCATGTTGTATGTTAGTATCATGAATACTTAGCACAGCAAACTAACATTTACTCAAGTTTTCACATCACTTACTGCACAACACACTGTATCTGAAAAATGATTCATGCCAAAGTGTATGACCCAAACTCTGCTTTCGCAAAAGTGAGCAAAGCCTTGGTTCCAAAACACGCAACTCTTCAAGTTCTATGAAGATTCTAAATGGTACTTCGATGCTTTTATGAAATCAGGTTTCCTGACCACTCTCTTTAATTTATTTTGAGCTTTGCTCCAAGAGATAGCTGTAAAATTCATTACTGTATTAACAGTACTGCAGAGTGGAACTCCAAGTATATGGAATTCCAGGCTTTAGGGCCAAGGACAGCTATGGGTCCAGGGAAAATTTAAATTAAATTTTGTAGTAACTACGAATGTGGTAGAGTTTATTGAATTTCTATCTTTGATTTACTTCTAAAGATGTTAGAAATTAATTTGAGACCCAACTCTAGCAATCCTGCATGATATTATGATGTGTCTTTTGATACAACAGCTCTACTCTGGTTTCACTATAGGGTGTGGTTCAGAGAACTGGCACTGGATTCTGGCTAGATGTAAATTCTGACAAGTAGCAACTGAAAAGTGTGGAATCTTGGACAGCTCATTACTTAGTCTCTCTTTGCTTCAGTTTCCTTATTTGTAAACTGATGATAATATTTTAAAGAACTATGGTGATATCAAAGAAGTTCCACATGTTAAGTGCTTAAACCAGTGTTTTGCACACAGCATACTCTCTAGATATTATTTTGCCCTGCTAGTTTTTTATTTTTCCTTCACTATGATTTCTATTTTCTTTGCATTTTAGCCAACCTCAAGTTTCAAATATGCTTTTGAGTAAGACAAAATAAGTGTTTATAAAATGTGAAATAAAAAGTGTAAAATTTTTGGGTAATGATTCTTTTACTCAATATTTAAAGCTTCTTCCAAGTAAACACAAATTAATAATTTTTTTTATTATTAAGAGTTTAACAATTTGTTACTTTTCCTTCCTAAGTGTAGTGTAATACAGTTGACCCTTGAACAACTTCAGTTTGAACTGTGCAGGTACACTTATATGTGGATTTTTTTCAAAGGCCAACTTTTCATATAAGTGGGTTCTGTGGGCCCCACTGCAGGACCTGAGTATGCACGGATTTTGGAATATATGGAAGGGGAGAGGGATTGATTTACGAAGGGGCAAGTGTAATTATTATTTGGATATGAAAGTATCACATTCATAAAGGCTATGTGCTAAAGTTCAAAAGTTCCTTAAATTCACAAACTCTTTACTATACACAGTTTTCCCCATTAGATATTTACATAATGGTGAGATATAAACAACACAAAATAAAGACATGCTAAGGTGCAGATACTGGCCCCTTAGCTAGGATCAATTATGGTATAAATGATTCACAGCCTAACACCAGTCTCAGAGCTCATCTTATCCTTAAATAAATTATGACGGACTATATGGCACAAGCTATGAGGATAGAGATAGTCATCAATGCTCCGACCACTGGACAAATTCAAGGTGTTTGAGTCCTGTTAGAAGCTGAGATTGGACAGTGTAGCTCCTCAAGTATCTCAAATAATCAGATGTGTCATGGATTTAGCAGAACATAAACTATTGTTTTGTAACTATCTTCCAATATAACATAACCCAATAAAAGACATAGATCTATTAATTAAAACAACTAACTGTGTGCACTAGGTTGAATATTGTGCCCCCGAAATTCATGTCTACCTGGGACTTCAGAATATTACATTATTTGGGAATAAGATTTTTGCAGATGTAATTACTTATTATGTGGTCATATTAGGGTGGGTCCTTAAACCAATGACGTCTTTATAAAACAAAGAAAAGAGAGATTTGAATATAGAGACACAAAGACACACAGAGGGAAGAAGGCTATGTGACTGCAGACACAGAAACTGAATGATGTATGTGCAAATTAAGAAACACCAAGGATTGCTGGGAACTGCCAGAAGCTAGGAAGAGGCAGGAATAAATTATTCCTCAGAGCTTTTGGCAGGAGCATGGCCCTGGTAACACCTTGATTTTGAACTTTCTAACTTCAGAATTGTGGGAGAATAAATTTCTGTTGTTTTAAATCACACAGTTTGTGATATTGTTACTTCAGTCCTAGCAAATCTCATCTTCAAGCAGATTTCATTATAGACCTTATATTTCCTTTGAGTCTGATAGCTGGATGTGGAAAGAGAAACACAGCTTTAACCCACTAGCACTAAAAAACTGAATTAAAGGGAAACACGACATCCCTGGCCTACTGCTTTTTCTGGGATCACTTGATTAAGGCATATGATTTCATTTATTTTTTGTTGTAACAACAACAGAAAATACCATACAATCTGAGTTTTCAAAGTCCTGGGAACAAATCCAGAGGAATTAATGACTCTGAAAAATATCAGGTTGGTGCAGAAGTAGTCGCGGTTGTTGCCAATAAAAGTTTTTATCATTACTTTTCATGGCAACAACTGCGATTACTTCTGCACCAACCTAACACGTTAGGTAAGACTACCTTTTGAAATACATGCCAACTCACATCATTTACAGTTTTCATTCACTAGCATAGAATAGAAAGAAGTTTATTTTCTGTTATGTTTTTAATTGCACTCAGGCAGCAAAGGAAAAATCAAGCCTGCTTGAAAGCAGAAATGTCATAAGGGTAAATCTTTTCTTAAAAGATCTAATTAGTTATATCTAAATTATTTATATCAAATAGTACAATGTATATACAATCTTGGTCTTATTTATATGAGAAAAATGTGAACCTAAAATACCTTTCTGATTTATATTTCTGTATGAAGAATTAGGTTCGTAACATAACTCACACTCAAATTAGATATCCACCAAGACGATCGTCCAAAAATGCCATATCACTAGCAAATATTTAGGAAGAAAAACTCCCTCATGAGGGCAGAATTATATAAACATTGCCATGTAAAGCTTTTCACAGTTAAAGGCTTTTTTCCAGTTTCTCTACTCATTAATTTGTTGCTTAATAAGAATGTTAGTTAAAAATTTCTGGACATACGATGTCCAGAATGTCGATTATATATGCTTTCTAAAATTATTTTGCAGTATCAATGAAACATAATAAAAATTCCCTGTGTCTTCTTCTCATATACTACTTTTTTGAATTGGAACAAGGAAAAAAACGCAACAATTTTGTTAGCTTTTTAAAGATAAGACTGTATACTGTTATAGACTGATTTGTGGGAACACTATATCTTAAAAGGAATTGTCTGATTCTAGGATCTTTGTATATTTTCAAGCATAATAGGAACAACACATGAAAAAGATGATATATATACAGATAAAATTACAAGGCATTTATTTGTCACTATAAAATGGTTTCCTCAAGTGATGCAGGTTTCTATCACCAGTGATGTTATGTGGATATGATGTACCTACTGATAAGATATAATGAGAAGGGCATTTTGCCTGTGTGGTATTTTTCCAAAATCCATAAGGTCAGTCTAACTATGAAGAGAAAAAATTCAGACAAACTTCGATTAGCAAAACATTTTCATGGACATCTAGCTAATATTCTTCAAGACTGTCAAGATGATGAAAAACAAGGATAGACTGAGAAACTCTCATAGACTAGAGGAGACTGAGGAGATATGACAACTAAATGCAACATAATGCCTTCTATTGTAACCTGGAAGTGAAAGAGGGCATTATAGAAAAACGAGTAAAATTTAATTATAGTGTAATATTTGGCTTAAGAAACGTTTTTACTGATATTCTCATTAATAGAATACAGACATACATAAATTTGGAACAGTCACAATTATAGAAAATACAATATAGAATTCATGGTATATATTATCCATAGCAAAGCTGCCACATGATAGATACTTAATATGTACCTGTTGGTTGAAAGATGGATGAATCATTTATTTTTTTAAAATGTCTATTTGCAGCAAAAGATACATGAAATAATCATGTTTGTATTATAAAACAACTGCATTAATTATAATCAAACTATCTCTATTCCATTGCAAATAATCCTGAAATGTTTCTGAATTATGTTATTTGCATTTCTAAATTTGTCCTTTTTTCTAAATAATATAGAAAAGGCTTATCTATATTGTGACTTATTTTTAACAGTATAGATCTTCTCTACTTTCTTTTCCCAAGTATTGAGTCTAAATTATACCGACTAGAGTCAAGAGTTAAATTCTTTTTCTACAATTTAACAACAGGTCCACCTTGTAATTCACTTAACCACTCAATGCATATTTTTCCATCTGTAAAATGGCATACAGTAAGTGTTATATTATTATGGAGCTACTGTTATTATCTTGCTCATCACAGGGAACACCTAAATTTCATAGGTTTTTCTTTCATTAGTATTTCCAAAGTTGATTATCTTCTAAGGAAAGGTAGGTATACGCATCACCAAACATGGTGATGTTTAAAATATTCCCTTTCAAAATATACTGTTCCCTCAAATCAGTCTGTAAGGGTATCATTCCCCAACATATTATACTGAACTGGATAGATCTTAAGTCTAAAAACATGTGGCATGTCTGTTCTTTCATTTATATGACCAAGTGAAATATGTTTTTATCTCCTTTTCTCTCAATGTTTTTAATAATATTTTCCCAGCTTTATTTAAAAGCTATTTCTGGACTTACAGGGACATATGGTTGCGGAGATGAAAAAAAAAAAATCAACCTTTATTATTAAAAAGGTTATCATGTAATAATTACCCCCAAAAAGGCACATAAATGGACTGCCAATGCGTTTGATTTACACTTAACAAGGAGAACAGGCAAATCTCAACTTTTAAGATCGCTACTGTAAAAACTGATAAAAGTACAATCTTAGAATTGTTCCATAGTCTAAACTTATGTGTGACTGTAGATTATATAAAACAATTTCATTGTCCATTCAACACTAAGAATTACAAACCTATAACAAATGAAGTAAAACAGACCAAATATTTTACTCATCATCCATTACATTAAGGTTTTTATTTCCTTAGCCACTTAAACAGAAAAAAAAAATTATATGGCTCATCCTTCTGAAGTAAATAACACAGGGATGTCAATGCTGAATTGGAAATAGAAGGACATTTTAAACAATCTTTGACATTAACATCTTTTCTTCTTTTGACAACAACCTTGTCATTTTCTCTGGAATACTACCAGAACCCATCCTCACTAGGACTCAAAAGCTACTCTTCATATCACAATCATTTTCCACCTCAACTATTAAACTCTTCATAAATCTATCTTCAATATACTCAGGGAGTGGAGACAATGCACCCAACTTATTTTATCATTTAACTCTGTCTTACATACTCTGGTTTCCTATGTCTCAGCACATTTCAGAAATGTTTCTTCTATTCATTCTTATCCATCTCTGACAGTTTTTAAACTCTCTAAAGATCTCTTGTCCTCTCAGCCACCTATTAACTATCCACATGTTGTCTAACTTTGATTTGTCTATCTCTTACTATCTCTCAGTTTGTGATTTTGCTTAGCCAAACTGCCTTCCAAACTCTTGCCTATTACAAATAACCTTTTTTTTTTTTAATATCTCACCTCAGAAACACATTCCTTTCTATATTTATGGCTGACTTTCATAACATGTTTGGTCTACTGAAAGCTGCTGTATTATGTTTGTATGATTTTTCCTTAGAATATAAAGGTTTAATATTTGCAAATATCAAGAAAAAGTTTACTGATCTATACATTAATAACATTCTTTCTCTGAAATTTTTTTTATAATAGTCTAGAAGGAAGAGAAAAAAAATTAAAGGCTTCAGATTCATTTTTTAATTAGTTAGTTAACATTTGGACTAAACAGTCTAAGCCAACATGGGCGACGACTACTGCTGTGAAAATACTGAGTTTTCCAAAGACTGGATATCATTTATTCTGAAATATTTAGGCATTACAAGAACATGATAGCTCACTGAACTGAAAATCCAATCTTTACATAATGTTATTTCTCAGCTCAGATTAATTTACCAGCAGGTAATATTTACTAAGAACTCAGAATGAGTTAAGAACTGAGCCACACTCTTTACATATACTATTTCATTTAACCCTTTGAGCATTATATTCTTTCCCCATTTTATAAGTAAAAATGTTGAGGCTTAAAGAGATCAAGTAGCATGCTTAAAGTCACACAAATGATAGTAGAGCAATAATTTAAAATCATATATGGTTCCAAAGCCACAGTGGTCATGTTTAGACTGGCGAAAGTCACCCCCAGGTATAACGGCATCTAAATAAGAATTACAGTGCATTTTGTACTCCACTGAGCATTTCTTTTTATAAGTGTTAAACTGGGTAATAACAGAGCAACACAAATGATGACTGAATAGACCTAAATGCTTTGGGAGCAGGTATGTTTCCCATTGGGCTTTCTCAGTTTTCTAAAGAAATTCTGACTCCACAATCGAGAACTCTGGAATACAGTAAATTTGGTTTGAGGGGAAATTATACAGAGGGATCAGAAAAAAAAACCTTCTGATATTCTTATTCATAGAGAGTAAAATTCCTTCTATGATCACGGCTCAATATGGGGTTTACTTGAGTATTTGTAAACTCATCTCCTATACATACCTGCTTTTATATAAAATATTATAAAGGCTTCTGGAAGCACAGGCTCCACCGGGAGCCACTATCTTTTCTAGAAATCTCTTAAGTTCAAATCAAATGCTGCCTGAACTGTGGATCTAGAGGTATAAATTTTTGAGAATGTTCATGAATCTTTCCTATACCGTATCTATTTAGATATTCAGGAGAGTAGAATTTAACTCAAAATATATATCTACAAGAAAGAAAACATAGATGTACAAAATTTTGACTGAAGCACTCTGTATTACTATAGTAGCAGATGATCAGAAAACACAATTATCAAGGAGGCACAAACAGATACTACTGAGCCGTTGAAAGAATAAATTAAATCTACATATACTGATGTAAATAACTCCAAGATATTTTATCAAATAAAAAAAAGAGGGTAGAACAGTGTACAAGCTATCATTCATGATAAAAAAGATGTATATGCATATATGTCTCCATTTGCATAAAAAAGCCCTGGAAGTATAAAAACAAAACTAAACAAACAAAAATAACAACAATAAAAATCCCACAAAAAGTAAGAGTAGCTATCTCCAAGAAGAGAAACTAAGGAGAACAGGGGTCATGGACAGAAAGATGGTTTTGGTGTCCCCTATGTAATCTCTGAAAACTGAAAACAACAACAACAACAACAGCAGCAACAACAACAAACCAGTCACTCCACTCCCTAACACACGATGGACTGTACGGCAAATAAAATCCGATTGCTTACCCTGACCTGTAAGGTCCTACCTTTCCAATCTTACGTCAGTCTCTCTAAGGCTCACTGAGCCGCAGTCACTCTAACCTTCTGTTCCCCAAACACAAAAGCCTTTTCCCACCACAGGTTTTTGCATTTGCTATTATCTGAGCCTTTTCCTAGCCCTCTGCAAAGGTTATTTTTATCTTTCAGATCTTAACACAAATGTCACCTCCAGATGATGTTTCCTAAGGCCGCTAAAACAAATCAGGTTCCACCTGCTACAATCTCTCCGATCACTTTTTTTCATATCAAATTTGAAATAAATTTGTGATTGTTAAACATATGTTTCTCCCATTACACTGTGATTTCTTTGAGAAAAGAGATCACTGATGTGTTTTTCACTAGTGTATTTTGTATGGAACAAAGCTGGTGCTCAATAAGTATTTAACAAATAGTGTAATTAATCCAAATCTCATAATAACATGTTTATAAAGAACAGAAAGTCTTAAAGAAAAACAAGTGTATTTCTAAGTTTCAGTCACTTAAATACAGGATGACACATTTGTTTCCAACAAAAAATAAATTAATCATTGCATCTCCTGGGTTTATTTTTATCAGAACTGATGGGTTTCAACTATTTTTGAAATAATAAAGCTCCATCAAATTATAGCCTCATTAGTTTAGAAATTCTACTTAAGTTAAAAATAATTTAGAAGTATAAACTTGATTCTTAAAAACAAATAATTTCAATGATATAATATTTATAAATTTTGTGCTATGTAATTACCTATGTACAAAATCTTTTATTTTAAAAAAGCACATAAAAAGATGTAAAAAATTGTAAAACAATAGATATTTGAGTCTCTCATCCTGTTCAACAAATGGCATGAAATCATGATAGGTGTTAACTATAGAAAGGGTTTATTTCTTAATTTATAGCAGCCAAGATAGAAAATACAGAGATTCAAACACTTGCTGGTCATCTTACGAGGGATCATCTTACGAGACAAGACTTCATTTTGAAGTCTTTATCAATGATCTGCTAAAGGCTCCTCATACTAACACAGACAAACACAGAAGAAGAAGGTCTTAAAAAAACAGATTCTAACCTGAAAATATTTAATATATGTAATCTCTTACAATAAAAAGTTAAAGACACTATAGAAAGTCACCTCTTTAATCACCCTCACTTTGCTGTATAAAAGCTTTCATTTTGAATGTGGATATTGTCAAATGTGATGTTTTCTCAAGTTTGACCCAGAAGAATTTAGGCAAATTTACTTTTTCAAACAAAGGTTACATTTTGTAGGCATATTTATTAGGCTCTCAATCATATTATCTCTGGAATTGAAATACACACCTATAAATAGGTACCAATGACAACCTAGTTTTACAGAAAAGGACAAATGAAAGCAAATAAAGAATTAAAAAGTTCCAAATATACAAAACCTTGTTACGACAGTTTGTAATATTACTTTTACATCTCACTGACGAGGCTATACAATGCTTAATATAATATGCAATCCTTCAAAATGAATTTGTGAACCCCTGGGCTCAATGCTCTACCCTCCTTAGGCTCCCAAAGTGCTAGGATTACAGGATGAGCCACCAAGCCCAGCTGATTTACCTTCCTTAATATTAATGCGTAAGGTTCATTGCTTCCACAAACTTGAGAAGAGTCCAGATATATTTTATCGTCATCATTTCTGAATACAGAGGCTAACTTATAATTAAAAAGGGATAAAATTTACAAATAAAAGAGTGGCATTACAATACCTTTGGCCAATGCTGACAAGATCATGGCTTTTATTTGGTTTCTACATAATAGATTCTGAATACGGTACATCAGTGCAAGCAGGAAAAAATAAAACAATATTCACTTTTAACTTGGATTCAATAAATTTTTTTTAAAATTTTGATTCAAATGATTTTCAGTTGTCTTTTAATCTTGGAAAAACAGTATTGGCTCCAAAGTGTTTTAATGAAATTATAGCTTGCCTTATAATTCTGATAAAACAAAAATTTCATACTGATACACACTGTTAGATTCATATATATTGGATAGGTTATTGGTAAAAACCTACTTGTAAAAACAAGCCATTTTACGTAAAATGTGGTTTTTATTTCACTTGAGTTCACCAGTTATACCAGTCCTGCTCATACCTCTAACATTTGCATCAAATATAAGTAGACTGCCAATAAAGTACATTTTCTTATTTAAAATATTACATTAACCTTTGTTCATCTTTTGGAATTTTAAGACTTTTCCATGTATAGTAACAAAAATATATAAATGATCATACAAAGCCAAAAGTGAAACTCACAGTACCTTTAAAGAAATGTTCATTCATAACTCCTACACTTTCAATTGTGAAGGAACTTCAAATACCAGAAAGTCATTTAAAAAACAGAATCTAAGAGCAAGAGTGGTTCAGAACATGCTTTGTCCCGCTCACCAGGCCACTTGCCTCTTTGCTGAAGGTACTTACTCATAGGTATAAATGCCATCAGAAGCTCAGAACGTAAAAAGCATATGAGTAATAGTACTCAGACATACATAACGCATCTATCGCTCAAATGCACCATGAAAACTTAATGTTTCTTAGAACATATCAACATTTCCTCATTAATAGAAAAAAATCCCTTGGCACTCTTTAAAACCACTCAAAGAAGTGACACAGTAATAGTTATAGATATTTTTCCTTTACAGGAGTGATCCTATTAACTGAAATAGTTATATTTTTATTTCATTTCTTATATTCTTCTTCTGGGAATATAATATTCTTCTTCTGGGTTAATGTCTTTATCATTTAGCTCAACCTCTGGGAACGAATATATACTACTAGAATAGATGCCTACTAAAAAAAGAGTGGCCTACTAAGAGGGTATACCTAAAATACAATAGGAAAAAACGGTCAATACCACACTTGTGGGATGCCAATAGGTTACCAACTTATGTCATATGTAAATTAAATAAAGTAACTCCGTTTTACAAGGACATTAGTGACTTTAGTATCTGCAGGAATAGCCAGTTTAAACTATTCCATCTGTATTTGCTTTGGGATATTAAGTAGTAAGTGAAATACTAAAGTAATCAAAGGTATCACTGGGGTCAGAAAGAAATATCAATTTAAAGTTGCTATCTTTCTAAACGTTGTTTTGAAAACACGTATTATGCATGATGTAAAACGACAACCAAGAGCACAATATTTTGACTTTTAGTAATGTAATACTCCTGAATTATAAAATAAAAATGGGAATGTCTAGATTTAGATAATATCAGTTAACATAAGAAAGAAAAAAGTACTCATTTCTCCCAAATTGAAACTTACTGTGCGCTAATTTATAACTGCATGCATTTAGGCTCATATCAAAGTTGTTTTAAAGGAATATTCTACCACCATCTTCAAACAACACAAAATAATAAACTCCACAGTATTGGGTTTTTTTTAGTAATCTGTTTGCAACGTTAAAAAATTCAGCCACTGAGTTGCTATATCTTAAAATTTTTTCAATGAAATATTAATTAGAGAATTACTATGTTGTTCTTTTAATCGGCCTCAAAACTGATTGCTGTGAAGTAAAATTGCAATATAATTGGCAATGGGTTAAACTATGTTAGGAAAGGTACCAGTTCAGACTTTGAGGACTCTTTTAGTGAGTACAAGCCAGGAGTCACATTCCTTAATCCTTTGTTGGCACAATTTATCCTTTCTACATTTATCAAGAGTGAAAGACACAAATGCCAGGCAAGTACCCAGACTCCAAATGCTGGGATTTGTTACCAAAGCAGCTGAAACTGTCATTGCCAGTTAACTACCATAGTAACCTTCCATAGCTGTGAAGTCACATAACTGAAACTGACTGTTAAAATCATGTGACCATATAAAATTTCACAGTAAATGGGAAGGGTGAAATGTTTATTTTTTAAAACAATTTAACTTTTTGGCAAAAATTACTGAAATGTACTATAGAAATTATGAATGAAAATGAAAAATTCAAAGAAAAGGAATTTTGAAATTGAAAGATTTATATGTAAATCTTAAAGACATTTATGAGAACTATATATAATCATGTCTAGATTTCTAAGCCTAAAATAAACTGAATCAACTCAATTACTTTTTTTAAACCATAAATAAGATGTCATGTTACAGAGGTGAGAAAAATTTTGACAACATCTTAAGTCTGGTGAAAACTCTTCAGAAAAATTTCAAAGTCATAAGTCATTTTAAAATTAAGATGAGTTTGAGGATTGCCAAGGGCCATGCGTCTGTGTGAACTGAGCAATGTACCAGATAATTTAACATTTAATTACTTCCAGGAAGTTCTGAACTTAAAAAGAACATTCAGGTCAAAACGAAGGGGGTAGTTACTAATCCCTAGCGAAAGACAAAGTTGAGATTGATATCTTTTTTCAGGTTTTCTAAAATTAATCAGCTTTACCCAGGTAAGCACAGGCATTATTGTACCTGAAGGTTAAGGTGCTAAGTTTCCTATTCATCATGGTATCTTATTGCAGTCTTAATTTTTTTTTTTTTTTTGAAACATTGTTTCGCTCTCTTGTGGCACATCGGTTGTATGTGATTTTTTTTTTTTTTTTTTTTGAGACAAGGTTTCCCTCTATTGTGGCACATCTGTTGTGATCAGTGGCACGATCACAGCTCACTGCAGACTCAACCTCCCTGCATAAATGATACTTCCATCTCAGCCTCCTGAGTAGCTGGGACTACAGGCACACATCACCATATCTGGTTAATTAAAAAAAAAAAAAAATTCACAGAGACAGGATCTCACTACGTTACCCAGGCAGTCTGAACTCCTGGATCTGGCAATCCTCCTGCCTCAGCCTCCCAAAGTGCTGGGATTATAAGTGTCAGCCACTGCATCCAGCCTCTTCTGCCCATCTTTAAACTGAGTTATTTGCTTTTCTACTATTGAGTTGTATGAGTTCTTTATACATTTTGGATAGTAACCCCTTATCAGGTATATGATTTGCAAGTAGTTTTTGCAATCTGTAGGTTGCTGTTTCATTGTACTGATTGTTTCCTTTGCTGTGCAGAAGCTTTTCAGTTTCATATAGTCCTATTTATTTTTGCTTTTGTGGCCTGAGCTTTTGCTGTAATATCCAAAACATCATCACCAAGGCCAGTGTCCCAGAGTTTTCCCCCATGTTCTCTTCTAGGAGTTTCATACTTTCTGGTTTTATTTTAGGTCTTTCATCCAATTTGAGATGATTTTTGTGTATGGTATAAATAAGGGTCCCATTTCATTCTTTTGCATGTGAAAATGCAGTTTTCCCAGCACTACCTGTCAGACAGACTATCCTTTCCCCTTTGTGCCTTCTTGTCAAAAATTAGTTGGCTGTGTATGTTTGGATTTATTTCTGAGTCAAGACTTATTATAAAGCTACTGTCATCAAGACATTGTGGTATTGGCATGGAGACAAAAGGACTGAGAGAAAAGAATAGAGTTCAAAAATAAAGTCACATGTAAGTATGGAAAAATGAATTTTATATGAAGGTAAAAAGTTAAGTCAAGAGAGAAAGAAGAGTCATTTAAAACAAGTGGTGCTGGAACAACTGGATATCTACATGCCAAAAATATAAACTTCTAACCATTTCTCACACCATATACAAAAATTAACTTGAAATGGGTCCTACACTCAACTATAAATTTTAAAACTTTAAAACTTCTAAAAGTAAAACTAAGAAAAAAACTTTTTAAAAAAATTTCGTTGAACTTGGGTTCAACGAAGTTTTCTTAGATATACCATCAAAAGTATGATCCATAAAAGAAAAAAATAGATAAATTAAACTTTATCAAAATAAAGATGTTTTTCAAAAGACACTGTTAAGAGAATGAAAAGACAAGACATAGACTGAGAGAAAAAGGATTTGTATCCAGAATATGTAAAGAACCAAGACTCAATTGTAAGAAACCAATCAACCCAGTTTTTAAAATAGGCAAATGATTTGGACACTTGACCAATGAAGATATACAAACGTCGAATAAGCACATGAAAACATGAAGGACATCATTATTCAGTGGGAAAGGGCAAATTAAAATAACAATAAGGTATAGAAGTATTAGAAAGACTAACAACTAACCAGGCCAAATAAGTGCTGACGAGGATGTGGAGGAACTGAAACTATCACAGACTGCTGTTGAGAATGTAAACTAGAACAAAAACTTTAGAAAGTAATTTGGTAGTTTCTTAAAAAAATTTAACATGCAAATGCCATATGATCCATTCATTCCACTACTAGGCAGTTTCCCCAGAGAATGAAAGCATTTGTCCAGATGAAGCTTGTACAGTAATGTTTATAGCAACTTCCTTTAGAATAGCCCCAAACTGGAAATCATCCAAAAGTCTATCAACAGCTGAACAGATAAACTGCAGTATATTCATTAAATAGAACTCCACTCAGCAATAAAAAGAATGACCTATTGATACACATTACAATATGGATTAATCTTAAAATAATTATACTTAGTGAAAAAAAGTGCTTACTGCATGATTCCATTTTTTAAGAGTTCTGAGAAATGCTCATAGTGACAGAAAGCAGCTTAGTGGTTGGCTGTGACAGGGTAGTAAAAGGTAGAAAAAGGAATTACAAAGAGGCATGAGAAAACTTGGGTGCTATAGATTTGTTCAAAACATGTATCTGCCACAATGATAGCCTCCATTACTTGTTTTTGTTTGTTGTTGTTGTTGTTGTTGTTTTTTGACAGAGTCTCATTCTTTCACTGAGGCTGGAGTGCAGTGACATGATCTTGGCTCACTGCAACCTTTACCTTCCGGGTTCCAGCAATTCTCCTCCCTCAGCCTCCCAACTAGCTGGGATTACAAGCATGCACTACCACACTTGGCTAATTTTATTTTCAGTAGAGATGGGGTTTCACTATGTTGGCCAGGCTGGTCCCGAATGCCTGAACTCATGATCCAACCCCACTGGCCTCCCAAAGTGCTAGGATTACAGGAGTGAGCCACTGTTCCCAGCCGCCTCCATTACTTTTCTGATGAGACTTGTGACATTAATAAATGTGTGATATTACATAATGAGTTATATCATTATTTGAAATATCTGCATGACTTGGTGATCTGACATTTTCCGAATGACTGAAGCATAATATTATAAAATCATGCACGGGTAAAAGATGCATTCAAACTGCAAGATCAACGAGTGAACTTAATGTAACTGAATATGAAAAGTTCACCAGTAAGGTTTGAGATTGCACATTGCAAACAGCCTTTAGGAGAATTTAGTAAAATCTACTATGGTAGGTAGAATTTGAATATGGCCTCCCAAAGATGTCCTACTCTAATACCTGGATCCCTATGAGTATAAGTACTACTCGTAATATGTTCTATCATGTACAGTTGACCTTAAAATAAGATTACCCAGGTGTGCCTGATCTAATCATACAAGCCCTTTTAAAAGTAGAGAGTATTCTTTACCTAGTAACATAAGAGAAAGTTAGAAAAATTCAAAACACTTGAAGGATTTAGCAGGCCCATGCTGGCTTTGAAGATAGAAAGACCATGTGAAAAGGAATGTAGGCAACCTCAAGGAGCTAAGAGATGCCCCTGGCAGACAGCAGGCAAAGAAATGGGAACTTTAGATGTATAGCTGCAAGGAACACGATTCTGCCAGCAACTGAATGAGTCTGGTAGCAGATTCTTCCCCAGAGTCTCCAGATAACAGCTCAGCCTGACATCCTGATTTTGGCTTTGTAAGACCCTGAGCAGAGAACACAGTCAAGGCTGCCAGGACTTCTAACCTACAGACCCTGTCAGGTAAAAAAATGGGTGTCACTTTAAGCCCTCAGATTGTGATAATTACTTATGGAGAAATCAAAAGCTAATACATTCATGTAAATCAAAATACAGAAACTCGGATCCAACAATCTCACTACTGAATTTTTACCTATAGATACACTTCCAAATGATTCTTACAGTTAGTCCAAGGATATTCATTGAACACTTTGTAAAAACAAATAATAAAAATGACCAAAGTATCCACAAATAAAGTTGTGGTTGAATAAATTATGTAAATCCACAAAATGGAATATTCTGTAGCCATTACCAGAAAAAGGTAGAATTGTATAGATAACTGTAAAACAGTAAAACCATCACACATTATAGTAATAAGAAAAAAAAAAAGCAAGATCTGAAATACTGTTGGAGTATAATTTGTTTCATAATTAAATTTAAAGCATCTGCATTAAACATTTTTCTGGAAAAAAAATTTTAAAACTGTAAGCAGCAATTTGAGAGAGACTGAGTGGAAGGTTTCATTTTCAATTTTCTACCTTTCATTATATTTTCAATTTTCTAATGAAGTTTATTATTCTTATTCATTTAAAAAATATAAACAGAGGTTACTAGTCAGAGTCTAGATAAACACTTGCTTGGCTCCTGTACAAAACTATCTTCTTTTGTTTTATTTAATTTGGACTTGCCATCTGGAATTTGCATCTATGGTCCTTTAACAATTACAGTAAGACAAAAATCACCTTTCCTCAAGTCCGTCCCACCTCCCAAATCTAAGTTTTTCAGTGGCATTCCTTATTATTCAGGGGCTTCATTTGCACACATGTAAATGTTGGTATGTATTTATAATATTTACACATTTAAACCATTAAAACATACAATGTACCTAATACAGACAATGCCATCCTGATGAGGATAAAGATGATAATGAGCTAGGTATTCTGCAGTTACATGGTAATATTGAGAAATATTTCAATAGCAAGCAAAGTAGTATAACAAAACAGGACCAATAATTACAAATCATGAAAAATTAATTTCTGTAAGCAGAAATTAATGAGCTATCTACAATATGTTTACATATTTTAATTAAAATTAGAAATGTTTTTCATATTTCTTTAAATTTCTCCTAAAATGAGTAAATAATTTTTAAAAGTAAAGCAAATTCCTTTCACTTATTAAATACTCTATTTGTAAAGCTTATGAGATCAAATTTTACTTCTGATTGTATTTTCTACAACAGGACGTTGGACAATGAAAAAAACTTTAAAACATACTATTAATATAGCACTTCAAAGTTTTCTTTGTCAAAAGTTGTTAACATAAAGGTGTTGAAAGTCACCAGAAATAAATACCAAGACATATTAATAGACTGATCACCTTTTTGTTTGTCCACATATGAAAGAAGTTCATAATTCAAAAGTGAGTCAAAGCATTGCGAGATTATTACATATGACCATCAAAAAAGAGGTTGTGCAGGGTGCTGTGGCTTATGTCTGTAATCCCAGCACTTTGGGAGGCCAAGGCAGGAGAATCACATGACCCCAGAGTTCAAGACCAGCCTGAGCAACATAGTGAGACTCCATTTCTACAAAAAAATTATTAAAAATTAATTCAAACATTTAGAAGAGAGGTTGTGTGGAGATGTACTTGGAAAATGATATACAATGAACTAAATATAAGATAGTACTGTCACTGTTATAAAGTCTAAGTACACTATCTTTTTCTAGTGTTTTGCACATAAAGATTATATATAACTGAATTCCATATGTAACTATATTCTAATAATAAATCTGTCTTTTTAAAAAAGCAGTTGACATTTTCTAGAAAACAGTAAAGTGTTACAGCCTATAAAAATACTGACTATAGGTACAGACTCTTTTGTTATCTGGAAATGTCAGACAAAATCCTTGGAAACTTTACAAGGAGAAATCAAAGAGACTGAACATATAAAAACAATAAAACATGACATTAAAATGTCATCATGCAAAATTATCAGATCACATTACCTGAAACCAGTTCCATAATGATGTAGACAGGCTGTCTTTGTGTGCAAACTCCTATAAGTTTGACAATATTGGGATGATCATATTGCTTGAGAATTCTAGATGAGATGAAAATATAAGAATAGTTATCATTTGAATAATAAAGCATTAATTTGTGATCACACATAGTGTTTACAACTAGAATACTCTTGAATCATAATTCAATTTTTTAAATTTTGGTATGACCCCAAATTATGATAAATTAGATGTATACAAATGAGTAAAGTCTTCCCTCAGTATCTGTAGGAGATTGGTTCCAGGACCCCCGTAGATACTGAAATTTATGCATGTTCAAGTCTCTTACACAAAATGGTGCAATATTTGCATATAACCTACATGCATCCTCTCACATATTTTAAACCATCTCCAGATTATTTATAAGACCTAATATAACGTAAACGTTATATAAATAGTTGTTATACTGTATGGTTTATAGAATAATAAGAAAAAAATTCTGTACATGTTCAGTACAGATGCAATCATCAACTTTTTTCCCAATATTTTTGTTCTGTGGCTCATCAAATCCACAGATACAGAACCCATGGACACAGAGGCCCAACCATACTGGTACATATTGGCAACATAATATGGATGCAACTGAGTCAATTATCCTTAATTAAATATTCTTTTAAAAATTATTATCTACTCTGAATGATTAACAACCATGTTAAATAGAAATGAACTAGTTAATCTAAAACATGTACAACTCCCTTCAAATTATAATATCTGGTTTTAGCCACTACCACAAAAGTATAGCTGAAAAGTATTAGTGGGCCAAAAATTGTGAGCTGCTGGGGCAGCATACATATATTTATTTTTAACACACATACTTGATTTTAAAATACAGAAAATAAGAAATCATTTTATACTGGTAAATGCTACATTTCATTGGATTTTGTAATAGTTAAATACTTTCTTGATCAGGATCAATTTCAAAATGGTAGAAACAAAAGTTCTGAGAAAGTTGGCAAATGGATAATTGAGTAATAGAGTTTCAACAGAGACTTCAGCTGAAGCAGAGTTGACTTTGGATAAGGGCAAAATTTCATCAGTGGGCTATGAGAGTAGGATAGACTTGAAACCATGTCCCTAAAGAGTTAAGAAAAAAATCGCAACACAGTAATGACTAACAAAAATTCTTTTTTTTTTTTTTTTTTTTTTTTGAGACGGAGTCTTGCTCTGTCGCCCAGGCTGGAGTGCAGTGCCCGGATCTCAGCTCACTGCAAGCTCCGCCTCCCGGGTTTACGCCATTCTCCTGCCTCAGCCTCCCGAGTAGCTGGGACTACAGGCGCCCGCCACCTCGCCCGGCTAGTTTTTTGTATTTTTTAGTAGAGACGGGGTTTCACCGTGTTAGCTAGGATGGTCTCGATCTCCTGACCTCGTGATCCGCCCGTCTCGGCCTCCCAATAACAAAAATTCTTGAGTTTGCAGGATAGCACATAAAAAAAGAAACAACTTGCTCTATCACTGAAACTCCCGTTGTTTATAAAAGAACTGCTGAAATTGGTTAGAAGAAATAGGGCTAACTGGCATCTATGCAGGAAGAAGCTTGCTAACATCACGGCCTGAATTTCCAGTACATAGTTTAGACTAACTCCCCCTGGATTTGCACATATGAACCATGAGATTGCATGAAGAGATAACCGTGTGTGGCCAAGGACTTTCCAGGCCTCCCATTTCCCCTTCCACTAATCACTAGTAATTTCAGAATCTACCCCCTCAACCTTTTATAATAAAAATATTGCTCTGAAATCATTAACAGTTGACGTTTAACGGTAAGTTTTTCTTTTCTCAAAGACCTGGTGTCACGGTATTGGCTTCTAGCATATTGGGCAGTGAGCCCCTTCTACTTGATAATGCAATCACCTATAGAACTCCAAACATGAGCTAAAAATAAACTAAATTCCCTCAGATGCCTGTCTGTCCCAATTATTTCTATTACCAAATCTTATTCTTTATTATCTTATCAACATAGTTATAAATTCACTCATATTTGAAAATTGCTGTATCCTTTCCTAAGAGAATGAAAAAGGTAACTTCGAAGAAAGACAAAAAATTTATGCATGTATTGTACATGTACAACTAAAGCAAGGAGAGCTATAAAAATGTTTTAGACAATATAAAAAGATAGAAATGAAAAGACAGACTGGGAAGAATTCTAAAGGAAATATTCTGCCAATAACTTTGGCCTTGCAACTTCTACTAGAAATTTAAAAGAAAGGTTTAATGATGTTTGACTTTAATACTTTAATTTCACAGGTTAGAAACTGTCTAAGAAATTTGCACAATACAGCATGAACTCAGATAATATTAAATATCTAAATATATACTTCTAGTGTATACTAGAGGACACTTGGAAGTTTGCATGAATGTAAGTTTCATTTTTAACATAAAACTATAATTTCACCTTAAAAGAAGAAATTAAACTCTGCAATAAAAAAAAGTTAGAAAGCAAGAAATTTAAATATTTTTGAAAACATGTGAGGCACAGTCTTTTACCTTAATACTTATGAACAACTGTAAAATAACGAGGCTGTAAATTTCAGTTGTGTTCACATGCCTTTTAATTCATCATAATTTCTTTTCTGACTTGCCAACAAGTCATGAAAAAGGTTTACTGCTTTACTCTGCAGATAACATTTCATAAATGCATCCAACTACTTTAGCCATTGCCATTATTCATTTCTAGATGATGAATTAGTATATATATTAGTATATAAACATGGCTCTATGCCATGTAACTTATGAATAGTTCTCTTGTTGCCATGGCAATATTCTCCCATTGCACTTTCCTTTTAATACACAAAAACATATGGATCCATGTATCCTCTTCCTTTCCCATCCATCCATCCATCCATCCATCCATCCATCTGTCCATCAATTCATCCATTTCCCACCCACATGTCCATCCAGGTTACTCTTTCCAAAGTGGCTTCTGGAAAGATGCATTTGTTTTGTGTTTTGTTATATATACTCAATTTTACCACTAACAGAAGAGTTTTAAGTATGTGCAACATAGGTAGCAGGTATTATTTTCTATTATTTAGCTAATAATAGAAAAAAAAAGAGAATCAATCATCTTAGAAGATTAGAAACAAAAAAATATGCAAACTTTAGAAGAAATGCCAGATACTGAGGTGAAGAAATCTGAGGTTCTCAGAAATGAAACCTAACGGCTGAGAAAACAGAACCAAGCAGTACTATCTAAGGAGAGTAGGACAGATTTAATTATCTACTTAAACGTATATGTAAGCTGTACAGTTCATGTACATAATATAGTTAATTTTTTATAATAAGCACAGTATTGCATATATACATATACGTATATGTATGTGTGATGAAAGCAAAATAATGTAACATTTTAAGAACTTGAATAATACTGCTTTTTAACACTTGGTTTGACTATGATTGCTGAATTGATCTGCAGACTATTACAAAAGGATAGACTTTTGGATTCCACATTGTAAAAGTGCTTACCCCTACTATTTCAGTAAATCACAATTTAAGATGCCTTCAAACCTACATTTTAATAAATCATTTACATAACAAATACATATTTTGATTAATTTAAATAACTCACTTGGCTTCTTGTAAAAATTTTATTTTCAATTCCTGAGGAAGATCTTCTTTACATGTTTTAACAGCAACAGAAGTTTTATCCTTTAATGTGCCCTTATATACTTCACCAAAATTTCCCTGAAAATAGAAATATATTCATTGTCTGGGGTAAATGACAGCATGTAAATCTTCACCAAATACAAGCAAAGGTACCAAGGAGGAGGAAGGTGCTTACCTACATGTCAGTATCACCTGATATTAACTAATTTCTATCAGACATAAGAACTTCTAACTTTACTCTATGGCTAGGACATATTTTGGTATAAAATGCCTGATTTGGCTGGGCACGGTGGCTGACTCCTGTAATCCCAGCACTTTGGGAGGCCGAGGCGGGCAGATCACAAGGTCAGGAGATCGAGACCATCCTTGCTAACACAGTGAAACCCCATATCTACAAAAAAAATACAAAAAAATTAGCTGAGTGTGGTGGCGGGTGCCTGTAGTCCAAGCTACTTGGGAGGCTGAGGCAGGAGAATGGCATGAACCCGGGAGGCAGGGCTCGCAGTGAGCGGAGACTGCACCACTGCACTACAGCCTATGCAACACAGTGAGACTCTGTCTCCAAAAAAAAAAGAAAGCTTGATTTATGGTGCATTTATTTTAGAAGAGAAGAAATTTTGAAATCTATTTTTAAAAATTAAATTCAAAACATTACAGAGAAGAAAAATAAGGCTAACACACTAGCACAACAGCTATTCTTGAATATTCTCTTAGGATTTTTTACACTGCATATGTATTTTTTACATAGCTATAATCATACAATGCAAACTTTTTTT
The DNA here is from genome assembly GCF_003255815.1 of Theropithecus gelada. Classification (NCBI taxonomy): domain Eukaryota; kingdom Metazoa; phylum Chordata; class Mammalia; order Primates; family Cercopithecidae; genus Theropithecus; species Theropithecus gelada. The sequence goes on along the minus strand of NC_037673.1, from coordinate 104,889,104 downwards.
TTTTTTTTTTTTGAGACAGAGGCTTACTCTGTCACCAGGCTGGAGTGCAGCGGCACAGTCTCAGCTCACTGCAACCTCCGCCTCCCAGGTTGAAGCGATTCTCCTGCCTCAGCCTCCCGAGTAGCTGGGACTACAGGCGTGCACCACTATGTCCAGCTAATTTTTGTATTTTCAGTAGAGACAAGATTTCAGCATATTGGTCAGGACGGTCTCGATCTCTTGACCTCGTGATCTGCCCGCCTCGGCCTCCCAAACTGCTGGGATTACAGGCATGAGCCACCGTGCCCAGCATATGCAAACATTTTATAATAAACTTTAATGCTATTGTTGAGCAAGAAGTAACTAAACTAGAAGTCTGCTATACTTACTGAGTTTTTAGAGCACTAAGATGAATGTAACTCTTAATGTTTAAAGTTCACAAAATTTATACCTTGAACTATTGCTTATTAATAAATTATTAAAATACTTTAAAATATTTTTAACAAGTCATATTCAATTTTTACTATATAATAGTCAACTCAAATATTTATAAAACAATGGTAAATCATGTTTTCATAAAAATAAACATACTTAAACAGTAAACATTCATGATAAATTTAAAAAAGGAAAATTTGAGCTTCGCATCTCTGTTATTCTCAAGAGATTGTCTTTTACCCACAATTGTCAGATTATTTATTACATCAGAGGTAGAGAGAAGATATTATTAATTTACATAGTTACTGCTGGGCCTCCACTTACCTAAAGCACTTACAATTCAGCTTGTCTAAAACTTACTGTTCTATTAATCAAAAGATTTTTCCTGGCTATATTACTTTTTTCAGTTACTAGAACCATCATTTGCCTTGTAAGCATTCAGACTCTACCTCCATTATACTTTTTGTCTTATCCCTTGCATCTCAGAAAGGTTACACTGATTCACGATCTCAATTCTGTTACCTAAGCTGATCTCATCTTCAGTCCCTCACCTCTCCAAACCACCTAGAACAGCACTGCCAGATTAATCTTTCCAGAGAAAACTTTGATTATACTACTGCTTTGCTCAATATCCATCCTTCAATTACTATCACTTTCTTGGCCTCTATATAGCTCCATATTATAACCCCCAACTGTTATATGTGTTCTGAACTCAAATACATAGTGATCCCTAAATACATGTCATGCCTTTTCTACATTTTTCGCTCTGTGGAAAACTCCCACCTCCAATCAGAAGCTGATACCTCATCTTTAAGTCCATTTCTTATGCCCCTCGTTCATGAAGACTTTCTTGATTTTCCCAAAATTATGTCTCCTGTCCCTGAATACACTCTCCCCATTGCCCTTTGTGTCTTTCTAATGGTTTCTGCCCTATTTTAAGAGGTACTGGCATGTACTAGGCATTTGAAAAATTTAAACATTAATTTAGCAACCATTATCCAGAGAACGTCAACTCTATCAATGGTGGTCAGGGGGACAATCTTCAGACACTGAGAAACGACTATGCTTTCCCAGACCACCTCTTCTCTATCCAAAGAGGTGAGGAGGAAGCCCAGGACACTCATCACTCTGTATCACTGAATCATTCAACGCAAACCTTTGCTTTAAAGGGGAGGTGGGGGGCTGAATATGAGATCAGCTTAGGTGACAGAATTGAGATCCTGAATCAGGTTAACCTTTCTAAGATGCAAAGGGTGAGACGAAAAGTCATGAAGCATGACTTCATCTCTGCTGCTGCCCTCCAGTCCCTGAGGACAAATTTTATGCCCCTTGACTGTGTTTACATCAGTCAATGTAAGATGACCGTGGTCCTAGGTTAATCTTCATCTCTCCCTCTCCAGCTCCCTCAGATTCAGCATACTTCTATTTGATCCTCCTTTCTCATCTATCCCCAACTTGCATAGTGCCTTCTGGAATTCATGGTCCATCATCCTCAAAATTATATTTTTAATCTATTCTTTGATCATTTCCTTTAACTTCCTGTTCTAACAAAATAATGGCTCTTATTAGAGAAGACCCAAATGGTGGATGAACTTCCTTTTGCCATCTAAACTTAAGTGATGACTTATTTTTCCCACATATAATCCTACCATTGCCCTGCAGATAGAACACAGTGTTCTATTACCCACTTATTACTGGTTTTACCATTATCTCTCCCACATTCCTGAAACTCTCAGCTTTGAAAATTTGTCACTCAATCATATTACCCACTATTCCTCACTCCAGCTGTCATTTACTGAATTTGAAAACATTTTGTTTATTGACAATTTGAGCCCTTGGGTAACTGTCAGTCTACCCAGTGTCCTAATACTTTGTAATTTCAATAGACATTTAAAGGTCCTTCCAACAATTCAAACTTTCAGTTTCTTGATCATCTCTCCTCCAATTATCTTGCACTCCAATCTATTTTCTAGGGTCATATCTTAAACTGTGCCATACCTATAATGCAAATGTTCTATAACATCTATCTGATTTGTCTCATCTTCTGGTTGGCTTCTATCTTTCTAGCTTACTTCCTCTTCTTTTTGGAATACTTATCCAGACTTCAAAACTCCTTTGACTTCATAGGAACTGACAGTCTTTAGGTTCTATCAATTTTTACATCATTCTCTTATTATATTCTCCTCCTCCTGTATTCCACCTTAAATTCCATGGTCAATAATTACAACTGCCTTCCCATACACTCTCAATTTATTTGCTCTTCTGTTAATCTGTAAAACTCCCTTGGCAAATCTACAAGTCTGATTAAATCCAAAACTCTTCCTACTCTGCAACTATAAAGCTAATATGGCTGGAGAAAAACCATAATCATGCTGACTGATTTAACTTTAAATTCATGAACACAAACCCTTAGGGGGCCCTTAACGTACTCAATAATCATATTATATTTTTTTAGATCACTCACACTCCCCGTTTTCTGGATGACTGCTTCTCTTCTATTCTCTTCTCAAATCTCCTATCCTCATTCTTTGCTGATGCTTTTGCTTCCTACTTCATTTCAAGAATCGAAGCAATGTAAAGAGAACTTTGGGCTCTTGTTGCTCTACTGACCCACCTACCAATCTTCCTCGCTGTTATAAAAAGTGAACTACTGTGTTTCTATTAAAGTCAATCCTTCATTGTGAACTAAATTGCATCCCCTCTTACCTACTCAAGGATGACGCTGTAGCAATTTTTCTCTCTCTCTCTTAAATGATGAATTTTCACTAGATCATTCCCAACTGCAAACTAGTATGCTATTATTTTTCTCAAGTTAAACAATAACAATTACAAAGCACAAATCATTCTCTTGAAACTATCACCCCACATCTCTGATTTCTTTTGCAGCAAAACTTTAAGGAATTACATCTTTGCTACCTCTAATCCTCTCCTCCCGTTCTTCTCAAATCCATTCCAAATTGGCTTTCACCTAAAGCATCCCAAGGAAACTGCTCAGCCAAGTCACCAGTGATCTTCTCATTGCTAAATCCCATCTCGTTTGGCTTTTCAGCATCATCTGACACAACTGATCACTCTCTTCCTTGGTATATACTTTCTCCTGTTGTCTTCCAAGGCATCATATCTCCTGGTTTTCTGCCTTCCTACTTGGCTGCTCTTTTCAACCTCCTTTGGGGATTGCTTCTCTTATTTCCACCTCTTAATGTTCCAGTGAGCAAGGCTCAATCCTTGATCTTCTTCTCTTCTTCATCTAGACTCACTCCATTGTTGAATTCATCTAATTGTATTAAGTACCAGCTATATACTAACAACTACCAGATTTGTACTTTTGACTCAGACCTCTTTTCTCTAACTCCAGACTTGATACCCAATAGTTTCCATCATCCCCACTTGGAAGTCTAATAGAAAAACTCAATACATCCAAAACTGAACATCTTTTCTCGTTCCCTGAAATCTTTTACACTTAGGACTGAAATCTTTCTCTAATACCCCACATACAGAGTCCATCAGGATATTCAATTGATTCAATTTCAAAAATACCTCCAGAACTCACTACTTCATACCACCTCAATTGCTATCGTCTTAATCTAGCATCATCTTTTAGTCAGGTAAGTTCAACTGCCTCCTAACCTTTCCAAGTTGTCAGCCTATTTTCACAACTCCCAGAATAACTTTTTTAAAAAGATCATGCCATTCCTCCTCTCAAAATTGCCCACCAGCTCACCATTTCATTCATAATCAAAGCCAAAGTAATTATAATGACTTACAAGGTCAATGTAATTTATACCCTCATCACCTTACAGACTTCTTCTCCTATCACATTCACCTTGCTTACTGTTACAACCAAAATGCCTCCCTTGTTCTTCAAACAAAGTTTGCATTGGCTGTTTACTCTGCATAGATCCTTCTCCCCTCAGATGTCCATGTGGCTAAATTTCCTACCTCCTTCAAATCTTTATTCAAAAGTAAACATAAGATAATAAGGTTTATCTGGATTTCCTACTAAAAACAGCAACTACAACTAGTAACGCTTCCAATCCCTCTATATTTTTCACAGGACTTAGCACCCTCTAACATTACAAAATTTACCTATTTATTATGCTTATTGTTTATCTTCTCCTCCTAGAGAGATTATTAAGCTCCATAAGAGAAAGGATTTCTGGCTACTTGTTCATTGATACTGTAAAATGTGCCCAGAAAAGTGCCTTGCACATAGTAGGCATTCAAAAAACACTGGATGACTGAATATTTATTGAATACCAACTATCGACTATAGCTGCACCTGATACTGTATATCAAGTACAGTCTACTAAAAATACAGTGCTGAATACAAAAAAACCCTCAGCATTCCTGCCATTATCTTATATTACAACTTAACTCCAAAGTCTCTAACGACAGGAACCATGGCTAATTGTCTTAATTAGCCATGCACTCTTAAGCAGTATACTGTAAATGATTATTTAAAATAGGCAGTGAAAAATATTAAATAACCATTTTCTTGTACTTAAAAATACTGGATGAAATTAAGCTACACATTGCCTCAAAGTCACAGTCTTTTATTTAAAATAAATTCATTGAGACTGACATATTACTTGTTGTTGAGAAAATAATTATTCTTTGAAATAGTCTAAGGAGACAAATTCCTCCTAATACTTTATAGCATAAACTAAACACAAAAATAGAAATATTTCTCTTTAACTAAAAATATTTTTTCCATAGTACTAAAAAGTCTGTCCTTCTCAACATATTCTGCCTTTATTTCAGTAAATGCTTTAATTTTACAATTTATTATTTAACTGTATCATGGAAATTAATCTTTGTAATATTTTTTGTTCTAGTCACTGCTACTGAGTTACTTAGAGCAAGGGAAAGAAGAAATATTTCCTTAAGGATGAGGAAAGAAATCCAGAGGAAATAACATATGAGTCACGGCTTTTAGCTTGAAGTTCTTTAGAATTTACTTACTAAATATGCCAATAAAAATCTGCTTTCCAATAACAATCTGATGCTTCCATTTGGGAAAGGTATTTTAAAATAATACATGATAAGAATCCTGCAAACTACATTATTTCAACAGACATTTACTTTCTCAGAACTTTTTTAAAAATAGGGGAAAACAGTCAATTCATCAAGTTTACATTTGAATTAAAAAATTAATGAATAATCATTTCTTTATCTAAAATGTTGAGCCTTAATTAAGTTCAGTACTGATCACTCATATGTACATTAGCTTTTCCTAAATATATATTTTATACTATTTTTTGTATCACGCCATGAAGATAAACTGAATTTGTATTTTTATATATTAATAGAAACATCACTAATTAAGTCATTGACAAAAAAGTGAGTACTTATTCACTGGAACTCAATTATAAATAAACTATTATTAATACATTTTCAAACAGTCCATTTGGTTAATTCTCAAGTATCCGCCATTATTGTTAAATAACATATACTTGACTATGGCCTATGAGTTCAAAGAAACTTCCAACTATGTTGGAAGAAAAGGGACTTTTATTATATATAGTTGCTTTTTCTGATTAATAGAACTAGTTATAAAATTAATATTTATATTGAAACAAGTATCTTGTCCACATTTTTAGATTCAGATATGCCCAGTGTTCCAGCATTGTTACACACTGTAATTCTATATACAATCCTGAAATCCCAAGAGGCTGTATGCCATTTTTTTCCCTGAACTATCACATGTAACCAGAAACAAAAAGAACAAGACTTTTGGGTATTTATTTAAACTTTTATTATCTCACTGTTTCTTTTCAAATCTCAGTTCACTAGTTTTGAGTTTACTGCATACTGAAATAAAATCATTATGATTTTTAGTCCTTCCAGGGGAAAGCACACACATAATATTCTTAAAAGTTAAGAATCATCCTTAAACCTTTCAAAGACTTTCACACATCTATTTCAGTGAGCATCACAATATTGATAACAGATACAGTATTGCATTCTAGTTAATGTGTAATGTGCCTCGCAGCAATATAAGAAAAGCTTTGAAGAAAATGAAAAAATCTGCAGTCTTCAGAATCAATATAGAGACTTCTAGTTATTTAGCTCAGTTGATTACATACCTTGCCCAGTAATTCTCCCAATGTGACATCTTCATGACTGAGAATCCATTTCTTGTCCTACAGCAAAGAATAAGAACTGTTGTTTAGTACAAGCAAGGGTACGTTTCTTGAAGTTGCATTTGAGCCACTGGAAAATAGACCTAAAGGGATATTTCATTCAGACCATTCAATCAACAGCACACTAAGAAGTTATAACCTCAAGATGCTGTAAAACAGATTTAAGAAATGATACTACACAATAGGATATTAAAGTCTACATTACAGCCAAATTCCATCAGAAATCTCAGCCTTTGAAATGATAGTATCCCTGTAATTAGAACACAGCATGCACTTTCCACCAACCATAAAGTTTATGTTATGCTATTATTTGTCATTTCAAAAAGCTGTCATAAGGCCATGAGGGAGTTTGATTTTACAATACAAAATGTTCAGTTCTCATTTAATCTTAGAAATTATTTTTCTACTCAAATCATATTACTAAGAGCTAATTTTTCCACATATAAATGGGCCATGAATTACAGCTGTCTCTGACACTTCATATAGTCCTATATCTTTCCCAGGTAATTTCCTGTGGTATAATAAAGCAACAAACACCAATTACAGTATCACTAGGGTGCATAAGGCCAGTGATGCAAACATATCGTTGGAAGACAGCATCCCATTACCTGATCTCAAGAACCGATTACTAGAGGATATTTTATCATGTAAAAAAGCTCAACTATGAAACCCCACAATACCACAATGTAAGAAAAAATATGTTTTTTAATGGAGGAAGGAAAAAGGGAAAAAGTAAGAGAAAAGGAGGGGAGGAATGAAAAGGAAAGAAAGAGAGGAAGGGAACAAAAAAAGGAGGGGAGTAGGAAGGAAGAGGTGGAGGAGGAAGAGTATCCTGGGTGATATATTTTATTTATGAGTTAGGTTTCTTATTAATGTTAGAGTGTAGTTTTCTCCTTATTACAAAGATAGATTGAAATGTAATTATGATCTATGAGTTGTAACAAGTAATCAGACATCTTGAAGTAAAAATTCATCCTAACTATGACTTTAAAATGTCCTGGACAGTTATTTGAAGTGCCTTACCTTCTGAAATACCATGTGGCAAACACTCAACCAACACTCTCTGTTAGTTAACAAAGGGACAACACTGATTTTTAAAATGCAATAGTTTTCATGCATAGTTTTTCCTTCTAAATATAAAGTTAATGCTATAAAGATCCTGGAAGAAAACTTAGGAGGATAACCTCATGATCAAGTGGGTAAGCAAAGGTTTCTTAGAGAAGCACAAAAAAAGACTAACTATAAAAAAGAAATGAAAACTGGACCTCATCAAAATTGAAAACATTTATTCAAAAGCATCATTTAAAAAATGAAAAGACAAACTACAACCTGGGAGAACATTTTTGCAATACTGAATTTCTATCTGATAAAGCATTTGCATGAAGAACATATACAAAACTGGTATCTCAACAACAAAACAAAGAACCCAGTTCAAGAAATTGTGTTAAAAAAGTTCAGAAAAGATGATGAACAGCCAGTAAGAACATCAGAGACACTTAACATCATTAGTTACCAGTGATATACAAATACAAATCACAGTAAGATGGTACTTCATTACTTCATACCCATTAAGATACTAAAATTAAAAAGATTAACAATATCGAGAGATTTTCAGGGTGTGGAGCAACTGTAATCCTTATGTATTGCTGGTGAAAATGCAAAAGCATTATTTTCCCAAATGCAAAAAAAGCATAATTTGGAAGTTTCTCAAAAAGTTAAACATACACATTCCATGACTCAAATTGCTCTCCTAGGAATTAACCAAAGATAAATGAAAACATACATCCACAAAAATATTCATCAAAAAATGTTGGAAGCAGCTCTATTTGTAATAGCCAAAAACTAGAAACAACTCAGATGTCCATCAAAAAGAAAACTGATAAACACATTTTGGTACATTCAGGCAACTGACTACTATTCAGCAATAAAAAGGAACTTACTACAGATGCATATGACAGAGCACTTGCAAATCATTTTTGCTGAGCTAATAAATCTAGACAAACTTTACATACATAGACACTAATTCCATTTACATAAAATTCTAGAGAAGGACAATCTATAATGCTAGATATCAGAGAAGTGGTTGCTTGGGGCAGGAGTTGAGAAAGAATGACTGCAAAAGGGAAAAAAGCAACTTTGTAGGCGGTTATAAAAATGTTCAATTCCTGGCTAACATGGTGAAATCCCATCTCTACTAAAAATACAAAAATTAGCTGGGCGTGTTGGCGCACACCTGTAGTCCTAGCTACTCAGGAGGCTGAGGCAGGAGAATCACTTGAACCCGGGAAGTGGAGGTCACAGCGAGCCAAGACTGCACCACTGCAGTCCAGCCTGGCGACAGAGCAAGACTCTGTCCAAAAAAAAAAAAAAAAAAAAAGGAAGTTCAATTTATTGGTGTTTCATTGAACTATATATTTAAAACCTGTGGAAAATTTTATTTTATATAAATTACACATCCATAAAGTTCATTTTTTAATAAAAAATAAAAAAGCTGTACTTTCCATTTGAGTAGCAGTTCTGGGGTTTAACTCTCCACCCCATACCCTATATATAGAAGCAAACGTTATTCTTCAAAGAGTGCCATCTGGCAGTCAGGAAAGTTATTTTAAAGTTGCAAACTGATTCTTGGACAGCTTTTCCACTTTAAACAATGATAACCTAGGCAGTTCAGCCCAATCCTTATAGTGCAAACCACTGAAAAAACAGGATGAAATGTAGAAACAAAAACACAAAAAGAAAAAACAACTAAACAAAGAAAACCCCTAAACATCCATTTAAAGGCACTGGAGAGCTACTAAAATAGTGAAGTATTGAGAGACTAAAGCTAGGTTAAGAAAAGAAGTCATGTCAAGGATTTATAGGCTACTTTTACCCTTGAATGCACACGGTCATTGTGAAAGCAGAAGCCAATAGGTTAAAAAATACAGAGGGAGAGTTCAGGGACTGCAAGGAGAAAAAGCTCTGACAAAACACCCCAGGCTTTTAATAAACCCCAAACATACCACACTGTGGTAGAAAAAGTAACCTGGAAATGAAAAGAAGTAAGCCTACCTTCTAAACATGTCCATCAGGGATTGAATTAAATTAGGGATTGGCAAACTAAGTCTGCAGACCAAACTGGTTCACTGTCTGTCATACGAAATTTGAATTTCAGTGTCCTTAGATAACGTATCAATAGATCTACAGAAATTATCCAGTCTAAGTTATAGACAGGGAAAAAAAAAAAAGAACAGTAGAGAACAGAATATTGGTCAGCAGAAACAGGAGGTGTGGGGGATTGAGGAATGGAGGTAAGTTGACCAAATGGTACAAAATCTCAGTTAGATAGGAGGAGTAAGTTTCCAAGATCTATTGCACAGCAAAGTGACGATGGTTAATAATAATGTATTTCTATTTCAAAATTGCTACAAAAAACTCCAGATTTTAAATGATCTCACTACCAAAAATAAGTTATGTGAAGTGACGGATATGTTAATTACCTTGATATAATCATTCCACAATGTATACAAATATTATTTGTTAATTAAAAGTAAAAATGTAAATAATATAAAAAGCCACATGACTCAGTCTGTAAGAGGCAGGGATAAATGCCTGAGGAGAATTCAGTGGCTATTTTGATCAGAATTTGGTACCTGCCATTTCTGTGGATATTCTGCAGAAGTGTTGATAGAGGGGCAAACTCCCAATCTGTTAAATTGGATAAAGATGGGATAGAACTACCAACCCTCTCACCCTTAGGTATTAAATGGAACATTCCTATGGAGGTTGCTAAGTGGTTGAGAAACACATTCAATTCAGTTATACGATGATGCTAAAGCTTTACTTATGCCTCTGAAATGGTATCAGAGGACAAGTCAAAAGTAAATTAGGGAACATGGACATTGAGTAACGCAGAGTTGGAGAATGGAGAACTGCTGAAGAAGCCTGGAACTCTGCATTTACCTTCATTTTTACTGACTTTTCTTCTCTTCCCTTCTATCCAAAGGAAAGAAAAGTCACACTCAGAAGATATGGCCAAAGACAGCTGCAGCTCGCTCCTTAACAACTGCCCCACAGCTGGTTTATCCTAAAGTGATTATACTACATATTTCTGGTCTCTATCTTTGCTCTGTTTTCTGTAAAGGGACAAGGAGACTTTTTGCAACCTTCTCAGATGTAGAGAAAAAACAGAAGAAATGGAAGCAGACTGCCTCTTAGTCTCTTCCAAGAAATAGGAATAGTAGCTTTATCAGTCCACAGGTTAATGAATGAAAATAAAAGTTGTAATTAAGTATAAATCACCAATAGAAATAAGGCAAAGACATAAAAGATGTATTATAATAGGAATGAACAGAGTTGACAGAGTTATATTTAACATTTCATTTGCTTGCAAGTGATCTGTGACCATACAGAAATATCTACAGAACTATGTTCAAAACTAATGCTTAAATTTCCGTGATCTTGAAGCTACAAGAGATTGACTTAGACTCCTGACATGTTAATATTTGGATTCTATTCTTTATGTTAATTCATGAGTATTAATACATCATGATTACAGTAAAAGAAAAAATACACTTTTCCTATTTATCAATTCTCTTATCTTAGAGATATTCTGGAGATATAAGTTATGTGCTTTGGTAATCACTGTAAGATATGGGCCGCATACAAAGATTTTGGTGGCCTTATAAACCCATGAAATCACAGCGTACTTTCTAATTGCCTAAGCAAATAATACTTATTTTTATTAACTGATTTGTGAGTGAAACTGAGAAAAGGAAGAAATGAATGAGATGGACTAACTGCCCTTCTGGGAAGTTGGCTGACACTACTGAATCTAGTTCTAATAACTTGTGGATGTGAGGTAGCTTACTGTCCCTGTCTTAGTTTGGGTTCTCTCGGAAGCAGACTCTGGGACAGGGATTCAAATGCAAGCAGTAGTTAATTTGAGAAGCGCAAGGAACAGAAGGAAAAAGAGATGTAATACAGGGAAGTGGGGGCAACCAATAAGGTAAGCTATTAAGGTAGCCACTTCACTGTTGCCAACTCTGGAAAATGAGACAAGCCAAAAGCCTCAGAATTAGCTCACCCAACAGGTATTTATTTATATGCAAATTCCTGAGTAGCATTGGTTGAGGGGTACAGAAAAATGAGTGTTAATCCTTGGCAATTCTTGTGGCAGACATGGGCAGAGGACCCTTCTGTGGACCTACTAAACAGGCCAAAGATGAAAACACCTGCAACTGAAAGTTGTCCAGAGTATAATGAGAGGTATGATGGGTATAAGTAGGGCACTAACAGCATCTAGTCCATCCCCTTTATTATTGATGTATCCTGATCTTCCTGAAGATTTAGAATCCGAGTGGATTCTCCAGGCCTTCCTATAATTCCTGTTCTTACTAAATTCTTTTTCTTTTTTTTAAGAGCGAGGGTCTTGCCATCTTGTTCAAGCTGGTCTTGAACTCCTGGCCTCCAGCAATTCTCCCACCTCAGCCTCTGAGGAGGTGGGATTACAGACATGCACCATCACACCTTGCTCTCTGAAATCCTATCTTTACCGGAGTACAAATCTCTCTCCTCTTTCTACCCTTATTCTAAGCCTCCTACATACATATTTGTAGGTAGAGTCCAAACTACTCACTGAATATAGAGAAAAATGTGTTTAAGTAGTTATACACACTTTAATAAAGAAGCAATGGGTAATTCTAATTTAACAATTAGGTAAGCTAAACAATAACCATGAGTTAGGTCGGTTAAACAAGTATTTAATATAATTTACAGATATTAACATTTGAGTTTTTAAAAATCATAGTTAATATTTGGTGTGAGTTTTCTTGTTACTGACCTTGTCCTGAACCTCTTATGTAATATTTTATAGTATATACCTCTCTTCCACCACCTCTATTTATGTGACTTCTGACACGTAAGTATGTGTCTGGAACTTACCCTCACTTTTCATAGAGATTCACCACTTGGAAGAAGTACTCCAATATACTCTAGCAGTTACATTATCTTCATTAATGTTCATATACTTGAATTAAACTTAATACTACCAGCATAAAATAACTTTCAATTTTTTTCCAAAAATGCATGAGAATGCACCTAATATCTATTTCTAAATAGACACCTAAAGTTTTACCATATACAAAATAGAAATTATAATTATAAATAATGCTAGAAAACTGTTCTAATATCTCATAAAATATCTTCCAAAGGCAGTATTTTTATAAACAACAAATTGTGGAAATACTCAGGACACTTAAAAGTTGCCTATAAAGCGAAACTTATGAAGTAAAATTCAATATTCTAATGTTATTTCTTAGAAATGATGAAATTTGGGGCCGGGTGTGGTGGCTCACACCTGTAATCCCAGTATTCTGGGAGGCCTGGGGGGACAGATCGCTCGAGTTCAGGAGTTTGAGACCAGCCTGGGCAACATGGTGAAACCCTGTGTCTACCAAAAATACAAAAAATTAGCCGGGCATGGTGGTGTGTGCCTGTAGTCCCAGATACTTAGAAGGCTGAGATGGGAGGATCCCTTGAGCCTGGGAGGGGGAGGCTGCAGTGAGCCGAGACTGCACCACTGCAATCCAGCCTAGGTGACACAGTGAGACTGCATCTCAAAAAATAAAAAATGTATATATATAAAAAGCAGTATTGATTAATTCACAAAGTGAATTAAAGGAAAAGTATTTCTCAAACACACTTGAGATTAAACTTTGTAACTAAATCATCAGGTAATTTCCAAATTAGTTCCTTAGAGTGAATTTTTATATATCATTCTTCCTTGCAGTTAAACACATCACAGTGAGTAAGAAACTGGTTTCATGGAAACTTCAAAGTTTATTCACTACATTCATTATAGCTGACAAACTTCAAACTCCTTCCATTCTAGCTCTGGGACTGCAAATAAAATTAATTGACCTGAGATTTACCTCTTTTTTTCCTTTTCTGAAAAGGATGCAAGTAAGAAATGGTATCATTAACTGGTAAACAGAAGAATGAAAACTAGAAATACACACCTGAGATACTGTTCAAACCCAGCCTGCTCCTACGATAACAATGACAATGAAATATAATGGTAGTCTTTGGGAAGAAGGAGGACTCCTGAAGAGAACAGGCAAGAGGTTGGGTTCAGCACACATACCACACACGAATGGGATCTCTATAGTCAAAGAAACTATCAGGAAAAGCTTTTTCCAGGACTCAATTTGAGATGCAATGTAACATACAAAAAGATATAAAAAGTAGTCTGGAATATACCAGACAATGCCAACTTACTAAAAGATAGCCAAAACAGTGAAATAGCATGGTAGGCAAAGAATGGAAGCCTACAGATTAGCTCAGAGACTAGCTCCAAATACATCTTACTGTATATATGGTATATGCACATATATCATATGTACATGTGCATATTTCTGCACACTGTGCCAGAAATTTAAAGATATGTGAATTCAAAGTAAGTTAAACATGGTTCCTATTCTCAAGAGCTTTAATATAAGCATACGAAAAATTAAGAGGCTAAGAGAGAAGTATACACAGAATAGAGCTGGAACACTGAGATATAAGTGGCCACTATTATCAAGACAGTTAAAAAAGGCTATACTGAAGAGGTTGAAAGGTTTCTGAAATTTCTCAGAATACTTTTCTTTTGCTTCCTAAAAGCTACTCAACTAAGAAAACTCTAAAGTTCTTCTTTGGGTGTTGAGAAACACAATCTGGTGTCTGTGGAAAGAAAACACCTACTGCCATTCCTTGAGGACCTTGGAAGGAAAAAGAAATGATTAAACAGAATATGTGTTGAGTGAAAAAAATGAGGCACAGTGAGGAAATGTAAGTGTGGAAAGTGAAGGTTAGGAGTTGGGCAAGCATACCTGTGTAAAAGAAACACAGTTTCTTTTCTAACGTATGATTAGTGGTTGTCCAGGTTCCACCAACATTAGCTCTCCTCTTTCTAACATCTCTAAAGAGTTTATTTTTCTGCTCCACTGCCAACAAACTTTCTCTCAGTCTACCATGCAGCAGTCTCTCTGGCATAGCCCACAGAAGCCACTACTTCTATGGGACTCAATATTACAACGCTGGTAGAGAAGGGGTGTAAGTCTAGGAATATGAACCTGGAATTTTAAGATAGAACTGTCAGTATATAAGGATATATTCCATTAGACATGTAAAATCATAGTTATGCTCCATACATTGGATATGTTATTGATAAATTTAAGCATTGCTAGCACTGCTTCTCTAGGAAAGTTCATCTCCAAACAAATGAGTTAAAGATAGATTACACTCTGTTCAAAATGTCACTTCAAGTGTCACATGAGTAATGTAAGTGATGACAAAGGATTTCAGAGGCAAAGGAAGCCATATTGTGCTAGAAAAGTCAGAAGAAGTCTCAAAGAATAGGCAGTATTTGAGATAAGTCTTGAACATGGATATGATTCTGATATGCTGAAAGGAGAAAATAACTCTGGCAAAAGCATAGAAGGAAGTAGAAATCTTCTAGATAGAGTGAATACACAAGAAGAGTGAAGCCAAAGAGTCCTTAAAGGGGAGCAATGCTCGGTGAAAAACTAGAAATGTACTTTCTAACCAGGCCATGGAGAGCAAGGAATCAAGCATACACTTAATCTTACAGACCAGAGGTCTCCAAATATTCTTTATTGTGTAACCCTTTACTTTTTTATAAAATGTTAGCATTTGTTCTACTATATAAATATATAATGTATATTATCCAGCATCCAAAAAACAATTAAAATACTATGGTCATTGGACAAGTTCTAGAAGCATAATTCTCCCTGCTCCTTTCCACAGAAGAGTATTATAGCTATAAACCCTGGACATAATTCAAGAGGCAAACAAGGAACTCCGAAAGATGGTATGAGGAGGTTGAATCGGTTTGGAACTCCTGGAATGGGAGAACAGAATAGTGGCAGGATGTATTCCATCCTGCTGCCACAACAGAAGGCAGCTTGACGCCCAACATAGCCACAGAAGGCAGCTCAGGTAGGCCTATTCCTCCCCTGGATTATATGAGAGTCCTCAAAACGACCAAATGAGCCCGGTACCACCTGCAAGGGGATTGATTGGGAATCTAGCTAACACTAAGCAGCTAAGGGAAGACTCCCTTTCCCAGTTGGCCTAAGACTGCTCTGCCTCACTGAGAAATACTGGGATGGCCCAGAAGTAACAGGAAGACAGATCACAGCCAAATGAGCGACCAAGCCTAAGAGGCCTCTTTGTCTCTGTGGGCCTGTTATCTCACTCCCCAACTGAGAAATAACAAGGCAGCTCAGTTGCATTGGCAAGAAAAGCACTGCCACAAAATGAGAGCTATACTGGGAAGTCTCTTTGTCTCCATGCACCAAGACTCCTATCACCCTTGCCAGAGACGACAGGGCAGCATTCCTAATGGGAGAAAGAATCCCACCACAATAAGGCCCCAGCCCAGGGAGTACTCTGTTCCCCACAGGCAGGAGAATTCTACCAAACAATCCCATAGGCCTAAGATGCCCTTCCCCAGTGAAACACCTGGCAGCCCAGACTTGAGGAATTCCTTATACTCCTAGAGGCAGCACTAAAATCAACAAGTTAGAAGGAAGCCCAGTGGCACCAGATAAACCAACAAAACAAAATAACACCAAAAAAACTCTAAAAATTGCACTGTCATTGAAACCATTTAAAGCAGGCCAGGCCCTACCTGTTAAACCTAAACAAGGTAACTACCTGCAAAAATGAAAGATTTAAATGGGACCCAAGATGTCCTAACATAGATTATCTGTCTAGGGTACAATTAAAAATCATCCATCATATCAAGAGCCAGGAAAATCACAATCTGAATGAAAAAAGATAAGTCACCTAACACTGGGATGGATCAGACGTTGGAATTATCTGATGAGGATTTTAAAGCTGCCAGAAAAATGCACAACAATCACTTACAAATTCCTTTGAAAAATATGAAAACACATAGACTATCTCAGCCATAGAAACAGAAGTTATTAAAAAAGAATGAAATAGAAAGTATATAACTAAAAATTACAAAGCAAATTTTAAAAACTCACTGAATGGGCTCAATAGTAAAGTGAAGATAAGAGAGGCTGATCACTGAACTTGAGGACAGATCAACAGATTATCCAGTTTGAACAACAAAGAGAAAATAGATTGGGTGAAAAAAAAAATGAACAGAACCTTAGGAACCTGTAAGACAAGCAATCCCACATTTGTATGATCTGAGATAAAAGGAGAGGAGAAAGAGTAAGGCTGAAAGAGTACTTAAAGAAATAATGACCGAAACTTCTCAAATTTGGCAAAAGACACAAATCTACAAACAAGAAGCTAACAGGACCTGAAATAGGATAAACACAAATAAATTCAAGCCAAGATTCATCATAATCAACTTCTGACAATGAAAGACAAGGAGTCTTGAAAGCAGCCAGAGAGAAATGACTTTACCTACAGGGGATACCAATTCACAGAAAGCATACTTCTCTTCTGAAACCACACAGTTCAGTAGCACAGTATCTTTCTAGTGTTGAAAGGAAATAACTTTCAATTGTAAATAGTAAATGTGGTAAAACTATCTTTCAAGAATGAATGGAAAATAAGGCTGGGCACAGTGGCTCACCCTAGCACTTTGGGAGGCCGAGGCAGGAGGACTGCTTGGGGCCAGGAGATCAAAACCAGCTTGGGAAACATAGTGGGACTCTGTCTCTAATTTAAAAAAAAAAAAAAAGAAAGAAAAGAAAATAAACACATTTTCAGATTAAGAAAGCCTAAAAGGATGTAGGTAAAACCAAAACAGAGTTGTACCTTAACTTTCACAATAACCCTGTGTGAGGAAAGTTTAACAAAGTAGGTCTGTTTCATTAAGTTTCTGCATATCTCTATACTCTTGACAACCTTTGGTGAAACTGAGAACTAAACTACTGGAATGTTCAAAAGTTACTAAGTAATGTTAGTCCATAATGACGGAAGTCATCACGGTCAAGAAGAACTAGATTGTTAAAAAATACAAAAAACTAGCCGGGCGAGGTGGCGGGCACCCGTAGTCCCAGCTACTCGGGAGGCTGAGGCAGGAGAATGGCATAAACCCGGGAGGCGGAGCTTGCAGTGAGCTGAGATCCGGCCACTGCACCAGCCTGGGCGACAGAGCGAGACTCCGTCTCAAAAAAACAAACAAACAAACAAAAAAAAAACAAAAAAAAAAACTAGATTGTTAGCATATTTAAAGCAAACATAAATATTCATTCTATACACATCGTGCCTGGTTTGGGGTCCTCACCACGGCTGGTCAAGTAACAGGTATGTGATCAGCCCCTGGTAAGAACTTTGGACTCCAAAACTCAAATGGAATTTCCTGAGCAATGGTATCACACATGGCCTTGCAGTTTGTAGACAGAAAGACTTACCCATAAAATTCCTGCTATAAATAGGGCAAGAAAACCTCTTTTGACCTAGCTTTTGCTGTTCCTACATGAGTGCTTTGCGACAATAAATCCTAGCCTTGAGTACAACTTTATACTAACTTAGGTGAGCCTTTCTAGTGAATCACTGAACTTGGGGGTGTTAGTGGGACCATCAAGCCAAGACTCTGAGGTTCTGAGAGACAGGCTACTCTGACAGCAAATGGCAGAAACAATGTTTGAATCCATATATGTCTGAATCTGAAGCTTACGTCCTTTATAACAAATTACACTGTTACCCAAAATAGAGTAATTTATTTAAAGCAATGCATATGACTCTTTCAAGTTCAGAGATAATGATGCAATCAATTTTAATTAATTGAAACACAGTGGGTTATAAATTCTATTTCAAGTTTCAAGTTCTAGTCCTATCAGATTTTTTTAACTTATGATTTACATACTTTGTTTCAAATTATTTCTATGCAAATCAATTATAGATTGCTCTTCATCCACTGCATTTATTAGATTACAATTTAAAGCTTTGCATTTTGCACATTCACAGTTTTTGTGTCAAAAAATAAAATCACAAAAAACTTTACAGTTGTAATCAAGTATGTCTTAACATAACTGGCAGAGTAATGAGTCAATTTTGTATAATCTTTATGTAATCTGTAACCTAAAAAAATAATGACTCAACTTCGGTCTGTACACCACTTATTTTAACTAGATAAATGACAAATATTCCATTTTCCCACAATAACTCTGTACCAAATTTTCTATAAAATATAAAATCGCTTAAAAATAAGGTTTCAACAAAATTAAGTCATTAATATAGTACTTTTAATGAAAACACTATGTTCTTGTAAATCCCACATCTTTATACAAGTAGATATAATAGTAAGCAAAAGCTATAAAAATAACTGAAAATAAAATCAAATTAGTTTTAAAATGTTAAAACCTAAATCTTAGAATTTTGCTTCACAAATGTAGTCATTTTAAATAAAGTGAACAAGCAGCAAATAAGCAACATCTCCTTTGTTCACCTACTGAAGACAACCAGCAGTCTGCCCAGGCTGCAGGAAACTAATTGTGCTTCTTGATGGATTACTACAGAGTACAGATGGTCATTATTTATTATGTCAATCAACCCCTGCCAAATCCCTTTGGATGGTTGTACCATTTCTTCCTAAAGTTATCCTTTAAGGGGCATAGGGACGTATTTGAAATTCGATCTCAAGTAGGTAAGTCAGAGTGATTAGAAGTGTGACTTAAATTAACACTTCCCTTTGATTCACAGTTCTCCAGAAAGAATGCCCACCAAAAGAAAATACTAATAGTAAAGAACAATCTTATTCTATTCCTGTATATCTTCCCAACGTTCAAAACTGAAATAGAAGTGCTTGCTTCCACAAGACCGAAGTTATATTTTTAATTCAACATTTTCATTTTTAAACCATTGTTTTTGATAAATAATTCTACCTTAAATACAGGAGAATTCACCAATACAGTAATACAATCTATTTCTCAGCAACAGCCAATGTAGTGAAGGTTCAACATGAGGATTTAGTTACCAAAAATATTGGAAATACAAGCTTTGTCCATCCCCTGGTCAAAGGTATAGTAGTAATCATCTAGTGTAATAGTTTGAAAGAAAGGAAAAAAAGGCAAAATTTAAATACAGACTTTAAAAATTATCTCACTACAAAGACTTAATACCTGTAGCAGATGAATTTCTAAACATATTGACAATATGATATTTTGGAGCTAACACACAAAGACCAACATATCATCCTTAGAATAATTAACAAAATGTCACAATACATAAGATGATTCTCAGAGATTTTTCTACTATTCATACTGAAAAATATTTGCTAACTCTGTTTTTCTTTTATATGCAAGTTTTCAGTCAGCCTGCTTCATTATCTTCCTAGCTGGCTCAGCACATTTATTTCACTCAAAGTCTCAGCCATAGAACCTTTTATAATCCAAAAATTATTCAGAATTTGATCAGCTTTGTCATTAAAGTTATCAGGGTTGCTTTAGAGGAAAAACAAAAAAAACTTATTGAAAAGTATGCAAAGTAGTTGCCCAACTGGAATCTATCTAAGAAGCTTTTAATAACTGAGTATTTGTTTAAATGTTCTATAAATTCATTCTAAATAATTCAAAAGTACTTTCTTCCCAAATGGTTCCTATTTAGGAAACACACACATTATTACCTTAGAAAATATTTCATTATATTTGCAAGCTACATAAAATAGTTTTTGTATGTACATAATTTATTTTATCCTATCATCCTAAAAATGATTTTTATTGTTCTCATTTTTAATGTATGTCTATGCAATTTCCCTACTTATGAATAAACTTGTTTATTATAGGACAGTATTAATTATAGGATAGTATTAATTGAACAAAAGGCTGTATAATTTTCTGTACATATATGAATATTTTCTAACTCATTTTCATTCATCTCAACTTTAGAATGTCTCATTTTTCTTGACTAAAAAACTCTCAGAGCCAACAGTTATGCCCTCCAAAGGAAGCAACGCAGGTGATAATAAGTGAAAAAATGCTGATACGGACCCTTTCCAGGTTCTGGCACTAAGTGACTAAAAATAGGTAGCTAGAAAATATGTAGGTTCAACACAGTCTATCAAATTCCTACAAGAAACACCTTATTATTCACCTCTAAATACTATGTCATAGATTTATCCCTTGTGCTGATGAATTATTTAACAAACATGATGTGAAAGGCACAGGGGCTCATTAAAATGAAAGCAAAATACAGTTTCTGCTCTCAGGAGTTTATTATCCAGCGAGAATAGGAAAAAGAAAGGGGGATTAGACAGTACCTCCATCTTCAAAGAGCAAAAAAGATGAGACTCCTGACTTTTTCCTTTCATTCTTTAGTATCTACCCACCGTCCTCCATACCTCACACACTGGCCATTATGAAGAGAGGGTCTCTATCAGATGGGCTTGGCACTGTCCCCAGTGGCTACCAGAAAAGAAGAGACCTGCCTGTGAGTTAAAGTGAATCAGGATCTTGCTCCCAGGGACCTCTCTCCACTGCTTTCTTTCGTTCTCTTTCCATTCCACTCTGCATAGGGTGGCAGTCTTACGAGGAAGAGATATGCAAGGAGTGACCCTTGTCCAGGCTTCAAGGAATACACAGTGGTGTCATTTTGTTGGGCTATTGGAACCTGACACTGGCGTCTGAGGGGTATTATGTACTGTTCCACTGAGTTTATCAGAATCCTCTTCAATAGCATCAAAGGCTAAGGAAACTACAATGATCTATAGCACTGCAGAAATAGTCTTCTGTTCTACGTATTTGTTAAGAGACTAGGCTATGGAGTCAAACTACTTGGGCTTTAAATATGGCTGTTCTGCACTAGCTGTGTAACTTTCAGCAACATGGCCTCTTTCAGTCTCAGCTTCCTTATCTGCAAAATAAAGATAAAACGAGAAGCTACTATATAAGGTGGCTCTAAATATTAAATGAGATCTTAATAAAGTACTCAGTCAGTGCCTAACATATAATAAGTGCTTAATAAACATTAACCATTGTTCCTCTTACTCAAGAACCCTCAAATCTTTGGGGGAAAGGGGAGTTAATCATCTCTCATACTGGTCTACTCCTAGCACCTTGTCTTCCCTTTTAAGCAAACCACAACTGTTCATTCATTCATCCATTCAACAAGTATTTACTGAATATCTATCAAGTGACAGGCAGTGTGCTAGGCACTGGCTAGATAGGGTGAGTGAAACAATGTCCCTCTTCATGAAGAGAAGAAAAAGCAAAAATGTTTGCAAATTAAAAAAAAAAAAGTTATAGAAAAAAAAAAAAACACAAACAATACTGAGATAGAGAATAAAAATGGAGATAAGAGAACCATTTAGATAGACTGGTAGTTAAGCTGAGACTGAAACCAGGCAAAGGTAGGAAAGAATACTGCCGACAAAAGGCACAGCTGGAACTAAGGCTCTGAGACGTAAGAAACATGTGGTATGTTCAAGAAACAAAAGGAGAGTCCACATTGTTCCCCTGAGTTCAACTTGGACGTATCCAAGTGCCTACTTGAAATCTCCACTCAATTGTCTAAGAGTATCTCAACTAACCATGTTCACAATAGAACTCTCAATTCCTATCTCCCTAAAAAATTGTGTTTTTCTCAAAGCATTCTCTATTTCAATAAATGTAACTACTATTCACCCAGGTTCTCAACCCAAAAATCTTAATCATTCTTGATTATTTTCCCTGCCTCATTTTCCACACACAATACATCAGGGAAAATGTTAGAACTACTTGCAAAACATCACTCAACACATACACTTTCTGTCTATCTCTACTCCTACCAGTTAAGACCAAGCAAACATCATTTCCTTCCACGGATTGCTATAATAGTTCTTTTACCTGATTTCATGCTTCTATCCTCCTTTTACATATGTTTTACACATAAGAAAAGAGATGTGGTTTCTTTAAAAAGATATAATTAAGAACCTGCTATTCTCCTTAAATCCTTCCAATAGTGCCCCATTGCTCTTAGATTAAAAACCAAGCTATTATCTACAGCATAATAGGGCATAGTCTAGTCCCTGCAGATCTCTACCTTACGTTATTTCATTCCTTCCTCTGAGAACCTCTTTTGATTCTTTATGCAGATGAAGCATCTGGTTATTGTTGATGATGATCCTCTATACATTTGTATGACAGTTACTCTAGCTTGAATATCCGCTAGTTAGAACTTATTTGTTTTCCTCTACAAGTTCATGTTTCAGGTCTTGACTTGAATTATATATCCTCAGAGAAACTTTATCTGACCATCCTATCTAAAGTGACCTTCACAAGATAATAATATATTTCTATATATTATGTCATTAGCCTTTGTGGGGCCCAATGTCACATGTGTAAATATGTAAAACTTTCTTGTCAAGTTAACAAATTATTAAACGTGACATGTTCTATTCCATTACTTTGACAAATATACCTCCCTAATAACCTGGAAAGTCAAATATTCACTTAAAGACTTCTGCACTAGAACATGGCAGTATAGGAGAAGTCTCCCCAGGTCCTACACTGCAAGCCTACTCATCTCTCTTCCCATTCCTGGTTCCTTTATGCTCCTCATGCAGCCTAGTATGTGGTATCTCTAGATTCTCCTTCCTACATGTCCAATCTGCATCCATGTGTTCCTCAAATCTATCGGCCACCCTTCCTGTGGTCTATCCTTGAGACAATGGACTTGGGTCATTAGCTTGGGCGGGACACGGAAGTGGGCTCAGGGTCGCTGGAACAGGAAATATGAAGATCTACAGACTCTGAGGTAGAATGCATGGACTGTGTTT
Source organism: Theropithecus gelada (assembly GCF_003255815.1). NCBI lineage: Eukaryota > Metazoa > Chordata > Mammalia > Primates > Cercopithecidae > Theropithecus > Theropithecus gelada. The sequence goes on along the minus strand of NC_037673.1, from coordinate 104,865,824 downwards.
GGGCACATATTCTGGGTACTTTAAACTGTAGGGAGGGTGCAAGTTGTAGACTGCCAAAATGGAGCCAGAGATGTAGCCCTCCTTTTGGATCTAAGGACATTATTACTTTGCTTGTTTCCTTTTAAGCATGATGAACCTATAATTATCTTATAAATTATTTGTTTACCTTTATCTTCTCCCTCTAAAAGGTAAGCTGCATACCTACAGGGGCTTTATCTGTCAAGAATGCTTAGTATACAGCAGGTATTTTTTGGATTTTACTTGTTATAGTAATGTAACATGAAAAAACAACAACTTTTAGGAACAAAATGCACACATTTCACAAGGTCATGTTTCATAAATATCTGTCAAATCTAAGAAAGCTTGTCTTTTTTGCTTTTCAATTAATCTTATTCATAAAAGACATATAGTTTAGTAGAAAATTATCTTATAGTAATGAGATGGGATATATGTTATTTATCCTAAAGCTTTAGTAATGTTATAAAGTATTAGGATAACCACTAAGAATCCTTCATTATAAACTAAAAGCTGGTAGATAAGAAAAAAATTGGTGAAGAAAGCTTCCTTTTAGGAAAAACACTTTTATTCTAATAGATTCTAGTATTCAGAATATCCCTCTAGCAAATGTTGTTAGAATACTAAAAATGAAAAAAGCGATTCCCACTTGTGAGTTTACAATCCATTAAATGACTTGATAATTAAGTATACTCTTACATAATGCACATGCATTTTTAAAAATAATGTATGTAGAAGTTTGATTTCAACACTAAAAGAAGCACGCAGAAATACTTCACACAGGGAACTCAACATTATAGTCCCTGATCTCACTCTTACTCAGGTCAAATAAATCTTAACAGGCCTACAATTAGTAAAAAATTTAAATTTTACTATGCTCCTGCACACCTGCTAAAATCTAAGTTCATTAATTAAAATGGTAGCAGGATAACACTGAGTACAGCAAATATATGTATTATGTATATTAGCCTTTTTAGATCTGATCATGAGGTGGGTGTGAAGTATTTTGGCATTTCTGATAACAGATGTGTAAAGTAGCTACACTAAAATCATTCTACTTAATATGAAGCAAAACAATTAAAATAACTTGAATTTAAAGGAGAATAAAGGTAAAATGGTTCCTTAACTCCTGGTTATAAGTGTACCAACAACATGCTGGTCTTTATGTTTTGAGTGTTAAAAACAAACAAACAAACATTTCATTCAAATTAGTCACAAATCAAACAGGACCATTTAGAAAATTTCAAAATGATTGAGATAATTATTTCACTACAGTTCTTCAATAATTAAAATAAACAAAAATTCATCAGTACAAGGCCTTTTGTTTGGCAAAGTGGCTGAAAACCAATTTTGAGGTCTTTTGCCTTTTTCACAGTGTTCATAAAAGGCAGAGTGCTTCCGGATATAAAAACAAAGTCATAAGGCAAAGCTCTGTAGCAAAGTGTGTGCCAAAAGTTCACAAGAGGATATATAATAGCTGGATAAAACATAATTAATCTTTGTTATCCATCAATTTCTCTAACTAGGAAAGATTTCCAGCAAGCCAACTTTGTAACCAAAAATTCCAAGTCATATAGAAGGAAATTGAGATCTAAATGTAGCTATAATAATACTGACTTATTTTCTTCCTCTATCTAACATGTTAATGATCTGAAGGAATATTTCTTTTTATTAAATAACAAAGAATGAAATAGATGTTATTTGTTCAGTTCTAAGTTGATTTTTGGAAGATTTAAAAAAGAGAGAGAAATTTTGATCTTATTTCTAGAACTGTGGTAGAGACTAGTGAGATGGGCCAAATTTATGCTTTACTGTATATGACTATAAAGTAATATTACTGATTTGTTAAAAGCATAATTTCAAAGTATGCTTATTCTAACAATGCTGATCTTGCTCAAGGCAACATGTTTTAAGACTGATTTTAACATTAATTTCCAAATGCAGGAAATTGGAAATTCATACTTTAAACTACCTTTAAACAATTTAAGAATATTTCTAATGTCTGCAGATTATCAATGTACATACAATTAATTTTCAGAAAGCCAATCATTAAGAGTCAAATCTGGTTGGCGTGTTAGGAGGTCAAACTTGGTGAAAAACAGTTGCACCGCAAAGCAGTAAGACACATTTTACTTTGGATTAAAAGTTACCTTGAAGTAAATTCTAAAAGAAACAAATTGCAATGTACATTAGGAAAAGGCAGCACTGCTACAATTTGTTTTTTTCTCCAAGGCGATTTTGGTGATAATGTTTGTATTGTTACCATCAGCATTTTAAAATCAGTCATAAAACATTTTTATATATAAATATATCTACAGATATATAAAGAAATATAGGTTAAATTTGGAAAGTAAAAGGTTATCCTCAGGTGTGTATGACTGCTGTCTGTCTCATCCTCAAAATTTCTGATTCAGTAGGCCTGGCATAGGGCCCAATAATTTGTATTTTTAATAAGTTCCCTCATGATATTGATACACTGGTCTGGTGATCACACTTTGACAATATTAATAATGATACTTTGACCAGATACTGGTTTGGTAATCATACTTTGACAGTGCTAATAATGATACTAACAATGACCACACTTTGACAATACTAACAATGATACTTTTGTATTTACTTGAGAGAAAGTTATTAGTAAGGACCTATCTATTACATAAAATGTTTTCAGCTGGATATATTAGTGGTCTTCTAGACTGCTACTGTAAATAAACCTACAATTTAAAATTTTATGAGGGCATGGCTAGTTAGAGAATATGACATAATCACATAAGAATTTTTCTTTTAATGAAATTAATGGAGTATAAAACTAAAGCGTTCCAAAACCAAAATAGCATACACTGGAGCCCATCTGTTAATCCAAAACCAAAATCTAATCAAATGTGGATAAAGGGACATTTTTTGAAGCTGTCTACGATACATTCAAACTCCTCTGGAAAGAAATATTATACTTGTGTCTGGTTTCTGCTTGTATCTTTTCAATTATTAGGACATTATGGTGTTAGATAATATCTATGATTCATATGAATCAGCTTTGACAATTCAATCTTTTTTGTTACATGAGTGAACTGTCAAAGTCATATGGCTCAACAGCAGTACTACCCACAGTAATTATGGTTTCCTATTCTGTTTTACATTTTCCTCTAATATTTGTCCAAACAAGGACCTGGGAAAAAACATCCAGAAAACAATGTGGGTGAAATCCAACTCTACTACTTAAGTCCCTTCTAAAGGTTCATATTTTGCTTACAGAACTTGATGAATTCTTAATGTTGTGGGAAATAATTATTATATCTATGCCATTTTGGATGGTTTTTATATGCCAAACACTGTAATGTTTACATATATACATATCAAAGGATTATATGATTCCATTAACATCTACACAAACCTACCATACAACCACAACTTACAGATAAGGAAATGGAAGCTCAGATTGATAAAGTAATTTAACCATTCTACATATCCACTATTGTGGGACAAGTCTTTGATACTAAAAATCTGTATTCTTCACCACCAAACCATACAGAAAATTGTGAAAAGGTAAATTAAAATGAAAATAAGGGTGTAAAAACCTTGCTTATCTAAGGTTTTCTACATGTGTAGTCCCAATGGTAGGATATCAATTATTTTAACTTCATATTAAAGCCATATTGAATTACTGATTGGTTATCAGTCATAAATCTTTATATAATCAATTATCAGAAGACAATCTATTTCTAAGTGGGCAGGATAAAGCAAAACCACTCAATGACTATCACTGATATTCATACCTTCTAGTCAGTGTTAAGTAATTTTCATGGAAAATTTGTGGACTTTTAAAATTATTTCAGCCTGTTTGTCTCAGTCTCATTTTTTCGTTTTTATGTCTCCAATTCAATGAAAATGTATTAAGAAGTTAAAAAAATCCAAAATATTAAGTCATTTGACTAGGCATTAAACTAAAACAGAGAGGAGACAATAGGTTGACCACACATACATGATGCTTTCTTTCCCTACTAAGTAAGATGTCAGAAAATCGGGTTTTTAAAAAGAGAATCTATAGAGAAAACGAAAACAAAGGGTTACTGTAAAGGTCCCAACAGTCAAGTATGTGATCACAGATGGAGGCTGTCAGGGAAAGAAAAGGGTAGTGACTCTCTACAATGCATTAGTTCTCATAGTTGAGGGAAAACTAGCAGGTTTTGTGAATTTCTTGGATAATGGTGATTTAAGTATTCACATTTCTAAGCTGAGTTGTTGGATTTGGTCTCAAAGACTTACATTTTACCTTAAAACAAATAAATAAATTAAATAACTACAATAACATTTAAGACCAATGATGATATATATCCTCTAAAACTAGTCAACAAAATAAAAGCAAAATGAATTTTATTTTGATTTGGACCCAAGCTAAAAGAATTAAAATTTATGATATGCAAGTAAGTTCTCCTTATGAATTACATTATTTCAAGACAAAGAGTCCAACAATGAATAACAAAGAGTGTGAATATACAAGACTTATTTATAAGGCATGAAAATCTTACTATGTCATTTGGGTATTTCTGCAGCAATCATGAACAGAGGACATCATATTCAACATTTTGCTTCAAAACAGTCCAAAGCAATTCTTAAAAAAATGCTTTGTATTTGTAATGTATGAAATAAAATACTTTAAACTCTACAATAACCATCTTGTATTTTCTAATAATTTTTGATTTGTAAAATATATAACATATCTTTTTGAAAAATTTGAACAAAGCTAGGAATATTTTTCTTTCTAAGCTGTTCATTGGCCCTGCAATCCCTCTCAAGCTCACATTTCAAAAGACAACATAAAATAACTGTCTCATTTCAGTAAAAAGCCTATAATATTAAAATTCCTAAAATAACTATGCAATAGAAATAAGAAAACAGCATGTTTATTACATGGTGTATTGGTCAGCTTAGGCTGCCATAACAAAATATCATAGATTGGGTAACATAAACAACAGAATCTGATGAGGGCTTTCTCACTGGATTGCAAACTACCTTCTTCCCACTGTCCTCAATTGTCTTTCCTAGGCATATTCACAGGTAGAGATAGGTCTCTCTTCCTCTTCTAAGACCACAAAACCTATTGAATTGGCAGACCATCCTTATAAACTTATTTAACCTTAATTACCTCCTAAAAGCCCTACCTGCAAATAAAGACATGTTGGTGGTTCAACATATGAATCTGGGAGGAACATAATTCTATGCATAGCACATAATAAAAATCTAGAATAATAGTATGGAAAAAATGTATATTCAAATAAAGAATAGATTCTAAACATTGACTAAGTATACACATACACATTTCAAAGTTGTGCTATTGCTTTGCAACAAAAGCTTTTTGTCTGAGAAGCGACCTACGATGAAGTCATCTGATTTACATTTGCGGTCATGGCTTTACCAGTGATAAGAGAAAGCTGGTCTGATGTCATCAGAGACACCAAAAAAGTACACAAGTGTGTATGGATTGCTGTTGTCCTTGGTTAAAGTGAAGCCAGTTTTCTACACACACTGCTTGCAACTTCACTTTGCTTCACAGGAGTTGCTCAATCCTCTTGTATTTATTCATATTCAACAAAAGTCCAAATCAGAGTGGCTGATACATAGTGAATTTTTAATCAACAAAGACAATCTTGAACTATTCAGAAACTAATCCTCCAGTGTTCTGTCACCTGGCCTTGTCATCTTCAAGCTTATCATCAGCCTATAGAACTGGGATGGATAAAGTCCAAAATTAACAATATATTGTATACTCCCCTACACAGGGTGCCTGGGAATACACAAAGATCTCATAGAAACACATACTGACAGGGCTATAACATTAGCATGTAATTATAATCTCTGGATACTGAAGAAGTGCACAACTTAGGTCAGCTAAAGAGGGAAAAAGTCACCCAGAAAAGGGCATTCTCAGCTCCTGGTGCCTTTGTTCTCTTTGCTCACTAATAGTAATCCTTAAACTAAATGTGACCCAGTCCTCCTAGAGGAGCAAAGGAAATGCAAATAATCACCCCCATTCAGGAGCATCCAAAGCCACAGAAGGTAAATCTCAGATGCAATATGACATAGTGATTCAAACATTAAAGACATTTTTGGAAGTATGGAGGGGAACGAGGAGGTGGAAAAAGGCACATGATGCTGACAACAAAGAAAAAAGCCAATTTCTAAATGACAGCAACTCATTCAAAACTAAAATTTAAGTGAAAAAAAGGCTGAATTTATAGTAAGAAAATCATATTTCTGCTTTAAAATATAGGGTTGCTCATGATCCCATTTCATTTTGAATCACCATATATAATGCTGTCTCCTGCTTTCCCCAGGCATGATGTGCTAATCCTGCTCTAGTGCTTCCACAGTTCCGTTCATGCTTATGTCACCTGTCAGCTTGGATTATACTGATCCGTTTACCTGTCAGGCTCCACTGGCAGACTGGAAGCTCTTTGAGGGAAAAGACTATGTCTCAGTCACCAGTATAGCTCCAGAGTCTATCAAGAAGCTGTCACAAAATGGGCATTCAATTAATGTGGCATGAAGGAAGGAATGAATATATGCTCGCTCCAATTACTATTTTTTTTAAAAGTCAAACATTTGCTTCTCTGCATCTTAACCATCTTTAATTTATCTAAAAGTCAATTTTAAAAGAAAGTATTATTTGATGCCAAGAACTGGTATTTCAACTTTTACTACAAAAGAAACCGATACAGCACAATTTTAAGAAGTGCTGAACAGCAAAAACAAAATGGAATGATACCACTGTGATAACTGCAAAGGGGCTAGCAGATGTTGCTTTAATAAAAAAGCCATATAACTATGTGCTAGAAACAAGGAGCTTATCAAATCATACATATACAAAAAAATCAAGATGTATGTAACTGTCACACACAAAACAACTTTTTTCTATAGATTGAGTCTGAAATTATTTCTGAAGAGACAAATTCCATACTTTCAAATTAACACCTACAGAGACATTTAGAACAAAACAGTCTTTTAAAAAAATCAACATTAAGAAGATAACTTTAAAAGCAAAGATAACACTAAAGCCAAAACGCATTTAACACTTCATCATTATTCTAGTAACAGGTATTTCCACTCCACACGTTCAGCCAAGGGAGAAATAAGTGAGTTAAATATTCAAGGAGAATCTTTACTTCCAATGTCCCTTGCTTTTGTCATTTTAAGTCTATCAAGTGTGATTTTGGTAGTTTTTAATTTTTATTTCATTATTCATCATATTGTCATAGAGTTTTCCAGTATTTATATGTAGTCATTTATTTTTTTTTCTCTTTTCCATTTTGGCAAAAGCAAAAGGGAAAAAAGGCACTTCATAATTTACAAGAAACTGTAATTAGCAGTTATTCTGAGCCACACCTCCACATTCACTTAATGTCCTATCAAGACAAAATATTTCTTTGAACAACTCTCCAATATCACGTTCTACAAATACTGCTGATGTAGTGCCATCACAATGACACCACACAAGTCTCAAACCTTTGGAAAGGTTTTATGGAATCATATTACATGAATGAAAGTTATTGATTTAAAAATAAAAGCTTTTACTTTGAAACAAATCAATAAAAAGTGGGAGGGAGGCAAGAATAAATACCTCTTTAAAATGACCAAATCAGTACTGGAATTTCATATTTAGCTTCAAAATAAGTACATAAAACTTTAATTGTGACACATGAAACTTGCCATCAATTGAAGGCAATGTTGCTACCCCTCCCACGAAAAACATACTAAATAAGCAACTCACCAATTCTCCACAACAGCTGCTCTACATTTAATCACTAAACCGGCTGAGTTGCATTGATCTATGTGAACATTATCTCTAGTGTAATCATGATCTTTACTAAATTTGCTAAGCATTTTAAGCAAACCTATAACATGGCTGGCATATGTGAATACATAGTCTACCTGCAAGAAGGTTACAATCACACACCTCTTCACAATAAGTAAAAACAAGAAAGGAACTAAGTGTGGAGCACCAAAGAGTGCGGAGAATGCAGAGAAGAGATGGTTACTTGGATCAAGGACAGAGGGCTAAGGATGGCTACACAGTAGAGAAGCAGGCTCTGCTGGGGAGAAAAGGGAAGAGCAAGAGGGCAATAGTTCAGGTAAAGAAAACAGCACGAGCAAAGTAACTGAAGCATGAGTGTTCATAGTGGCTGTTAGAAAGAGAGGCTAAAGAAGGGATCAATTGGAATTAGGTAAACTAGTTACACTAGATTTCCACAATCAAAGAAAATTGTATCAGCTCGCTATTGTTTTGGAGGTCTTTTGTCCCAAAGGGAAAAAGGGGGGGGGGGGGGGAGAAAAAAAAAAAAAAAGAGGAAGCAGCCCTGAATCTGTGCAGGTCTGTAGATTTACTGGGTTTGATTTAATTTGAAATGAGAGCAAAAAGATGAAATTGCCCTGAATGCATGCAGACAGAATTATATTCAAAAAAATAAAAGCAAGATAAAGCCCTGCTAAGAATATAAATATGCAAAAAAGGAGAAAACAATGCCTTGTGAGAGAAGGATAACCACGGGAGGTTAGGGGAAAACTCAAAGAGTCTAGCTCATTAAGTCCAAGAAGTTAAAGAAAACATCACAAATGGCGTGCTAATAACAAGAAAGGGATAATAAAAAAAAAAGAAGTGAGGTAGAAAGATAACTGGGTGAGACAAGAAACAAATTCCAGTTAATGTACTGAAAACAAAGACAATACCAGAAAGTACCTTATCTCACTAATTCTTTGTCTACAATTAATTTTCTCCTCTGATGTTAAACATTAGAGGTCCTCCTTTCTTTGTGCATACATTTTGCTGTATCCATCTCTAATTTTTAGCCTTCTGATATTTACGCTTTCTCATTATCTCACTGAATTTTGTTTTTTGTCCTGCTTTATAAGTCTTAGAATAATTTCTAATACTATGCATCAAAAGAAGCTAATTATATAATTTGAAAAAAAAAACAGATAAAAACAATACCTATAGCATTAACACATTTAAAAAACATGCTTAAAATGTTTTTTAAATGTAAATGTATTTGGACATTAGACATGCATATTTAAAAATCTAAAAGAATGTACACAGAAAGCTAAATATTGTGCACATCGGAGTGAGGCTCATGGATAATTTTTAATTCCTGTTACATTTTTTCATATGTATGTTCCTCACTTTTTCAAAATAAACTCATTTCACTTTTTCTAATTTCACAAAATAAACTGATTTCATTTCACTTTTGCCAAAAATATTCAAAACTCAGAAACACTGTAAATTATTCAAATACTAATATTCAAATACAGAGAATAACGGAAACCTGAATAATGGCTCTGAGGTAGAAAATGAGACGGCAGATGTGCAAAATTTATAGTCAGCAGCACTTTATCAGCAACTGAATATGGGAGGTAAGAAAAGGTACGAAAATAATCTAGTTTGCATAACTGCAGATAATGCCATGGACTGGAGATCAAGACATAAATTCAGGAAGGGAAGAGAAGGTGTGGGGTGAGAAATAGGGATTATGAATTCTCTTTTGGACTATCTTAATTTGGATCACCCACAGGAGATCCAGGTGTTGATCCCTGGAGACAATTATAAATATTGGTGAAAACTTTGTGAAACTGGTAAAAGAACAGGAGCACAAAACATTTAAAGAAGGATAAAAAGGCCGGGCGCAGTGGCTCACGCCTGTAATCCCAACACTTTGAGAAGCCAAGGCGGGCAGATCACGAGGTCAGGAGATCGAGACCATCCTGGCTAATATGGTGAAACCCCATCTCTACTAAAAATACAAAAAATTAGCCAGGTGTGGTGGCGGGCGCCTATAGTCCCAGCTACTCAGGAGGCTGAGGCAGGAGAATGGCGTGAACCCGGGAGGCGGAGCTTGCAGTGAACTGAGATTGTGCCACTGCACTCCAGTCTGGGCGACTGAGCGAGACTCTGTCTCAAAAAAAAAAAAAGAAAAAAAAAAAAGGATAAAAAAAAGGAAACTAAAAAGAGATAACTAAGAGTCACAAAATAAGAAATACAGTAGACTGTTCAATACCAACACCTTTCCCATCCAAGTAGATACTCTTTGAAATGTGATCTTGCTGTTTCTCCTGTCCACAGGTAGTGTCTCTCATTTTGACCCTGAGTTAGTCTTGTTACTTACTTTGACCAACAGATTGGGCAGAAGTGACACTGTGCAAATTACAAAATTTAGACCTGAAGAGGCCTTGAAGTTTCCATCTTTACTGTCTTAAAACACTACCCTGAGATCACGACACTGTTAAGCCTGGGCTTAAAAAGACTAGCCATTTCAGCTGTCTCAACTGAGCCCATTCCCTTAATCAGCCTGTCAGCTGAATGCAAATACGTGAGTGAATCCAGGCTAAATCAGCAGAACTTCCACCCATCAACTCACAGAACCATGGGAAACATAAAACATTATTTTTTAAGACACTAAATTTTTAGGTGGTGGCTTATACAGGAATAAGTAACTACAACAAGAACAAACAGAATTGTGTCTTGAAAGAAGCAAGACGCAAAGGGAGAAGGTAGATTCTATTAAGAGTAGTGAGACTTTTCCAAAAATAGCAGACATTTCAAACAGGCTGAGGGCTGAGAAGAGATCATTAATGCTAGTAATGAGTTGTCTCCAACATTTGAGAGTTAAATTTAAGTAAGGTGGTCAGGGTAAAGGCTTTTGGTGGGTTTCTAATAGGTCGCTGATGAGAAACATCAACAAAGTAAGATATATTATGCTTATAAGTCACTTTAAAAGAAAGGAGTCATGAGCTATTAAAAAGACGGAAGAGGGCCGGGTGCCTGTAATCCCACCACTTTGGGAGGCTGAGGCGGGCGGTTCACTTGACGTCAGGAGTTCAAGACCAGCCTGGCCAACATGGTGAAACCCTGTCTCTACTAAAAATACAAAAATTAGCCAGGCATGGTGGTGTGCACCTACTTGGAAGACTGAGGCAGGAGAATCGCTTAAACCCGGGAGGCGGAAGCTGCGGTGAGCCGAGAAGATCACGCCACTGCACTCTAGCCTAGGCAACAGTGAGACTCTGTCTCAAAAAAAAAAGAAAAAGAAAAAGAAAAAGACTGAAGAGGAAGACTAGACTAGTGAAATGAAAGCTTTGGCTATTACTGTTTTAGTTGTTGTTTTTGTTTTTTTGGGATGGAGTTTTGCTCTTGTTGCCCAGGCTAGAATGCAATGGCACGATCTTGGATCACTGCAACCTCCGCCTCTCAGGTTCAAGCAATTCTCCTGCTTCAGCCTCCCAAGCACTGGGATTACAGGCATGTGCCACGATGCCCGGCTAATTTTGTATTTTTGGTAGTGACAGGGTTTCTCCGTGTTGGTCAGGCTGGTCTCAAACTCCCAACCTCAGGTGATCTACCCGCCTCAGCCTCCCAAAAGGCTGGGATTACAGGCGTGAGCCACTGCGCCCGGCCATTATTGTTTAAGATAAGGATTGAGTGGCTGAGGAAAAAGACTGTAAGGAAATATGCAAAATTTTTTTTTTTTTTAAGCAGAGAAAAATGATCAATGAAAGGCCCAGCGAAGGTGAGGAAAAAAAGGAACAAGATAGATGAGTTAACCAGAGAAAAATCAAAGACCTGGGTAAGGTGAGAGGAGCTGCGATAACACAGAGAAAATTAGGACAGGTGAAAACAACTGCTGGTGGAGTGCACACGTGTTTCTTCTTCAGGTTCTTAGTAAAAGAAGGAAGCAAGGTCCCTGACTAATACTGAAGAAACTACAGACAGTTTAAGAACTTGAGAAAAAATGGTAAAGGTTGAAAATAGCTGTAGGAAATGGGGAGACGAATCAGACATAAGAACTATTAGAAACATGGTAAACATCTTTAATGATAGTTGTAGTCAGGAAGAACAATTACCATTATGTCATTTAAATAGACAATAACATGATTTTTATCAATTTTATGTACTAATAAACTTAATAAGGTTAAAGAGAGATACACTTTATTTCCTCCATGAGTACCAGATTATAATTTTAATCCACTAGTTTGTCTTTCTGTGGTTGTCAAAAGTGCCCACAAAGAAGACATGCAGATCACAAATAACCACATGAAATGATGCTCAACATCTTCAGTCGTTAGGGAAATGCAAATTAAAACTACAATGAGATACCACTATATATATTTATGAGAGTAGATAAAATTATCTAATTTATTTATTTTTAAACTGAAAAAACTAAAACCTGGTAAAAATGTGGAGTCACTGGAATTCTTACGCATTGTAGGCAGGAATGCAAAATAGGACAGTCACTTTAGAAAACAATTTCGCAGTTTCTTAAAAAGTTAAAGGAACACTTACTGGACAAACCACCAATCTCATTCCTAACTATATACTTGATAAATGAAAAGTTAATGTTGAGACAAAACCCTTTAAATGAACGTTTATAGTTTTATTCATAATTGTTAAAAACTCAAAAACTTTCAACTAAGGAATGAATAAACAAATAGTGGTACATCACAAGGAAATGTTATTCAGAATAAAAGGAGGAAATTACTGATTTGTGCAACAATACGGATGAATCTCAATTGTACTTCGCTAAATAAAAGAAGTCAAATTGAAAAGAGCACATACTGTATGATTCCTTATATATGACATTCTCACTTTCCAAAGACTGGGTAGCTGGGTTGACTAGAAAGGGGCCTAGAAGAATTTTGGGAGCTGATAGAATTGTTCTATAATTTGACTGTGGTGGTAGTTAAACAACTATATGCATTTGTCTAAACTTATCAGAACTATATGCTAAAAAGAATTAATTTTCACTTCTCTATGTAAATTTTATCCCTTAATAAGTCTGACTAAAACAATATGAAGTGCCTTTTCAAAATGAAAGGACACTGTAAAGACTAATGTCTCCTACTTTGGGTTAAAACACAACAGGATCACAACACTGATACAATGTTAATACCTCATATATCTTAGAATATGAGCTATTCGAAACTGCATTTGGCCAGTATCAATAGACAATGCAATTAAAACTTTTTAAATCATAAATAATTTCTCAATTTTCTGAATAACCCATCTAATAAAAACGGCTGAACAACATCAGAATATAAAAAGCACAGGTTCCATAGCATGTTAATCTTATTCAATACAAAAGTAAACTTTTGAAGCAAAGAACTGAAGACAACCTCTATCAAAGTTGTCCTCTAGAATTGTGTTCTTAGTATCAACATATTGCTATAATAATCTTAATTAAGTGGAGGTTAGGCAGGTAAGATATTTTTTCCCACCATATGAGCATCACATTCACTTTAGGCTAATTTAAGAGGACACTCATGGTAAAATAAAAATAGGCTTGTTCAAAAACTTAGATTACAATTTTTTACTCATCTTTAGAAATCACATGTAAATAACAATTCTCTACCCTCCTTCCTATTTCTGTTATAGTTCTAAAAACAAAAAGCAAAAAAGCTAAGAGAGCTGGTTTCATCACAGGTATATATTAAACACAAAAAGCAAAACCTTGCTTACTGCTTGTATTAGTCTATTCTCACGCTGCTAATAAAGACTTACCCAAGACTGGGTAATTTATAAAGGAAAGAGGTTTAATGCACTCACGGTTCCACATAGCTGAGGAGGCCTCACAATCATGGTGGAAGGCAAAGGAGAAGCAAAATTTTGTCTCACATGGCGGCAGGCAAGACAGCATGAGCAGAGGAACTCCCCTTTATAAAATTACCAGCTCTCGTGAGATTTACTCACTATCACAAGAACAGCACAGGAAAGACTCGCCCCCATGATTCATTACCTCCACCAGATACCTCCCACAACAGGTGGGAATTATGGGAGCTACAATTCAAGTAGCAAACTGCTCAATGAAAACTCCTCACAGCTTTCTTCATTTCACCATCTCATTACAGAAGGGTAGAAAGAAAAAGGAAAATTGTTTAACTTCCCCAAGATTCAATGTCATCATTTATGAAATAGTCTTAATGCTGCTTCTCTCTACATCATGAGGTTGTTACAAAAAGCATATAAGTAGCTGTGCGAAGTACCATAAACAAAATCATATGTTCCTACAGTATATGTGAGTTAATCAATACTGGTTAAAAACAATAAATATTTTAAAAATGTACAGTTCCTTTTCATTCAATTAATTGTTCTAAAAGTGGTCTCCAAGTGAATACAAATTTGTCTTAAGTTATACTCTGGTTGAGTGAAAACAAAATTTAAATGGAATGATTAATTCATTCATTCTTACAACAATGAGACACTTCCTGGGTGTGAAGCACACTGTACAAGAGTTTACAAAGCACAGGAAGGCAGAACACATAGTCCTTGCTGTTAAGGAACTTCAATTGAAGGGAAATTTAAACTCTGTGTTTTGTATGCTTCCATTTGTGTGCAAGAGCATGTGTATCTAAAACAAGTGTTACCTAAAGCTTCCCTAGCTAGTTTTTGGAACTCCTCTGTCTAAACCAGAATTCTTTTCCAATTAGTTCAGTTGTTTTCTATATTTACTAGAATTTAAATGTCTTGTATATGTGCATATATTTGTATGTGTCTGGGAGTATGCACAAATGTTGAAATCTTCCACAAATAGATGACACATGCTTATACATATATGTATCGTACCTCATGTAAATATAATACCAACCATCAACCGCATATGTGTTGCATAAGTATGTTTGAATAAACACATACAGAGAAATACGCACACACACACACACAGAGGATAGTTTTTTTTCCATTTGCCAACCTGCCTCGCCCTCTAACACCTATGCTCTTTCCTGCTTGGCTCTATTCCATGCCTCAGGAGGCTGACTCCTCAGACCTCACTTGAGGACTGTGTTGTTGATGGACCTCCAGTTAGATTCCGGCATGAGGTCCAAAGGTGGAAGAAAAGAGGCCTGATTTCTTTCCCATTCCTTTCTTCTTTCTGTGTTTAGGGCGGCTGCATCATCTCATCATAGGAAGCCCCACTTGCAAAGTTCCAGCACACACTGGATTCTGGTAACCATTTCTGCCTCTTGTCCCTTTATCCCTAGGGATGGATAGTAATAAGTTCCCACTGTGGCTAGTTTCTGAGAAATTAGCCATCCCTAGTCAGTTTGTTCCTTAATCCTGGAGTGCTTTTATCAGTAGTTCTTTTTGTTAAAAAACAAAACAAAAATAACAAAAAAACACAACTCTTCATTTGAACCATTTGGTAATATACTTATTAATAAATATATAAATTTGTCAACCACCACAAAATTTCAAATGAAACAACCTAAAATGAACACATTTACTAATGTTTTGTATGGTTCAAAACCAGGTTCCAAACCAACATACTTTTGATTTTTTTGTTACTGTAACAGTAGTATATTATGATAGAAAACATTGTAAAAAATCATCAACACTATAATGCTCTGTAAATTTTTAAATATTTTAAAATAAATTTGTAATCATATGGTAAATTTGTGGTCATGCTGTTTTATGGCCTGTCTGTTCAATTAGAAGCATATTTTGTGAGCATATTACCATGACATTAATCCAAACACTTATTTTTAATAGGCTGCATAATATCCTTTCATAGATTTATAGTCATTTACAGCTCTTGGTTGTGGACATTTGGATTTTTTCCCATTTTTGCTGTTGTTTTCAATGTTTTGGTTAGGATCCTTAAACGGCTAATATTTATTTATAATACATTCCTAGAAATAGGGGTATTTGAAAAAGGATATGAATATTTTGAAACTACTGAGTGATATCCAATAAACTATTCTGTGATTAGGGAAACGTTATCTCTGACGTATGCAATATGCAGCCACAGGCCACATGGGGGCTGTTGAGTACTTAAAATGTGGTTATTGAAACTGAGGACACAAATGTTTAAGTAGCCAACGTATCTAGTGGCCATTTAGAGCACAGGATAGCTCTAGCTTCTTACTGCCCAACAGTCATTCAGAAAAGTTGTAGCGATTTACATTTGCATCAGCAGAGTATGAGAGTGCTCACTTCCTCATACCATTATTAGCAATGACATTTATTATTTTCTAATATTTGTCAATTTGACAAAAAAAAAGATTGTATAATTGGTTTGTTGTTGTTTGTTTTGTTTTGTTTCTTGAGACAGGGTCTTACACTGTCGCCCAGGTTGAGTGCAGTGGCATGACCACAGCTCAATGCAGCCTCAACCTCCTGGGCTCAAGTGATCCTCCCACCTTGGCATCCCAAGTAGCTTGGACTACAGGTGTGTGCCACCATGCCCAGCAAACTTTAATTTTTTTGGTAGAGATGGGGTCTATGATGCCTGAGCTAATCTTGAACTTCTGGGTCCAAGTAATTCTCCCACCTCTGCCTCCCAAAGTGCTGGGATTACATGTGTGAGAAACCATGCCTGGCTATTATTTTTTAATTTTTTAAATTTAAATTTTTGAATGCTTGGGATATTTTTAAAATATGTTTTCTATCCATTTGTTTTCCTTCATGAATTGTTCTCTTTCTATGCCCATTTTTTTTTTTACTAGAGAATGAATTTGTTTTTCTTAGAACAAAAGTACTCTATACACTAAATAAATTAATGTCTGCTTATATCTGTGGCAAATAATTTTAAAATTCTGTTTATAATGCTTTTTGATAAAAACAAGCTTTACATTTTAACATAAACTATGGATCTTAAATTTGTGTCTTTTTCCTAAGTCAATTTAGTCTCAAATCAACTTACATATATTATATATTATTTTTATGAAAATAAAAGGTCAAGATTAACCAGTAAATATATACATCAAAAGACTATCCCAGCCTCCAACACATA
Organism: Theropithecus gelada; assembly: GCF_003255815.1. Taxonomy (NCBI): domain Eukaryota; kingdom Metazoa; phylum Chordata; class Mammalia; order Primates; family Cercopithecidae; genus Theropithecus; species Theropithecus gelada. The sequence continues at coordinate 104,849,043 of NC_037673.1, read as the reverse complement.
GCAATGCAGATAAAATATGTAAAGAGAAAGAATCAAAAAAACTCTGCTGGACTCAGAAACAAAATAAATACTTCCAGAGAAGCGAGATGCAGAGTTAATGACCCAAACCAGCTGTACTACTGTGTGCTATGTAGTGAAATTAGACAGTTATAGTAGAGGGCTTTCCTCCTACTTATTAAAAGAGACTAAAAATAAATCTATAATCCCAGATTGAAGCAAATTTACAGTAATACATAGAAGTGAAAAACAGAAGAGCTAATACACATAGGAAAAGATGTTAAATCATCTAGTAATCAAGAAATATAATCTAATCTAGTAACATAATTGAAACCATACCTACCAGGATGGCAAAAAAAAATAGTTCGAATGGTAAATGTGTACATAAATGAAAACTCTTTTGCCATACTGATAGGAGTACAAATTGGTACAAACACATTGGAAAGCAACTTAGCAACATCTAACAAAATTAGAGACATGCTGACCCTTTCTTCTTGGTACTCTACTTCTAGGTATACAAAATAAAAGAAACTCTCACACATACCTCACATCTCTAGAAAGATCTTCTATATGTTCTGTTTGTGTCCGTGAAAATTAAAAGCAAAATAAATAAAAATATCCATTTAAAGAAAAGTGTATGAATTGTGTTACATCCATAAATTTTAAAAATCTATTTAAAAATTAAAAACAGCTGAAACAAATGAACGAGAGCCCCACTATCCATACAGGTGAATATAATTTTTAAAATGTTGACTACTAAGAACTGAGTTACAGAATAGTAAAATTGTATAAAAAAATTAAAACATGTAACAAATGATAAACATGCAAAGACATATTGTGTATGGCAGTAAAAACAGCACAGTGTAGTAACAGTACAAAAATTCAAGGAAAGAGAAATCAGAGAACTATTATAGATAACACTAACTGGAAAAAGACATAGAATCAAGGACGTCTACAAATTTACGCATAATATTTCAATTCTTACTTTTAAAAAATCTAAAGCAAGAACAGTCAAATATTAGAAAATTTTTTTCCAAAAGTTCATATATGGGTATTTACCATTTTAGTCTCTGTATTTTTTCATGTTTGAAATAATTCATATTATGTATGAAACTAATAAAAACAGAACCTACAAAGAGTTCTCTAGAACCTTTTCTAAAATACAATGTATATAAATCACTTTAACATCGAGGCAAAAATCCTCAACAAAATATTGGCAAACGGAATCCAGCAGTACACCAGAAAGCTTATCCACCGCGATCAAGTCAGGTTCACCCCAAGATGCAAGGTTGGTTCAACATACACAAATCAAATAAACATAATTCATCACATAAACAGAACTAAAGACAAAAACCACAAGTTTATCTCAACAGACCCAGAAAAGGCCTTCAATAAAATGCAACATCCCTTCATGTTAAAAACTCTCAATAAACTCGGTATTGATGGAACATACCTCAAATTAGTAAGAGCCATTAATACAGGGACTGCTGGCAAGATGGCCAAATAGGAACAGCTGCAGTTGGCAGCTCCCAGCGAGAAGGCGGGGGATTTCTGCATTTCTAACTGAGGTATCCGGTTCGTCTCACTGGAACTGGTTGGACAGTGGGTGCAGCCCATGGAGGCCGAGCCGAAGCAGGATGGGATGTTGCCTCACCCAGGAAGCACAAGGGGTGTCAGGGGATTTCCCTCCCCTGGCCAAGGGAAGTCATGAGGGACTGTGCTGTGAGGAACACTGCACTCTGGACCAGATACTGTGCTTTTCCCACGGTCTTCACAACCTGCAGACCAGGAGATTCCCTCAGATGGCGAGGCCACGAGGGTCCTGGGTTTCAAGCACAAAACTGGGCGGCTGTTTGGGCAGTACCGAGCTAGCTGCAAGAGTTTTTTGTTTGTTTTAGTTTTTGTTGTTGTTTGTTGTTGTTGTTGTTGTTTTCATACCCCAGTGGTGCCTGGAACACCAGCGAGACAGAACCATTCACTCCCCTGGAAAGGGGAGGGAGCCAAGTGTTCTGGTTCAGCGGGTTCCACACCCACGGAGTCCAGCAAGCTAAGATTCACTGGCTTGAAATTCTCACTGCCAGCACAGCAGTCTGAGGTTGACCTGGGATGCTGGAGCTTGGTATGGGGAGAGGTGTCCACTATTGCTGAGGATTGAGTAGGCGGTTTTACCCTGACATTGTAAACAAAGTCAGGGAGAAGTTTGAACTGGGAGGAGCCTACCACAGCTCAGCAAGGCTGCTGGGGCCAGACTGCCTCTCTAGATTCTTCGTCTCTGGGCAGGGCATCTCTGAAAAAAAGGCAGCAGCCACAGTCAGGAACTTATAGATAAAACAACTCCCATCTCCATGAAACAGAGCACCTGGGGAAAGGGGCGGCTGTGGGAACAGCTTCAGCAGACATAAACGTCCCTGCCTGATGGCTCTGAAGAGAGCAGTGGATCTCCCAGCACAGCACTTGAGCTCTGCTAAGGGTCAGATTGCCTCCTCAAATGAGTCCCTGATCCCCCTTCTCACCACTCCTATTGAACATAGTATTAGAAGTTCTGGCCAGGGCAATCAGGCACGAGAAAGAAATAAAGGGTATTCAATTAGGAAAAGAGGAAGTCAAATTTTCTCTGTTTGCAGATGATATGATTGTATATTTAGAAAACCCCATCATCTCAGTCCAAAATCTCCTTCAGCTGATAAGCAACTTTAGCAAAGTCTCAGGATACAAAATCAATGTGCAAATTTCACAAGTATTCCTAAACACTGATAACAGACAAAGAGAGAGCCAAATCATGAGTGAACTCCCATTCACAATAGCTACAAAGGGAATAAAATACCCAGGAATCCAACTTACAAGGGATGCGAAGGACCTCTTCAAGAACTACAAACCGCTGTTCAAGGAAGTAAAAGAGGACACAAATAAATGAAAAAACATTCTATGCTCATGGATATGAAGAATCAATATCATGAAAATGGCCACACTCCCCAAAGTAATGTACAGATTCAATGCTATCCCCATCAAGTGACCATTGACTTTCTTCACAGAATTGGAAAAAACTACTTTAAATTGCATATGGAACCAAAAAAAGAACCCACACAGCCAAGACAATCCTAGCAAAAATGAACAACACTGGAGGCATCACGCTACCTGACTTCAAACTATACTACAAGGCTACAGTAACCAAAACAGCATGGTACTGGTACCAAAACAGATATACAGATCAATGGAACATAACAGAGGCCTCAGAAATAACACCACCCACCTACAACCATCTGATCTTTGACAAACCTGACAAAAACAAGAAATGGGGAAAGGATTCCCTATTTAATAAATGGTGTTGGCTAGCCATATGCAGAAAACTGAAACTATACCCCTTCCTCACACCTTATACAAAAATTAACTCAAGATGGATTAAATACTTAAATGTAAGACCTAAAACCACAAAAACCCTAGAAGAAAACCTAGGCAATACCATTCAGGACACAGGCATGGGCAAATACTGCAGGACTAAAATACCAAAAGCAATGGCAACAAAAGCCACAATTGACAAACGGGATCTAATTAAACTAGAGAGCTTCCACACAGCAAAAGAAATCATCATCAGAGGGAACAGGCAACCTATAGAATGGGAGAAAATTTTTTCAATCCATCCATCTGACAAAGGGCTAATATCCAGAATCTACAAAGAACTAAACAAATTCACAAGAAAAACAACCCCTTGAAAAACCCCTTCATATCAAGGGATATGAACAGACGCTTCTCAAAAAAAGACATTTATGTGGCCAACAAACATGAAAAAAAGCTCATTATCACTGGTCATTAGAGAAATGCAAATCAAAACCACAATGAGATACCATCTCATGCCAGTTAGAATGGCAATCATTAAAAAGTCAGGAAACAACAGATGCTGGAGAGGATGTGGAAAAATAGGAATATTTTACACTGTTGGTGGGAGTGTAAATTAGTTCAGCCATTGTGGAAGACAGTGTGGTGATTCCTCAAGGATCTAGAATCAGAAATACCATTTGACCCAGCAATCCCATTACTGGCTATATACCCAAAGGATTATAAATCATTCTACTATAAAGACACATGCACACGTATGTTTTATTGCAGCACTGTTCACAATAGCAAAAACTTAGAACCAACCCAAATGCCCATCAATGATAGACTAGATAAAGAAAATATGGCACATGTACACCATCGAATACTAAGCAGCCATAAAAAAGGATGAGTTCATGTCCTTTGCAGGGACATGGATGAAGCTGGAAACTATCATTCTCAGCTAACTAACACAAGAACAGAAAACCAAACACCACATGTTCTCACTCATAAGTGGGAGTTGAACAATGAGAACACACGGACACAGGAAGGGGAACATCACACACCAGGGCCTGTTGGGGGGTGGGGGGCTAGGGGAGGGATAGCATTAGGAGAAATAGCTAATGTAGATGACGGGTTGATGGCTGTAGCAAACCATTATGACACGTGTATACCTATGTAACAAACCTGCATGTTCTGCACATGTACCCCAGAACTTAAAGTATACTAATTAAAAAAAGAAAAGAAAAGCCACTTATGACAAAACGACAGTCAATACCATACTGAATGGGCAAAAGCCAGAAGCATTCCCCTTAAAACTGGTACAAGACAAGGAACAGACTCTCTCACCACTCCTATTCAACACAGTATTGGAAGTTCTGGCCAGGGCAATCTGGTAAGAGAAAGAAATAGAGGGTATATGAATAGGAAGAGAGGAAGTCAAATTGCCTCTGTTTGCAGATGACGAGATCCATCTAGAAAACCCAGTAGTCTCAGCCCCAAATCTCCTTAAGCTAGTAAGTAACCTCAGCAAAGTCTCAGGATACAAAATCAATGTGCAAAAGTCACAAGCATTCCTATATACCAACAATAGACAAGCAGAGCACCAAATCATGAATGAAGTTCCATTCACAATTGCTACAAAGAGAATAAAATACCTAGGCATACAGCTAACAAGGGAAGTGAAGAACCTCTTCAAGGAGAACTACAAACCATATTGCTCAAGGAAATAAGAGAGGACACAAACAAATGGAAAAACATTCCATGCTCGTGGATAGGAATAATCAATATCATAAAAAAAGGCCATACTGCCCAAAGTAATTTATAAAATCAATGCTATTCCCATGAAACTACCACTGATATTCTTCACAGAATTAGAAAAAACTACTTTAAAATTCATATAGAACCAAAAAAGGCCCAAAATAGCCAAGATAATCATAAACAAAAACAACAAAGCTGGATGAATCATACTACCCGACTTCAAACTATACCATAAGACTACACTAACCAAAACAGCGTGGTGCTGGTACAAAAACAGACACATAGACCAATGGAACAGAATCGAGATCTCAGAAATATGACTGCACATCTACAACCATCTGATCTTCAACAAACCTGGCAAAAACAAGCAATGGGGAAAAGATTCCCTATTTAATAAATGGTGTTGGGAGAACTGGCTAGCCATATGGAGAAAATTGAAACTGGACCCCTTCCTTATACCTTTTACAAAAATTAACTCAAGATGGATTAAAGACTTAAATACAAAACCCAAAACTATAAAAACTCTAAAAGAAAATTTGGGGCATAGGCACGGGCAAAGTTTTCATGATGAATATATCAAAAGCAATTGCAACAAGAGCAAAAACTGACAAATGGGATCTAATTAAAGAGCTTCTGCACAGCAAAAGGAACTATCATCAGAGTGAACAGACAACCTACAGAATGGGAGAAAATTTTTGCAATCTATCCGTTTGACAAAGTATTAATATCGTAGGTTACTACAAGGAACTTAAATTTACAAGAAGAAAACACCATTAAAAAGTAGGCAAAGGGCATGAACAGACACTTCTGAAAAGAAGACATTTAAGTGGCTAATAAACATGAAAAAAAAGCTCAACATCACTGATCATTAGAGAAATGCAAATCAAAACCACAAAGATACCATCTCACACCAGTCAGAATGTCGATTATTAAAAGTTAAGACACAACAAATGCTGGCAAGGCTATGGAGAAACAGGGATGCTTTTACACTGTTGGTGGGAATCACACAAGTGATTAATATCAGAAGAACCATCCTCATCTTGTATTTGAAACCATGAAGAAAAGGAACTAGAATTATTCAGCCAAAGGGAGAGAAAGCTTTGAAATAATTTAATATATTTCTGTGGCTAAGTTATATCTTGAGAGCTTTAAAGTGCTTCAAGAAAATTTTTCCTAAAATAGCAAGTGCTAAAAAAAAAAAAAAAATCAGCACTTAAAAACTTACTGAATAAACGAATGAATGAATAACAAATGAATAAGGAAGGTGATCTTGAAATACAGAAAAATCTGCTTGTGATTATAAATTCTGCACAAATGTGATATAAATGACAATCCTGGAATAAATGTTGAACCCTTAAAAAAGTAAGAGATCAAAGTTAGTATACTATCTGAAAAGCTGCTAATTTCTTTCAATGATATATCTTTTCATTAAATTATAAAACCTTACCTATGGATAAACAAATTAGTAATTTTCAGTAATTTGAGTGTTAAAAATTTGTTTTGGGGGGGGTCGTGATACCTCATTGTCTATAATCACTTAAGATTATAAAATATGCCTATACTTTTTTCCTTTGCCTTAACAATAATTAGAGTAATTAAACTATTCTATAATCCAATTATTTGCATTATCCAGAATCCAGAAGCCAGCGGAAATACACACCCATATATAAATGTGTGTATATATACATATACAAAATGAGACAGACATGCTATATTAATATTGGTATTTAATTTCAATATTGAAACTTTCTCCTTTATACTTATTAATAATTTTCTTACTTTCTGTCTCATTACAAATAAGAGAACCTTTGTTTAAGATATATATTTGTATACATGTGTGTGTATATACATATACATCTAAATATTAAATATGTCAAACTCAGAAGCACAATATGCAAATAAATACATATTCATTCTAATTCTCAACAAAACCTTACTTCTTGCTTCATAAGTTATGTTTAATATTTTAATATTAAAAGTAGAGTAATAGGTATTTTAGCAGTATCAGTGTGAAAAATCACGGATGTAAATCTAGAAACATATTTCATTTCTGCACTATATTTGGGTAGAGAATCTCTGTATTGCTTGATTTCATTTAAGCTTCCTTCATTTTAAAGATGTTAATGAAGTTGACTCATCTATTTCACTGAATAATTACTCTTCGTTTTCTCACTCATTTCTGGCTTTATAAAGATGTATTTTCTGTGTGTCTCTCTCTTAAGACCATTTCATCTCTTTCAGCTTCCCAAAACAGCATTCCTATTAATACTTCCCAAATATTTATACAGTATTATAATGATTTCTGTTATCTTCTCATCAATTTCCTTCATTTTCTCTTCACCTGTAATTTTTTTTGCAAGTATACTTACCTTTACATTTATATTTCTTTGAAATGTATTAAGTGGGCAGTTAGATGAGATGTACCTACATATATACACATGCATACACCAATAGAGATACAAGTTTTGTCTAATTTTTTTAAGCTGAAATATTAATATACATAAATCAATATGTAATATACAATATTTTTAGAAAACTTTGAGTCCAGTATTTTTAAACTTATTGTCAACCATTTTTTTAAAGTTTGATTAAATATCTATCTATAGAAGGAGAATCCAAATGAAAATCACCAAGTTAAAACAAGTTAGCAAAATCATGTTTCCTTCTAATACAATGTAAATACTAGCTTCCTTTCAGTTTCATCAACATTTTAATTCAATGACTAAACTAATTTAAAATTTGTTTTCGCTTGTACTAATATACACTAATGTTAAGAAGCTGCTTACTTTTATATGACTGTGACAGAAAAAATTAAATGGATTCTATGTGTGACATGGCCCAAATCACCTGATCAATTCTTTAGAAATTTACTGAGTATCTAGTAAGTACAAGGCACTCGGCGGACACAAAAAGTATCATGACATACTCCTTGACCTGAGACTGACTAGAGGGAAAACGTGACTGCTTACAAAAACATTGGTGAATGTAGGACAAACTATCTTTCTTCAAATTAAAATAACTGTATTAAATGCCTAGCTATATCATATTATACTATTTCATATTAATGTATTTTCATGCTTATACCACATACGATTTTTATATAGGAAATACTACTAAAATAATAACTATATTTTAACTGCTTTCTTTGGCATTTTTCAAATCTAATACTAATCATCAAGATGCAATGAGAGAGATATAGTTATAAGTAAGAGATACAAAAATGTTTAGAAAATCCTAATGTATTCAAATAAAGAAAAAATACATATATACAGTATCAGTTAAGTTCATCTGTTAAAACAAAAATGGAAAGATGGATAACATTTCACACTCAAGAAAGAAAGGAATATGCTAAATGACCTAGGATTTTCCAAAGTATCCAGGAAGCTCATAAATAGCTCAATATTTCATTGGATTCATAATAAAATATTTTTTGGAACTTAATATTTCTTAATGATTCTTAACATTTCTTAATATTTATTTCTTAATTATTTTCATTTGATTATTTGTAATGTAAAGCAACTGAAGAATATTGCAGAAAGCAGTTTGGCAAAGGTTGTTGGTCTTTTTAAGAAATCCCAAAAGACCAACAGATCAGCATTATCCATCTTCATGCACTCCCATAATCTTTTTTTCATAATGACTAGTTCTGATTTTTTTCTATTATAATAAAAACAAGATGAGTAACACTCAGCACCCAGATTTTACACATTTGAAGATTATTTCAGTAGGACTGACTCCTGGTAATAAGATTAAAAGGTCAACAATAAAATAAAGTTGGAAATCAACTCCAAAAGGAACCTCAAAACCATGCAAATAAATAGAAATTAAATAACCTGCTCGTGAATGATTGTTGCAAATGAAATCAAGATGGAAATTTAAAAATTCTTTGAACTGAACAACAATAATGACACAATGTATCAAAACCTTTGGGATATAGCAAAGGTAGTGCTAAGAGGAAAGTTCCTAGCCTTAAATGTCTACATCAAAAAGTCAGAAAGAGTACAAATAGACAATCTAAGGCCACACCTCAAGAAACAAGAACAAACCAAACCCAAACCTATCACAAGAAAAGAAACAAAGATTAGAGCCAAACTAAATGAAACTGAAACAAATAACAACAACAAAGATAAATGAAACAAAAAGCTGGTTCTTTGAAAAGATAAATAAAATTGATAGACCATTAGCAACATTAACCCAGAAAATGAGAGAGATGATTCAAATAAGCTCAATTATAATTTAAATGGGAGATATTACAATTGGTACCACGGATATACAAAAGATCATTCAAGGCTATTATGAACACCTTTACGTACATAAATTAGAAAACCTAGAGAAAATGGATAAATTCCTGGAAATATAGAACTCTCCTAGATTAAACCAAGAAGAAACAGAAACTCTGAGAAGACCAGTAATAAGCACTGAGATTGAACTGGTAATAAAAATTTGCCAACAACAAAAAAGTCCAGGACCAGATGGATTCACAGTTGAATTCTATCAAACATTCAAAGAAGAAATGGTACCAATCCTAGTGACACTATTCCACAAGGCAAAGAGAAAAAAGAGAAAATGTTCCCTAAATCATCCGATGAAGCTAGTATCATCCTAACATGAAAATCAGAAAAGGACAGAGCAATAAAAGAAAAACTACAGACCAATATCCCTGATGAACACAGATGCAAAAATCCTTTAAAAATATGAGCTAATCAAATCCAACAGAATATCAAAAAGATAATCCACCATGACCAAGTGGGTTTCATGCCAGGGATGCAGGGATGGTTCAAAGTACACAAGTCAATACATGTAATACACCACATAAACAGAATTAAAAACAGAAATCACATCATCTCAAGAAATGCAGAAAAAGCATTTGACAAAATTCAGCATCCCTTTGTGATTAACACCCTCAACAATACTGGCAGAGAAGGGATATACCTTAACATAATAAAGCCATCTATGACAAACTCACAGCCAACATAATATTGAATGGGAAAAAGTTGAAAGCATTCCCTCTCAGAAGTGGAATGAGACAAGGGAGCCCACTCTCACCACTTCCATTCAACATAGCACTGGAAGTCCTAGCCAGAGCAATCAGACAAGAGGAAAAAAAATAAAGCACATCCAAATTGGCAAAGAGGATGCTAAATTGTTGCTGTTTGCTAATGATATGATTGTATACCTAGAAAACCCTAAATACTCCTCCAAAAAGCTTGTAGAACTGGTAAACGAATTTGGCAAAGTTTCAGGACACAAAATTAATGTACACAATCAGTAGCTCTTCTACACACCAACAGCAACCAAGCTGAGAATCAAATTAAGAACTCAAACCTCTTTACAATAACTGCAAAAAAAAAAAAAAAAAAAAAAAATTTAGGAATATACCTAACCACTGAGGTGAAAGACCTCTACCAGGTTTTGGTTTTTGGTTTTTTTTTGTTTTCTTTTTTTTTGAGATGGAGTTTCGCTCGTATCACCCAGGCTGGAGTGCAATGGCACGATCTCAGCTCACTGCAACCTCCACCTCCCAGGTCCAAGCGATTCTCCCGCCTTAGCCTCCCAAGTAGCTGGGATTACAGGCACCCACCACCATGCCTGGCTAATTGTTTATTTTTAGTAGAGACGGGGTTTCGCCATTTTGGCCAGGCTGGTCTCGAAATCCTGACCTCACGTGATCTGGCCGCCTTTGGCTTCCCAAATTGCTGGGATTACAGGTGTGAGCCATAGCACCTGTACAAAACACTACAAAACACTACAACACTACAAAACACTACAACTACAAAACACTAAAACTACAAAATACTAAAACACTGCTGAAAGAAATCACAGAAAAAACAAACAAATGGAAACACATCTCAAGCTCATGGATGGGGTAGAATCAATATTGTGAGAATGACCACATTACCAAAAGCAATCTACAAATTCAATGCAATTTCCAGCAAAACACCACCATCATTCTTGGCAGAACTAGAAAAAAAAAAATCCAAAAACTCACATGGAAACAAAAAAAGAGCCCTCATAGGCAAAACAAGACTAAACAAAAAGAACAAATCTGGAGGCATCCCATTACCTGACTCCAAACTATATCATAAAGCCATAGTCACTAAAACAGCGTGGTACTGGTATAAAAATAGGCATAGACCAATGGAACAGAATAGAGAACCCAGAAATAAACCCAAATACTTACAGTCAACTGATCTTCGACAAAGCAAACAAAAACATAAAGTGGGTAAAGGACACCCTATTCAACAAATGTTGCTGGAATAACTGGCAAGTCACATGTAGAAGAATGAAACTGGATCCTCATTTCTCACCTTACATCAAAATCAACTCAGGATGGATCAAGGACTTAAATTTAAGATCTGAAACTGTAAAAATTCTAAAAGATAACATCGGAAAAACCATTCTAGACACTGGATTAGTCAAAGACTTCATGACCAAGAACCCAAAAGCAAATGCAACAAAAACAAAGATAAATATATGAGACTTAATTAAACTAAAAAGCTTCTGCACAGAAAAAGAAACAATCAGCAGAGTAAACAGACAACCCACAGAGTGGGAGAAAATCTTCACAATCTATACATCTGAAAAAGGACTAATATCCAGAATCTACAATGAACCCAAACAAATGAAGAAAAGAAAAGAAAAGAACCCAGCCAAAAGTAGGCTAAGAACATGAATAGAAAATTCTCAAAAGAAGATATACAATTAGCCAACAAATACTTGATGAAATGGTCAACATCACTAATGATGAGGGAAATGCAAATCAAAACCACAATGTGATACCACGTTACTCCTACAAGAATGGCCATAATAAAGAAATAAAAAAATAATACATGGTGGCATAGATGTGGTGAAAAGGGAACACTTTTACACTGCTGGTGGGAATGTAAACAAGTGCAACCACTATGGAAAACAGTGGAGATTCCTTAAAGAAGTAAAAGTAGAACCACCATTTGATCCAGCAATCCCACTATTGGGTAGCTATCCGGAGGAAAAGAAGTCATTGTACGAAAAAGATATTTGCATACACATGTTTAAAGCAGCACAATTCGCAATTGCAAAAATATGAAACCAACCCAAATGCCCATCAATCAACGAGTGGATAAAGAAATTGTGATGTATATATACCATGTCATACTATTCAGCCATAAAACAGAACAAAATAATGGCATTCGCAGCCATCTGGATGCAACTGGGGACCATTATTCTAAGTGAAGTAACAGAGGAATGAAAAACCAAACATAGTATGTTCTCACTCATAGTGGGAGCTAAGTTATGAGGATGCAAAGGCATAAGAATGATACAGTGGACTTTGGGGACTCGTGGGAAACGGTGGGAGGGAATGAGGGATAAAAGACTACACACAGGGTACAGTGCACACTGCTCGGGTAACGGGTGCACCATAATCTCAGAAATCACAACCTCCATAAAGAACTTACTCATGTAAGCAAACACCACCTGCTCCCCAGAAACCTATTTAAAAAGAAAGAGAGAAAAAAAAACTTTCAAGAAGTGGAAAGAAACAAATAGTGACTGTCAGGTTAAATGGACGAAAAAAAAAAAAAAGATTAAAAGGTCAAAGAGTAGAACAATTTATATTACTATTTACTGTAAAGATATCATCCTGTTATGGTCCAGCTTTTTAAATTTTGCTAAAAATGTTTCAAAAACTAAAATCTATTCAGAGCTTTATTTGTACATATGGTTACACTGAATTGTCATACTTTGCATTTATTTTTTAAAACAATTTTAGTCACTCCCATGTGACCTGTCAGCCCATGTCCACTCTCCATTTAAACCCTGGCTTTTTAGAATGTTTTCCCCTATTTTTATGAGTTATTTGCATGATAAGCACTAGTCTTAATTTGTAATTGTCTTATTATCTTAGAGTTATTCTTTTAATATTTTAGATTAGTATATTATTAGATACTCAAAATTGCTAACATTAACCTTTCTTTAATTTCCGTGGGTTTTCTAAACTCTAAATGTCTTATCTCCATGTCCAAAAGTTTATAAATATTAAGTTAATTTTTATTATTTCTTATAACTTGATTTTATATATAATTCTAATTCATTTTAAAAGCATAGTACTGTGAAAAGCAATGTCTAAACTATTGCCTTACCAAATTGCTACCAGTTTATCTCACCACCACAAACTGAGAGACAATTCCCTTTGCAACTGATTTTTGATACATCCTTTGTTATAGTTTCCCCATGTACCTTTAGATAAATGACAATTCGTCATATTTTTGTGTTTTTTAGTGTAATAAAAAGACATGAGCATAATACTCAATGAATATTAAGTACTGTCTTATACTCAATGAAATATAACTCAATAAATAATACAGAATGTAAAAAAAATAACTATTGTGGCATTTACTTATTCTCCAACGTCATGTTTGGGATAAGAATAATTTCAGTTCCCAGTTAGTTTTCTTCTACAGCATTTTCAAATATGCTTTGATAATCCTTCAAACAAATTTTATACTCTTCAGCTTTATTCCTTAAGGATATTTAAACTTGTATATATAATAAGTTGAATTTCGTAGGGCATTTTATATAATTTTTATATTTCTATCTTCTGAGTTATTAACTTGACAAATTGAATTGTTTCTGTAAATCTGGTGAACACATTCTCAATTCCTTTTTCTATATTCCTCTAGATCTTTGCCTACAGTAACTTTAAGTCCCCATAAAGAGAATTTTAAGAAATAAGAATGGTAAGACAGGATTCTAGGAAAACTTTTAGGGATCTTTTACTTTTGGAAGAATAAAAGGTAAGGCAAGCAAAGGAAAGGACAGAAAACTGCTAGTAGAACTTGTTGACCTAAAATAATATGTTTGAAAAATTAAATGAGTCCCCAGAGTATACATTTCAAGAAGAGTAGGACCATGTCTGTTTTGTTTTTTCACTGTATTGTCAGCACCAGAGGCAAAGTAGGTGCTCAATAAATATTTGCTGACTGCATGAAAGAAACCAAGAGAGCAGAGAGAAAGAGAGAGGGGATGACAGAGCAAAGAGAGAATGAACGCGTGAGCACAAGTATAAGGGTGTGTTAGCTTGCTTTCAGTAGCTGTTTAAGGTGTCTCACAATTCTACCCATTTTTAGAAGAATCTGGGTAGTGCATTTTAGCTGACCTAGAAGGACTTGAAATCCGGAGCTGTTTAAATCACCATATGTTCTCTTGCTCCTCTGTGAACTTGACTCTGCCACTAAAATTGTAAACCACCTAAAGTCAAATTTCACCCACAGACTTCAGATGAGTAACTCCAGTGTTCCCTCTGTTCTCAACTTAGGAATTCTGTATGGCTTAGAAATACTACTTATCTGCTTAATGTGTTGATGAAACTACTAAGAATGACTGTCATGTCAAAAACTTCACTGTCATAAGAGGACAAAAATTAACTTAGTGCTTTACATATATTTCATACCTATAAGAATACTATGAATCAGCTGTCAATATTTCTGCCCAAAAGCTACTCAATTCTAAAATATAATTATATTTCAACAGGGTTTAGATCAAAAGCACAAAGGCATTTTAAGGAAGCACACAGTAAAGTAAAAGAATAGGGGTTTTGAGGAAGCAGTAAAGAGCTCAGACTGGGAAAAAGTGTTAAATTATGGTGTAAGTATAAATCTTACTCAGAGATGCTATTGGTTTTGTAATTTTGTACTACTAATTCCTTTTTCAGAAGTCACATTCAACAGATATGTTCAATATGATGCTCAATTATGTCCAAAATTGTTCCTGACCCTGTACATCTTTTCATATTGTCATAGCATCTCATTAAGATTAGAATCATTCAATTTAACAATTCACTCATTCAACAAATATTTATTGAATACGTACTAGGTGCTAGGGAACACAATGGCACAAAATATGTACCATCCTTGCCATCATGGGGCTTACTGTGTAGTGGTATTAGTATACTAGTAGTAGTAATAAACAACAGAAACAGTTAACATATTTAGTATGCATGCCATTTAAGACAACAGAACCAATGAGGTAAGATTATCACCATTTTATGGATGAGAAAATGAGGCTTAAACAGGTGTATGCTAGTAAATGTATAACTACAAAAAAAAAAAAAGAAAAAGAAAAATGTTGAGAAGGAAAACTAAAGTGTGTAGGGAATATCTGATAATTGCCTAGGAGTTGGGAACATATTTCTGAAGAAATAATCTTCACAGTAGCTTTCTTGACTCAACCTAAAATATGACAGACCAAACACAGGTTTAAGAATTATAATTCTTACAAAGATGAACTTTACTATTTACTGTTTCAAATCACTTCAGAATGATTACAATGAATACTTTATTAGAGGAATACTGAAAAAATAGTGTTAATGCAGAATATTATTTTAGATACCTTTCTTCTGAGTTCTATAAGACTGCAAAAATCAATTTTAGAACACCAATTTCTCCAAAAAGCCATAAAATAGGTTTCTGCACCACTGATTCTTGATCATTAGGATGCTTGGAGATCATTAAAGTTTAAAGAGGTCACAGCTTATACCTCAAATAATTACCAGCCTAGTTCCTGATAAATGCAATTTTTTCTCTTATTACCAAAGGTACAATGCACGTGCTTCTACTCCAAATTCCTACTATATTCTCCATCTAAATTACAAAGATAAGGTGATAACGACAGCTTACAGGCTCCAGATCCTTTCTTTCTTTCCATCTAGATTAGTTTATGTTAGAGGTTCTCAAACTTTAGGGAGCATCCAAATCACCTAGAAGCGTCATTAAAACACAGAAAGCTGGGCCCTACTTTCAGAGTTTCTGATTCTGTAGGTGTGGGGTGGAGTCAGAAAATTTGCATTTCTAACAAGTTCCCAGGTGATGTTGACTTTACTAGTCCAGGGCCTGCACCTTCAAAACCACTGGTCTAGGAGGTGAACCACAGGGAGATCTGTAAGTAAAAGTGGGAAAGCACTCATATTTCCCAGTGTCAGTGGTCCTTAATTAGCATCATTGATGGTTATAAGAAACAGTCACAAAAACTCTATAAACTCTTACTATGAACATGAAATTACAGGCACTCTCCTCTTATGTGCCACTTGGAGAGGCAGCACAACATAATGTTGAAGACCAAATACCCTCAAGTCAAATTGTCTGGGTTGGAATCCAAGCTCTGCCACTTAATAGTTATGCAGTCTTGAACAAATTATGTAACTTCTCTATGCCTCAATTTCCTCATCCGTAAAACTAGGAAAATAATATCCACCTCATAAGATTTTTACAAAAATTTAATGAGTAAAGCACTTAGAAAATGTCTGATTTATATTACATATAAATGTTTATTAAAGGGTAGTCTTCTGATTAAAACCTTACAAAAGCTATCTCTAAGGTCTCAGGACTATGCACAGCTGTTCTCTTCAGTACCTTCCTTTATTTTACACATTTATTGTTTACTCACTCAGAACTGAATGTCTCACCTATATCAACTTTAGAGGAACCTTGATAAACATTTCTGTATAATATTTACCTTATATAAGGAGGGCACATATATTTATACCGTCCTTAAATATGTATATATGCTTTTTTTCTCTTCTCTCCAGTTTCAACATCCCCTCATTTTTAGCCTGTTTTATTTAACACAGCTTTGCAAATGTCTCCTAATCCGTTATTGGAATTAAGCAAGATATATAAATCAATGACCCCCATAAATATGCTCTTTTTCCTATCTTTAAATACTACAGTCATTAAACAATGGAAGTAAACTAAAACACATTATTAAGCTTCAGTTATGAACTAAAAAAAAATTTCAGCGATTGTGTATTACCTTTTACATAATAATGAGCTATAATACAAGCATACCTTATTTTATTGTGCTTCACTTTACTGTGATTTGTAGATATTTCTTACAAATTGAAGATTTGTGGCAACCATGGGTCAATCAAGTCTATTGATGTCATTTTCCAACAGCATGTGTTCATTCTTCTCTAAAAAACCCTACGAAAAGTTACTCTTTTCCCCTTTTAACAGAAACATGTTTTTCAGTTTTTACTAAAATTTTATCAAATGACAAGAAATCTGAATTATAGGTTGCATGTTACATCTGTCCAACAAAACACTTGTTTCTTTTGCTTCTTCACATGATTCAGTAATAGTGTCAGACCCATTTTAGAGGATAATCAGCAATCACTCATGGACTATGGCAATCAGGTGACTGTAATGAAAATGCTCAGTCTTCTGAAGGGTATTTGGAAATTCACTCTATTATTGGACTAAACCTATAAACATTGTTTCTTCACTATGACTTCTAAATGCTTCCTTTGATCTTGCAAAGGGCCGGAAAAAACCAACCAATTTCAAAACAATTTCAAATAGATTAGTCTGTGACATGGGAATTGAGGATGAAATTTCACATTTCTATATAAGTCAGGTGAAATGGCACTGAAGACATAGTAAGTGCTATTTTGGCTTGGAATATTTGTTAGAGGAATCAAAACAATTACAGGAGTTTATCAAAACAGGAGATACTCTCCTGTATAGATGAATACTGAATAGTCAATTTATGCAAACATGTTAGACTTTTGTAAATTTCCTTGGTCTTCACTCTTCTCTATGGCTTTCCTCTTTATCTAAGATTTTAAACCTCAAGGATCCCAATGCTTCTTGCTTTTTTACTCTCTCCTGGCCTACCAGTATAAATTTATACATAGAGGCATAGTACCTGGCTGAAATGAATTTCATTCACAGTAAGATTTTCCCTGAATCAGGCATTTGTAATTTCATCCTTTTGATCTCACTCACAGAAAGAAAAAAATTTGGTTTTGTTTTTGATGTTGTTTGTTTTCTTTCAAGGATTTGTTTCTGTTCCTCATCTTCATTGAAACAATTGATTACTTAGTATGGGCTGAACAGAAAAAAAACCCAAAAGTTTTGTAATTTAGAACAGTGCTTCACAAACCACAGATCACTTTAATGATAATTACCTGGTATCTTTTTGAAAACGTAGATCTCGGTGCCCCATCCCATATTCACTGGATCCTAATCCCATTGTAATGGTCCTAGAACCTCCATATCTCACAAACAGTACAGATGATCCGCACATATCTAAACACTGAACACTACTATCTGAGGGTAATTATTCAACTTGTATTCATATAAAAAGGCAATGTCACACTAAAAGCATTTCTTCTAAAATAAATTTTTATAAGAAAAAAAGGAACAACAGGAGACAATGCCTTTCATGGCCCTTAGTCAACATAGAAAAATTAGCTCATAAGATGAATTATTTTTCACTAGTAATAGAAAGAAACTTCTATTGTATTATATCAAGTATGAACAAGATTAGAATTATATTATGCCACTTTTAATGATATACTTAGCAAATGGATATTTTAATAAGAATTGCTTTTTAATTTTTTAAATTAAGCTTTTCTCTTCACTTAAAAGTAATGCCGTGTAACATTTCTTGAACTCTTGAATCTGACTCAATATTTAAATGCTTAATACATCTACTGTTCAACCTGTAACTTATAAATACTGACTTCCTAATTTCTTTATTTTGGAGTTAATGCTTTCACCACCTTGCTCTTCCAACAACACTGTGAAGTAGGTACAGAAAGTGAAATGCAGGGAAAGAGATTAAGCATATTGTCCAATGTCTCACAGGAAAAACAAATAATCTAGCAAGGATACAGTTGGTATAGAAAGTGTCAAGCTGAATGACTTCTGAACAGGCTTTCCTGCCAGATTTCTTTCAGGAAATAATCAGGAAGAACTTTACAGGAAAGAATATTGCTTTAATTGTCTATAACCACAAGCTAGGATTTCTAAGGGTAAATAACAGAAACGCAATTTGCCACCAATCAAAGTGGTAACTCAGGCCTCTCCAAATATCTAAGAAAATAGTTTGATTCACAAGATCTATGATATTGAGAATAATACAAATAAGCTCTGCAGGAATGACACAAACAAGAAATCACTGAATCATTAAACAGTAATTATTTCCTTACCTATAGGTAGTTGCATAACACTTCCAAGTTAGTAATCCCAATAATTTCTCCAATCTATGTTTTAGTTTCATTGGCTCTTTCCTGAAGGTGACTACTAGAATTACAATCTAAGGGATGTAAGTGCCACTCATGTCCTTGAGTAAGAACCAGACTATTGTCTCTGATTTATTAATTATAATATTTCTATTAATGCCTAGATCATTTTGGGCTTCATGTACACAGTTTTTATCTATGAGTATATATAGTGCTATGTTCTTTAAAACATTCTCTCAACCCATGTTTATTGAGTACCTTTTATGTTCCACCATTAAACCAGGATCAGGGAAGACAAAGATGAATTAATATACTCACTGACTTCACAAATCCACAACAGAAGTATTTTTAAAATGTAATTTCAATACTACAAAATAAATAATGTAATCATGCTTATGAATTCTATCCAAGCACAGGGAAAGAAGGACCTAATATGAACTGGTGGAGTTAAGAAAGACTTTAAACAGAATTGATGCCCAAAATATATTCCCAGGGAAGAGAGCAGTATTACAAAGATAGAAAGGTATGAAATAACAGACCACGTTCTGGGAGTGAAAGGGATTTTGGTAAGTTGCAGTTTCAGACATGCAAAGGATTGTCAGGAGAAACAACTGGAAAAACTGAAAACATCTATAAAGGATTTTTGTATGTTAGAATGTATCAACCTGATCAATAGGTAATGTAGATTCATTAGGGTATTTTAAGCATTTAAATAACATAATCGATCATTACTTTAGATATTCGAAACATCTAAACATGACAAAGGCAAGCAAGAGAAACAGGAGTTAGCTGGGCACGATGGCTCATGCCTGATATTACATGCCTGTAATACCAGCACT
This sequence comes from Theropithecus gelada, assembly GCF_003255815.1. Lineage (NCBI taxonomy): Eukaryota > Metazoa > Chordata > Mammalia > Primates > Cercopithecidae > Theropithecus > Theropithecus gelada. Next base: position 104,829,135 of record NC_037673.1, on the reverse strand, counting down.
TTAGGAGGCCAAAGCAGGCAGACTGCTTGAGCTCAGGAGTTCGAGACCAGCCTGGGCAACATGGTGAAACCCGTCTCTACTAAAAATACAAATATTAGCCAGTCGTGGTGACATGCATCAGTGGTCCCACCTACTCAGGAGGCTGAGGCAGGAGGATCGCTTGGGCCCAGGAGGCAGGGGCTGCAGTGAGCCAAGAGTGCACCACTGCACTCCAGCTGGGTGACAGAGTAAGACTCCATCTAAACAAAAAAGAGAGAGAGAGAGGAGAGAAACAGGAGTCGCTTCACAAGTCTCTGACCCACACTGCTGAAGGCCTCAGCTGAGATAGTCGCAGCAAGGACACAGAACAGGTAACAAACCTGAAAGTCATTATGAGGTTTAAGTTACAGGAATTCGTGACTAATTAAATGTGAAGGATGAGGAAAAGGGAGTATATAAATATTCCAAATATGCTTTTATGCCAGAATGGATAGTGTAAACCAAGACCAAAACCGAAAAGTAGGAGCAGTGGGGTACAGAGAAGTGAATCAGCATAATGAGTTCATGCTTATAAATGCTGAGTTTGAGGTTCTATATTCTTATACAGTTGACCTTTGAACTACATAAGTTTGAACTGTGTGGATTCCCTTACACATGGACTTTTTAAATTAAATACATTGGAAAATATTTTTGGAAATTTGAGACAACTTGAAAAAGCAGATGAATTGCCTAGCCTAGAAATATTGAGGAAAAAATAAGAAAAAGTTATGTCGTGAATCTATAAAATATATCTATTAGTCTGTCTTATTTAATACCATAAAATATACATAAACCTATTATAAAAAGTTAAAATGTATCAGAACTTATGCACACACACAGACCATACATGATGCCATTTGTAGCTGAGAAAAATATGAACATAAAAATGCAGTATTAAATCACAACTGCATACAATTAACTGTAGTACATACATTACTACTATAATAATTGTGTAGCCACCTCTCATTGCTATTGTGGTGAGCTCAAGTGTTGCACATATCCGCTTAAAATGCTGTGTGATGCTAATCATCTCTGTGTGAGCAGTTTGTCTCTCTACTAAACTCTATCACAGCAAAAAGTGATCTCTTGTGGTTCTTGTGAATTTTTCATCATGCTTAATGCAATACCATAAACCTTGAATAACACCATGGGACCCACACAAAGTGCCACTAGTGATGCTGGAAATGCTCCCAGCAGAGAAAAGTCATAATATTACAAGAGAAAGCCGAATTGCTTGATATGCACCATAGATTGAGGTCTGAAGCTATAGATGCCCACCATGTCAGAGAGATGATTCATCTTGTAAACATATGATACAAACTTATGATATCAATAAATACAGTAAAATACTATAAATGTATTATCTCTTCCTTATAATTTTTAAGTAAGATTTTCTTTTCTCTGCCTTACTTTATTGTAAGAATATAGTATAGACATATAGCATACAAAATACGTGTTAATTATGTTATCAGTAAGGCTTCCGGTCAACAGTAGGCTATTAGTAGTTGCTTCTGGTAAGTCAAAAGTCATATGCAGATTTCTGACTATGCAGGGGGTCAGCATCCCTCACCGCCAGGTTGTTCAAGGGTCAACTGTATATGCATTCTAACAGGATGGCTAAAAGAAAGGGAACAAAGGAAGAAGGGGTTAAATTGGGCAGGTGAACTAGGACCCCACCTTAGAAAATCTTGAAGAGACTAAGAGGCCTGCATTGCTTCACAAAAGCAAAAGAAGTATCATAAGTTTTAAAAGTAGCAAACTCTTAGGATAAAATGTTATTTTAGAAGGATAATCCTAGTGAGAATTGGGAGGAAATGATCCTACAGGAAAGAGAAGTAGGTGAGTTATCAGCAATCTAGGTTTAAAATGATGAAAGCCTGTACAAATAAGGCAGCAACATGAGTGAAAGGAAGAAATAAGTGAGAGAGACCAATGGAGCCTCCTCTTCTTCCAACCCTGAATTATCTGTTGTAGGCCCTCTTAAGAATGAGGTTTCTTGTATTTTAAAAATCACTTGCAGATACCTTTTTAATGTCTTTGGTTTTTCTAACTTAAATCCTAGTATTCATATGTCATTAAAATTCTTAGCATGCAAACTTAGTCTACATAAAATAGAATGTGGGACAAGCCTTTTGTGGCATAATTAAATCGTTCCCTTGAAGGACAAGGTAGCAGAAGGTGAACACTAATTTAGTTAATATGATAAAGATAAATGGTGTTTTTTTAAGTGAAAACAAGTATGTTCTTGTATATCATTCTCACTTTTCAAATGAGTTAATATAGGGCTTTAATTTTCAAATAAGGAATATTAAATATTACATAAGACTGTGTCCCCACTTTAATATCAAAGAGAAATCTCATCAAGGTGTCAAATAAATTTAATGGCAACAATTAGATGTAGTTTGCAGTAGTATAAAATACAGATGAGCTGAATAAGAACGCAATGTTTTCTATGTGTACTCAAAAACATTTATGAAGTTTCCAAAGAGCATTGTAACTACATGGAAAAGTCACTTGAAATATTAAGTAATTAAAAAATAGAATGTAAATTATTGTACATATAGAATTGAAACTGGATATATCTTATTTCCAAAGAGATGCCACACATATATCTAAACAAAGCCCAACTCTGGAATCATTAAAAGCCAAAATGTCTACACTATTCTGAAAATAGAATATGAAAGTCTTTTGCTTATATTTTTCAAATGTTATATTGGGCACTTATTAGATGTCTAGATTTTTTCAAAAATAGTATCAAGTGTTTGCTGAATGTATATTATATGTAAGACTCTTAGAGATACAAAAAAGTGAGTAAAAATATCCTTATTGCTCTCAAACAGCTTATTATCTAATGGGCACATCAGATATACAAAACTAACATAGTACAAGACTGAATAAAGTAAGTGCCATAACTACTTCAAAGATCAAAGTAAGCTGAGGAAGAAGACATTTTTATGAGATGCTTTATGAGTAGGTATGTCAAATAAAGTAGACTAATAATGAAAATGGAATAATGAAAATATCATCACGCGAGATGTTCTACCTCAGAAGTGTATGTGAGCTGCAGGTAGGGACAGAGGGAGGAGACCACTAAGGAAAAGGGGTTATGTGGGTTGAAGAGACCAATCCAAAACAGAAACTGAGAAGGTACCCTCTTCTGTCTGTCATACTCTTACTTCTTACCAACTCACCACACTCAATCCTTACCACCTCTCATCTGTCCCTCCATTCTGTTAACCACTTTTCTTCTGCTTAAACTACAGAAGTACAAACACTAATAATCCTTGCATCAGAGTTCTTCTGTTCTTTTGGGGTTTATAGAATATCAAATGTGTCCTCAATGTCTAAGTTCAAAATCTAAAAAGTAAAACATTAAAAACAAGATGGTGACACTCCATTAAATTAAGTAATTTGGAACTGATAATTTATAAAATTAAATAAAATATTGGAAACTTATTTTCTAAAGTGCAAAGCCTGAAGGGAAAAAAAAAACTTCAACAATTCATTATATCTTAATGTTTGTTTTCACTCAGCATGTGAATTCTTTACCAACCTGACCAAATATTAAACTGTTCAGGTATATAAATATCATGGGATACTTTTAAATGTCTTATGTATATCGCTTGATATTCTGACAGTTGTTTAAACTTTTTAATGTATTTAATGCTAATTTTTATTAATATTTTGATAAGTCTAGAGTCCTAGAATTTTACTATTTTATTCAGGAAAAATTGAAAATGGGGGAAAATGCTGATGTAGAATGTTCTTTATTAAGCTGTATTTTAATATTATACCCTTCGCTACATTTAAAGGATGCTAAAATCAACAACCTATGAAACCTGTTTCTAAACTTTTATGGAAATATTGTTGAGGACATTGTTATCTAAAATCCCAAGAGAGAAATTTCCCTTAGAACTTACTGGCAGTAAAATTTTGCTTTAAACAAAAATCCTTCTTCCTTTCTAATCGTGAAATTAGCTAACTCTTTTTCTGTAACAGCTTCCAGGAAGCTTACAGCTAATTTTTAAGCTCAACAAGGAAATTATACATAGGCCATTAGGAGCCTGTATTTTATTTACTATTTCTGAATTCCTACCATTACTTATTTTTCCCCAGTACTGAGAATTTCTTTCTTTCTTTCTGTTTTTGTTTCTTTGTTTGTTTGTCTGTTTGAGACAGGCTCAAGTGATCCTTCACCTCAGCCTCCCAAAGTGCTGGGATTACAAGTGTGAGCCACTGAGCCTGGCCACTGTGTTTCTATTTCTATTTTAACATTACTATAATAGGATTTGGTTTTAGTTACACAAGTACTATTTAAAACATAGTAAAATGAACACTGATTTTTTTCTGTTAAGTGTGCCAATAAATTTCCTTAACTTCTTCCCACAGTTAAAAATCTGAATAGCTTCAATATTTTAGTGAGATCTGTATATATCTCACATATGAGGTATGAAGTACGTGGTGTCACCACCATATTTAGGATGTGCTTATATTACATTCATCTTTGCTTATAAACCTTTACCAGAGTGGCATTTTCCATCACAATTCTGGCATTCAGGGCCTTCAAAAATCTGATTTTAATCTAAGCTTTTCAGATTATTCACCTTTCCAAATCACTTGCTTCTGTCAAACTGATCTTGCCTTACTTAAAACAGGTCTACAAATTTCCCATGTTTAGCTTGTCCTCTTATGAAATAATTTCCCTTCTCCTCCTTCTGCCTATTCTCAAGACCTACTTCAAGTTCATCTTCCTTTTTAAACCATTCCCAGCTGATTTCTTCCTCTCTTCTGAATTCCCGTAACACATATTGTGACTTTAGAAATAGTTTTGTTGATTTTTAAAAATCCTTCACATAAATACTTTTCAAATTGAGGTTCAAGAAACCAACTTATTGGCTGTAAACACTTTTAAAAATAAAGTATAGGCCGGGCGCAGTGGCTCGCGCCTGTAAACCCAGCACTTTGGGAGGCCAAGGCGGGTGCATCACGAGGTCAGGAGATTGAAACCATTCTGGCTAACACAGTGAAACCCCATCTCTACTAAAAAATACAAAAAAACAATTATCCATGGTGGCAGATGCCTATAGCCCCAGCCACTTGGGAGGCTGGGGCAGGAGAATGGCATGAACCTGGGAGGCAGAGTTTGCAGTGAGCCGAGATTGAGCCACTACACTCCAGCCTGGGCAACAGAGCGAGACTCCGTCTCAAAAATAAATAAATATAATATAATATAATATAATATAATATAATATAATATAATGCAGCTCATTTAGGAAGCATAAAACAGTGTTTGGAAAATATGTTTTAGTTACACACACACGTAAATATCAATACTCCCAAGTTTGTGTGTCCTAAGTCTTAAACTGAAATGTGATTTCTTCATATAAATTATGGGAAAAATAGTTTTTAAAACATTGATCTATAGTGTTCTACAAAACATTAGCATGTAATATAATTTTAGAAAATTTTCATATTACAAACATAACAGGTTCAGTGAAAAACATTTTTAAACTGCCCCAAATCACCCATTACTACTTCAATCCAAGGTAATCATAATTAATATCCTGGAGTATAGCCTTCCAACTTTTTCCATGTATTTGGATATCTATACTTTATTTAGTAAAAATTAGATAAATACCATAATGCTATTTTATAAACTGCTTTTCCTACTTTAACAATATATGGCATGAATATTTTGTTTATCAGTAATTTCTCAATAAAGCATCGTCCTAAAATTCATAATTGCTTGAGGACAGGTGCCATGTTTTCAATATTTTTTAATCTTACCTTTTTAATAGGTAATACATTCACAGTGGTTAAAAAAATTAAAATGTAAAATATAACAAGTAAAAAGTTCCCCTTAAACCTCTGCTTTCAATTTCAACCACCTCCCCAAACATGTAACCTCTGTTGTTTATTGTATTAGTTTTATGTTTATCACATAAAAGCAAATTCAGATTTATAATCATACTCCCACCCTTTTTATATAAAAGGTAACAACATAACCTAAACTGTTTGCAGCTTAGTTCTTGGTATTAACAATGTCTCTTGGAGCTCTCCCCAGTCAGTACATCTATAACTCCCTCATTCACAGAACTCCACTGGATAGGGTACTATAATTTATTTAACTAGCCCCAATGGTGAACATTTCAATGATTTCCAGTTTCCTAATATTACAAACAATGCTGAAGTGACTAACCTTGGAATGACACCATTTCATACATGCATATAACTAAAGGATAAGTTGTGAAAGTGTTATTGCTGAGTCAACGGTATATACATTTTACAGTTTTGATGGATTCTGCCAAAATGCCTTCTATAGTGGTTTTTCATGTTGTTGTTGAGAATTTATACTCTCGACAGTAAAGTATCAAAGAGCATTTGTATCCACATCGTTGTCAAGACACTAAGCTATTAAATTTTAAATTTATGCTAATCTAATAGGTGAATAAATATATTTTTATTTTTCCTTTATTTTACTGAGAATGGGGCAAATCAACTTTAATATATTTAAAATCATTTGTGTTTCTATTTTCTAAACTATCCACCCATATCCATTGCCAATATTTTTATTTAGTTTTCCTTATCCATTTCTAGAAGTACACTGTATATTAAAGAGATTCACCCTTTTGTGATATGTTTGTATTGATTATATTAACAAGTATTTTAATTATTTATTAATTTTCTAAAAGGAACTATTATATACATATTATATTTTCCCTTTTCTAATTCATTCCTTTATGCTTTTGTTTTTATTACTTCCATTCTTCCACATTCCTTTGATTGTGGGTTTGATTTTCCCTAGTTTTTTGAGTGAGATGATGAACTCATTTATTTCATTCTTTTTATTTTAGTCATATAAGTACTTAAGGCTCTGAATTTTTCTCCAAGGGCAGTTTTGGCTATATCAATTAACATATCACATAAATTTTTATTTCCTTCATCCCTTTCCCACATCCATTTTTGCAAGCAAGGAATATAGCCTTATAATTTAAGGGTACATTCTTCACTTTCAGCAGGTAATTTTGTTTTTTTGGGTTTTGTTGTTGTTGTTGTTGTTGTTGAGATGGAGTCTTACTTTCTCTATCACATATTCTAGAGGGCAGTGGCGTGTGTGGCGTGTGGCTCACTGCAACCTCCGCCTCCCAGGTTCAAGCAATTATCCTGCCTCAGTCTCCCAAATAGCTGGGATAACAGGCGTGCACCACCAGGCCCAGCTAATTTTTGTATTTTTAGTAGAAGCAGCATTTTGCCATGTTGGCCAGGCTGGTCTCGAACTCCTGACCTCAGGTGATACACCTGCCTTGGCCTCCCAAAGTGCTGGGATTGCAGAACTGAACCACTGTGCCCGGCCACTTTCAGCATGTAATTTTTGTTGGAGGTGGTAAAATCCACTGCAGCTTGTTTTCTTGATTACATGTTCTCTTAACTTTATTATTACGCGATTTCTCCACAATCTAAGTGATAGCAGCAAGAGGCAGACAAACGTCTAGGCAGATAGGGGCAGGTCCCCAGTGAAACCCCAACTCCAAGCCAAAACCTCCAGGCTTTTTCAGTTTAAAGCCAGAAAGCCAAGCCACAAGTCAAACTATGGACCATATTGAGAACCTGTCTTCCCATTTGGCACAACTTCCTCTGATTGATCCCCACCTTTCACCTATTTTACTTATACCTACCCTTTCATAATTGATTTTTTTTTTTTTTTTTTTTTTTTTGAGACAGAGTCTTACTCTGTCGTTCAGGCTGGAGTACAGTAACATGATCTTGGCTCACTGAAGCCTCTCGGGAGGTTCAAGCAATTCTCCTGCTTTAGCCTCTGAGGTAGCTGGGATTACAGGTGCCCACCACCACACCTGGCTAATTTTTGTATTTTGAGTAGAGACAGGGTTTCACCATGTTGGCCAAGCTGGTCTCAACCTCCTGACCTTAGGTGATTCATCCACCTCGGCCTTCCAAAGTGCTGGGATTACAGGTGTGAGCCACCATGCCTGGCCTTATAATTGGTTTTTTACACTGTTGTGCCCAACTTTCAGTGGGTGCCTTTGTTTTAACCTTTTTTGCATACTCACAAACCAATCAGCACACACTCCCCTATTCTGAGCCCATAGAAGTCCCAGACTCAGCCACACTGGGAGAGAAACCAGCTAACTCAGGGTAGCTGACCACTCTCACGTCCCCTCTCTGCTGAGAGCTGTTTTGTTGCTCAATAAAATTCTTCTCTGCACTCATCACTCTTCAATTGTCAGTGTATTCTTATTCTTCTTAGACGCAGAACAAGAACTTGCAAACAGCTGAATGTGGTACGAACTATAAAACAGGCAGGCTGAGATGGTGCGTAAGCCAGGGTTGGCCTGGGTGGGCTGAGTGAGCAGGCCACCCGTTGCAGCAAGTAACATGGCTGTGTGAGGCCCAGGTGGGGGCGTTGCTGGCTGGAGGTCTGCAGCTTACAAAGTGACTGAGAAAAATCATGTGCCATAAGGTGCTTTGAGCTACCTTATGATATACTTTGAAGTCCCTGTTTCATGAAAAATGCAGCTTACGAATTTTCCAATTTTTGTTGTTTTTGTTCTATGGCTTTGTTTTTTCTATGTTCGTTCCATGTTACTGTGTATGTTACTCTTTGTTACTGTTCTATGGCTTCCAACAAGAAATGGGGGAGGGGAGAATTATACATTATACATCCATGTTCATATCAGAAATATTATACATTTTGTCGTACATTTCTACAAAAGTACATTTGTAGAAATGCTTTCCAAAGTCAATGCATATGTAAAGTATAATAAATACTTGGCCGGGGGCGGTGGCTCATGCCTGTAATCCCAGCACTTTGGGAGGCTGAGGTGGGTGGATCATGAGGTCAGGAGTTCAAGACCAGACTGAGCAACATGATGAAAGCCCGTCTCTACTAAAAACACAAAAGCCCGGCGTGGTGGCACATGCCTATAATCCCAGCTACTCAGGAGGCTGAGGCAGGAGAATTGCTTGAACCCAGGAGGTGGAGGTTGCAGTGACCCAAGATCATGCCACTGCACTCCAGCCTGGGCGACAGAGCAAAACTCCATCTCAAAAAAAGAAACAAAAAAAGAAAGAAAGAAAAGAAAAGAAAGTATAATAAATACTTTAAAATGATGAAATGGCACACATTGGGCAAAGTTTGCGCTATAAATATCAAATCTTGCCTTTCAATTTGCATTAAAAATTTCCAATGACTTACTCTTTTAATAGACCTTACCTGCCTATTCCCATTTCCCTCCAAATATTTATAAAGTAGGCAAAAAAAAAAAAAAAAAAGGATAGAACTAATTACTAAAAACCTGGCTCTTCCGACTAAAAATATAATGAAATTTAAGAAAGTCTGAGGTAGGCTTATGGATGTGAAACTTTTGAGGTATCATTTATGGAATATCAGTGGTTTCTAAGGTCTATTAATTTTTTGATACTAGCATTGCTTTTCCTCAAAATATCTGCTGGTAAAAGATGAGAGTTTTAAAAATCAGTCTGGGTGTTATTAAATATATGTACCATGGTAGGGTTCTTTTATATTATTAAGTAGATCAAGCAGATGCATAATTAGATGCAATTTAACTTTGCAGACTATACCAAGTAGTGGCTACATATTCAAATATCACCCTGTATTTCTCTTAGCACAACACACTTATAGTCTCCACTAGACTTTCATGTGGGTTGGGGACATAGCTGTTAAGTTCACTTATATCCTGGTGCTAAAATATTGGAGTATAGAAAAAATGTTTGTTAAGCTATCGACATTAATCAGATAGAGATTATGATTTATGCTAGATGGAGTTGTAATTAAAAGATGATAAATAGAACAGAATCCCTTTCAAGTAGCAACTCTAAAACTTACAGTAAATTTGATTCAGGGTAAATTATAATGTCTGAGTTTCCTTACCTAATAATGGGGATAATATTAATACTCAAATTCACAGTTGTTGAAAAGATTTAATAAAATAATAGAGGTAGAGTATTCTCAACAGTACTCAAGTGTTTTTCTTTTTCCTTCGTTCACAATTTAAAATGCTCCAAATTTTCCTTCTGTTAATTATTTATCTGTCCTGCAAAACATGCTTTCAAACAAAAACTATACGCTATTTTATAGTTTCCACCATATAACTACAGAGATTGTCACACATGATTTTTATAACAAGTGAGGTTATTGTAGGCCACAGATAAAGTTAGAAGGCTGGCTTGCCTAAGAAGATGTGGCTGATAATAGTGAACATTGAGACTTAAAAATGGATTATCTGTGCTCAAATCCAAGACCGACATGGAGATTTATATATTCCTGATAAATTTCCTAAAAAGAACATTTTGTAATTTTTTTGTGCTCTTCCACTCTCAATAGACCAAATTAATTGATCTAAAAGAGCCAATTAAACAGAAATCTTAACAGTGAGAATTCTAGTTCAGAACGTTTTTTTCAAATTGTGAGTTTCCATGACTGGAAATCCAATTTGATATGGTATTTAATTATCTAATTTTAAAGAGCTAAAAATAAAGATCACTCTTATGTCTTTTCAAATTTTCAACACACAGCACTTTTTGAAAAGCCCATACAAGTGACAGCATAAAATGATTAACTGCAAAAGCACAGCTAACAAGATGCCTCCAAAAATAATGTTACTGGGAAAAAAGTTCTTAGAAATAAAATCATGGATTTACTGTAATTTATTTGGATGGCCTATTCTACTAAATATACTCCTTTGAAATTCACTACCACTATTAAACGCAAATCTTTTATTTCAAGACATCCACTATGAAAACTTGTAAAATTTTACACTGAATTTCTACTCAAATGATGTGAATTTCTTAAATTATACAAAGAAAAACTGGCCTTTTAAGATGATATGTATTAGTTATTAAATTAATCCAAATCTGTGCTTGCCTCCCAGCACTCTCCCTTTTGACAACTCTGCTTCAGTCATACTAACCTCTGCAGTTCTTCAGTCACACCAGGGAACACTCTTCCCCAGACACACAAGGATATACAGCCAGTAAACATCTCTATGGCTCTTTCAATTGTTTACTGCTGGCATCTGTTCTGATAGGTTGGTACACATGCTGTACTAACTGTTACCCCTTTATACAACCACACAAATAACTCCTTGTTTTGATTTACGTCTCTGTCCAAAACTCATTAGGAGGCTTTCTTTGACCATGATATTTAAAAAATTAGCCCTCTCTATGCACATACACACACACTACCTAAACACTTTCCTCAACACAGTCTAGTACTTCATTATCTCCTTATCCTACTCCATTTTCATAACATTTATTCACTCTAACATAATAAAGAACATAGCACAGAGTGAGTACTAAGTAAATATTTACTAAATGAATACTGAGTCACATCTATTTTTCATTCCTCTCTTTCTTAAAATTTTAAATTATTTTAAAAATTATACAATAGCTCTTAACGAATTAAGAATATGGATATAGACTTAAAGAAAAGGAAGACTGATTTCATAAAATGATAAATTGATAAGACATCAACATATCAAAAAGTATATTATAAGCCTCTATAAAATGAAAATCACTAAACAGTAATATTGGAAGAGGCAAGCTATATCAGATATAAGATAAAATAGTCTTTAAATTATCTAAAACAAACAATGTGAACAGTGCACTTAAAGTGCAGTTACTTCTCTTAAAAACTGTTCTTTGCAGTGTCTAATACTCATGAATGTTGCTGCCATAAACCTCTCTCCTCAGGACAAGTTAGTAGTTTCAGTCACAGAGAGACTTACTCTCCTCTCACAAATCTGACTCTAATACTCTGACAATCTATATGACATTCTGGTAAAAAGCTACAATTACAATTACTTAATTTAAGATGGTTGTCTAAGGTTCAAATTAATTGCTCACTGCCTATCTAATGTACCTTTTTTTGTTTTGTTTTGTTTTGAGATGGAGTTTCACTCTGTTGCCCAGGCAGGAGTACACTGGCGCGATCTCAGCTCACTGCAACCTCTGACTCCCAGCTTCAAATGATTCTCCTGCCTCAGCCTCCCAAGTAGCTGGGATTACAGGTGCATGCCACCACATCTGGCTAATTTTTGTATTTTTAGTAGAGACGGGGTTTCACCTGTTAGGCAGGCTGGTCTCAAACTCCTTACCTCAAGCAGTCCGCCCACCTTGGCTTCCCAAAGGGCTGGGATTACAGGCACGAGCCACTGCACCTGGCCTAATCTACATTTAATCATACATGTTTTTGCTTTACTTTCGATTCAGAAAGAGATTTCTTACTTAAAAACATCTTAATATGAAGAAATATTAAACTTAACAAAGCAAATATCTTCCAAAAGTGTTATTTAAATGTTAAACTAGATGTCTTTCTTAAATATATTTGACCAATCCCTATATTTTAGCTCAAATCCTAGCTTTCCCTACCCAATATTACTGTTCAGAAATTTTTCTTTTATAGAAACTAATAGTTTTTGATATATTAAAATCTTGTTCAAGTTAATATTTTATAGAATGAAAGAGACTTCGTTTCCCTTAAATTCACATTCATATTAATTAAACAGTTTATTTTAGCCTCTAAAGTCTAGACTCTACAATCTGGAAAAATAGACAGTGGTTAAGATGGGCTCAAATTCCAGATCTGCCTCTTAACCAGTTCTGTTTTCTGTAAATGAATTCCTGAATTCATTTACCATTTTAATCTTTAGCCCTTCATTCATAATATTTTATAGCAATAACAGCAACAATAATATTATATGAGATTAACAATTCTTATTAATATTTTATAGGAATATGTGAAGTTAAATGAGATAATGCATATAAAAAGGTCAGCAATTAGCTGGGCTCCTAGCAATTGCACAGTGAATTCAATCTTCCAGCAAATATTTATTGAACATTACCATGGGTCAGCACTCTTCGAGACACTGGAAATAACACTACACTAATTGTGGCCCTATGGAAGTTATTTTACTTGGGGGAGACAAATGATTAAAAATACATCACAAAATACAATGTCACTTAAATGTCACCATGATGAAGAGAAATAAAGGCAGAAGAAGGGGGAGCAAAAGGGCTTGATGTGTTATTTTATACATGGTAGTCAGAGAAGGCCTCCCTGATGAATTGACATTTGAGTAGAAACTGAATTAAGAACAGGTCATATACATGTATAACGTGTTTGCTAATGTAAGAACGATGATAATGGGTGATTAATAACCCCTCTTTACAACAATTTCTTCCATCTTCCGTATGTTTACACAAGCTCTGGAGGTAGTGTAGGAAAAATCAGGGAGAGGAATGAGTGACTCAGGCACCCACTAGTTTATAATAAAGTGAGAAAGTTAAACAATTTAATCCTGTCTAGTTTTCTGTACCTTTGAGTGAATGTGCATAAAATATAAAGAAAGAGATTACTTTAGCCATTCTGTCCTCAAGTTAGGCATTATGATGATAAACTTATATTTTTATGGGTAGGAGCAGAGATAAATGGGAAGAGAAATAAATGGGAAATAGAAATGACAATGAAACTAAAGTGGAATTCTTTATGTAGGCTAAAAATGAAGTCTAGCAAGACAGAAATTAAATATTTTATAGCACATTATATAATCAAAGACATTCACTTTTCACACAAATTAAATCAAGAAATAATTCAGTTATAAGAGTACAAATAATTCAAAGGAAGATATGTAATAGATACTACCACCATAACAAATCCATATCAATTTGTTATCTACTCATAATTGGAAAATTATCTAACTCAAAGCTTCTGTTTTGTGATTTTCTTTTAAAAGAGTAACACGATCCTTTAAATCAAGTGTATAACATTTGCAACAAACTGAGATAATGATTTTTAGATTTCAAGTACAAGTACTTTAGGTTAATAGCCAGATAAACTTTAAATTTCCACCTCATATAAAAAATCATATATAACCCTTTAAATTTCTACAGCATCCAGTATATATTTATTTTCATAGCTAGTTCTATCAGATGGTGAGATAATCAATTCCAAAGCGTTGGGGGTTGGAAAAACATTAATTAACCCTGTAATAGTCCAGAGAATCTAATCTATTATCAAAGTTTTATAGCAAATTTTATATTATAAGGGGTATAGCTTTATTTGAAATTTTGTATTCCTAGTCAAACTCATATCTGCGTTGTTATTTCTTTCTTTTATAGATTTGGTTTCCCAATTTAGACCTGGCGAAGCAAGGTCTAAATTAGACAATACAAATATTTGGTTCACTTGTGAAATGGGACATCAGTATCGCTGAAATCCTATTTGTATATTTTGTTAACCTAATCTGGATAAAAAATATCTTCCTGTACTGTATTTTATTCATACTGATATATACTAGAATTGGTGTTCATACTTCCACATGAATAATTAAGCGTACAAAACACTTCATTTATTTAGAGACAGGGTCTCTCTCTGCTGCCTAGGCTGGAGTGCAGTGGTACAATCACAGCTCACTACAGCCTCAACCTCCCAGGCTCAAGCAATCCTCCCATCTCAGCCACCCAAGTAGCTGGGACCATAGGCATGTGCCACTACCCCCAGCTAATTTTTGTATTTTTAAGAGATAAATACTTAATTGTAACCCAGAGTGCTTGAGGGAGGGCAGTGATGTAGAAGAAAGAGATGTCAAAGGCCCTCAATTTATGACTTGAGAAGCTGGGTATTTGGTGGCATCACTTATTTAAAAAGAAAGCATGGAATGTTCTTCCATTTGTGTCCTCTTTTATTTCATTGAGCAATGGTTTGTAGTTCTCCTTGAAGAGGTCCTTCACATCCCTTGTAAGTTGGATTCCTAGGTATTTTATTATCTTTGAAGCAATTGTGAATGGGAGTTCACTCATGATTTGGATCTCTGTTTGTCTATTATTGGTGTATAAGAATGCTTGTGATTTTTGCACATTGATTTTATATCCTGATACTTTGCTGAAGTTGCTTATCAGCTTAAGGAGATTTGGGCTGAAACAATGGGGTTTTCTAAATATACAATCATGTCATCTGCAAACAGGGACAATTTGACTTCTTCTTTTCCTAACTGAATACCCTTGATTTCTTTCTCGTGCCTGATTGCCCTGGCCAGAACTTCCAACGCTATGCTGAATAGGAGTGGTGAGAGAGGGCATCCTTCTCTTGTGCCAGTTTTCAAAGGGAATGCTTGCAGTTTTTGCCCATTCAGTATGATATTGGCTGTGGGTTTGTCACAAAGAGTTCTTATTATTTTGAGATACATTCCAACAATACTGAATTTATTGAGAGTTTTTAGCATGAAGGGCTGTTGAATTTTGTCAAAGGCCTTTTCTTCATCTATTGAGATAATCATGTGGTTTTTGTCTTTGGTTCTGTTTATATGCTGGATTATGTTTATTGATTGGCATATGTTGAACCAGCCTTGCATCCCAGGGATGAAGCCCACTTGATCATGGTGGATAAGCTTTTTGATGTGCTGCTGGATTCGGTTTGCCAGTATTTTATTGAGGATTTTTGCATCGATATTCATCAGGGATATTGTCTAAAATTCTCTTTTTTTGTTGTGTCTCTGCCAGGCTTTGGTATCAGGATGATGTTGGCCTCATAAAATGAGTTATGGAGAATTCCCTCTTTTAAAAACAAGAAATGGGGAAAGGATTCCCTATTTAATAAATGGTGCTGGGAAAACTGGTGAGCCATAAGTAGAAAGCTGAAACTGGATCACTTCCTTACTCCTTATACAAAAATTAATTCAAGATGGATTAGAGACTTAAATGTTAGACCTAAAACCACAAAAACCCTAGAAGAAAACCTAGGCAATACCATTCAGGACATAGGCATGGGCAAGGACTTCATGTCTAAAACACCAAAAGCAACGGCAACAAAAGCCAAAATTGACAAATGGGATCTAATTAAACTAAACAGCTTCTGCACAGTAAAAGAAACTACCAGCAGAGTGAACAGACAACCTACAGAATGGGAGAAAATTTTTGCAATCTACTCATCTGACAAAGGGCTAATATCCAGAACCTACAAAGAACTCAAACAAATTTACAAGAAAAAAACAACCCCATCAAAGAGTAGGCAAACGATATGAACAGACACTTCTCAAAAGAAGACATTTATGCAGCCAACAGACACATGAAAAAATGCTCAGCATCACTGACCATCAGAGAAATGCAAATCAAAACCACAATGAGATATCATCTCACCAGTTAGAATGGCAATCATTAAAAAGTCAGGAAACAACAGGTGCTGGAGAGGATGTGGAGAAATAGGAACACTTTTACACTGTTGGTGGGATTGTAAACTAGTCCAACCATTGTGGATGACAGTGTGGCGATTCCTCAAGGATCTAGAACTAGAAATACCATTTGACCCAGCCATCCCAATACTGGGTACATACCCAAAGGATTTAAATCATGCTGCTATAAAGACACATGCACATGTATGTTTATCGCGGCACTATTCACAATAGCAAAGACTTGGAATCAACCCAAATGTCCATCAATGATAGACTGGATTAAGAAAATGTGGCACATAACACCATGGAATATTATGCAGCCATAAAAAAGGATGAGTTTGTGTCCTTTGTAGGGACATGGATGCAGCTGGAAACCATCGTTCTCAGCAAACTATCGCAAGAACAGAAAACCAAACACCACATGTTCTCATTCATAGATGGGAACTGAACAATGAGAACACTTGGACACAGGAAGGGGAACATCACACAACAGGGCCTGTTGTGGGGTGGGAGGAGGGAGGGATAGCATTAGGAGATATACCTAATGTAAATGATGAGTTAATGGGTGCAGCACACCAACATGACACATGTATGCATATGTAACAAATCTGCACGCTGTGCACATGTACCCTAGAACATAAAGTATAATTAAAAAAAAAGAAAAAAATAAAGATGAAGGAGGAAATATTGAAAGATTTATATATACATATATATATATATGCTATAGAAAAAATGTGACAATCTATTTCAGACTGAAGAAGAATTTTTTATGGTTTTGGTAATTAAGGGTAGAAAATGAATTTAAAAAATTAACAAAGAATTATGCAATTTCATAATTATAGAAAATTGTTCAAGAAAGCCAGCTCCTTAACCAGAGAATTAGAATGTTTAACAAACAACTGTCAAAATCTTCCGTGAGAGAAATATTAAAGGTCATCCTCTCAGTGAAGACTCAGTAGTACAATAAATGTACAAATATAGATATTATTTCCCAGATTAACAAAAGGAAATAAAATAATTGTTTTTTAAATTTCCAAATTGCTAAATCCGGACTATGTACCAGCACTCTTGGAACTGACACTTACTTCAGATTAAAAGCAATCCCTAAATGTATAACAGTCATATCAACAAATATTAATCTACCAAATTGTGTGGCTTTCCTATTTCTACGCTGTTCTTCATATTAGACAGTCCTGAAAGGAAAGCGCTCTTGCCAATACGAACCCCACTCCTGAAACATCAAAAGTGCTCAGAAACTAAGTCAGCTCCATTGTTCCACTTTGGTTTAAGTCCCAAATATATTACCTTAAAAACACAAAACTTCCATATACCCATTCTTTATTGAACAAATCTTGAAAAGCACATGTAAGTAGTGTTTTCTGCGATAGATCATAGAGGTAAAAATGACCTAAGACAATCTCTTATCCAACCACCTGGCTCCACATAGGTAAGTTCTGATTTACTGCTTCCATGAAGAGTAGACTAGTTCTTAATAGTTCTAATATCTTATAATACATTGTAAATGTAACATCCCAAATTAAAACCCTAATTTATTCCTAATTGCTGGACATTGTCTTTGACTTATACAACTTTGAATCTTTTATAACCTGAACCTTTCAAAGTATGAACCTTATAAAGTGAAGAAAAGCCTCAAGTCTGAAGAAAAACTAGGAAAGAAAGGGAAAAAAAATCCAAGCCATTTGTGTACTAGCAAATACTGAATAAAAAGCAGCTCATTGTAATAAAATCAAGGAAATTTCATGTTTCAATTGTATTACTAATAAAAGCTAGAAAAACAAAAACAAAACTTTCTTTTTTTCTGAACGACTAGCATATAATCTAAGAACTTTATTTACTGTTGGAAATGTTAACGCACCAAAAATTCTTTTAAAACAAACAGACAAAAAAGTATATAAGCAACTACCTTAGGAATAGGATTCAGCAGAACTACACCCGATTTCTTAGTGATGACCTGTTTCGTTGTATAGTGATGATCTATAAGTTGAGGAATGTTTGAAAATCCAGTGCCCTCGAATCGATACATGTTCTGGAGAGAGAACAATAAGGTAGAATAAATGTGAAGACATTGCTTTAGAAAATCTACATTCATTGACAAATTAGATTCCATTCTTAAAAAAACTATAATTGCACAACCATGTGAATATACTTAACACTACTAAACTATACCCTTAAAAGTTATTAAGATGATAAAAATATAAATAAATAAAGCTCTGACATGTTTTAAAATTCTACCTTGTGAGAGATAAATTAATCTTCACAACGTTTAAATCTAATTCAAATTGTTGAAAAATAAAAAATCTAACAAACAGACCTGAAATGCATTTTGCTAAAATGCTAACCAAAGGAAATAAAGCATGGGATACACCCGAGTTAACGGACAAGATACACGTTTACATATGTCTACATATGTGTCCCATTTGATAAAACTTTCAATATCAAAAATAATGTCAAAAATATAAGGAAGGATATCCAGTCTGATGGTAAATATTTTAATACATCTGACCATTTATTTTCTATCTGTTGATACAGTATTAGTTTGCTTTTTATAGTGGAGTATTCATTTATTATTCATTACCAAAAACACTCATTCATGCATCTTTGATAAAGAAATAAAATGCACCAGTGACAAAACTGCAGATATCAACATGCCCAAATCTTAGCATTTTAAAATTGCATATCACTAGGTAAGGTGCAATTTTCCCCAAACTCCTCCAAGACCCTTTTTCTCTTGTTTTCATATTTCAAATTGGCCTATGAGTAGGTTGTCATATGGATAAATTGATAGCAATAAACCTGGCAAATCAAAAATACCCTATTGGCCATATTTTTCAATGCAAGAAGCATTGCAATGCAATGTAACAAACGCTTCCAACTGATAGTTCTCACATCCAGGAGATATATACCAATACAGATTTTGGAGTACCCCCATTTTAAGAAAATCCTGTGAAGAAATAAGAACTTTCAAAACCGACTAAATTCTATATTACTCGCATTACTGGAAGATTACTTTCCCAGTTGAAAGTTTAAAAACTCAAAGCTCTTTTTCCATACTAGAAAATAAAAAAGATTTAATGTATCAAAATTTAATTTATATAAAACTTCTTAAATGAATATTTCTGTTTCATCGAGTAATGAACAAACTTGTATTAGTTTACTTTAGCACTTAACTATGGAGTATAAATCAACTCAAGGCAGTTAGTGTTTGAGTCAGTTCAAAGCAGTTGTTAATTCATTGCCTAAAGAACTTTTGTACATAGTAGGCATACCTTCTATGATATATTAGCACTGATGCTTGAGAATATTTCACACTGAAGGTACTAATCTATTTATAATAATGTATGTTCTAGGTGTGCAAAACACCAAGCAAGATCTCTCAGTGTCTCAGCTTATTCCTTAGTGAAACAGAGATAATATTTGTACCTCCTCACCGAGTAAAAGAGTTGAATAACTATTAACACGCAAACCACTTTACCAGTATATGGTACATGTACTGGCACACATTCAATTATCAAATCACCAGACAAATAATAAATGTTAATGGACACTTAGATTGATTCCTTATTTTTGCTACTGTGAATGGTACTGCAATAAGCATGGGAGTACAGGTATCCCTTTGGTATACTGATTTATTTTCCTTTGAATAAATACCCAGTAGCGGGATCACTGGATCATATGGCAGTTCTATTATACTTTTTTGAGAAATCTCCATATTGATTTCCATAATGAATTTACTAATTTACATTCCCATCAACAGTGTATGAGAGTTCCCTTTTCTCCACATCCTTGCCTGCATTTATTATTTTTTGTGTTTTTAATAATAGCCATTCTACTGGGATAAAATGATGTTTTATTGTGGTTTTGATTTGTACTTCTCTGATGATCAGTGATACTGAGCATTTTTTCATAATACCTATTGGCCATTTACACAACTTTTTGGAGAAATGTCTATTCTTTGTATTAAATGTTGTATTCAATGTCTTGAATGCAAAATGCATGAGTGCATAAGCTTTCCAGTATTCATTTCTATGCTGCCTTATTGGTTTATTTAATTTCACATCCTGCAAAGTATGTATTCACTTACTTGATTCTCGCAAAAACTCTTTAAGATATTAACCCCCTTTATTTCCTAAACCACAGAACAAGTAAAGACAGAGCTAGGACTGAAAGCCAAGTGTTCTAACTCCAAATATAGTGCTCTTTTTATTGATCTACTATTTAATATTTTTAACTCCTCTAAAATCTTGTATTACTTCATAACCTCCTCCTCTTGGAACACTTATTGACTCATTTATTTACAGCTTCTATAATATAAACTCCTTCATTAGAATACAGTAGGCACTCATTAAATATCTGTTAATGAATTTCCCCATTTATTGACCCCTTCTAGTTAACAGGTATAGGAGGAAATGAACAGGATAATTTTAGCTCATGGAAGAATCACCTGCACAAAATGAAAAAGAATTAAAACTCTATATCATCTTATACTGTTTGCAATTGCTTGAGGAGCTCAACATTATACAGCAAAAACTCACTAGAATAAAATTAGGCAGCAGAAAATCTGAGGCGTTTAGTGAAAAATAAATGTTCTCATTTTTAACAGAGATATTTGAAAAATCTCAGTGACAGAAGGAAACTGGATAAAACTATGAAATGTGAACTTGTAACCTCTTATTTTTAGCATATATTATATTGTTCATTTTAGCCACTTAAAACAAAATGGCAATATTAAAAACAAGCAATAATTTGCACACTGACCCTTTCCTTTTTGTTTCTAAGAATGCTAATTTAAATACTTATAGTTACAATTTAAACTAGAAGTGATAAGATAAATATTTCAGTATTACATAATACATATTTCAAAAATAGTTACTTTCAGAGCTTAGAAAATAAAATGAAACATTCATACAAGTTGTGGTTAACGAGTTTATACTTTACCTACAATCTTTCCTTCTACAATTCTCACACCATGTAATAAATATTGCCAACATGGTCACAAATTGTAATAGGGTAGGTTATCTAAATTCATAACTTAAAGGCATATATAAATTACAAAAGAGTTTGCCAAGGAAATAAAAAATTACACATCATTAGAAACAACAGAGTTTCCAAAACAGTAAGTTAGATGTATGAATGTGGGAAAATATGATTATCAAATTGAGGTCTGAATACTATGAAAAATTAACAAATAGTGTGAACATTATGATAGTGGAAATACTTTAATGGATATATTCCTTTTAACCTACTAGAATGGTATCTACTTCATTTAGCTATAACTACTAGATGTAAATGTACTAAATGCTACTGAATCCTACACTTTAAAATGATTAATTGTATTGTATGTGAATGTCAGCTCAAAAAGGTATGTTTCATATATATATAAACTTATTAAGAGGTATATGTGCATACGTGTGTGTACATACACCTGTTACTAAGCTATCCAAGCCCTCAGGTTCATCTAATGATCATGGTTCAATTTTTGTAAGGCAATTAGTATCACCCTAGTCTCTAGACATAAACTGAAATCCTGTGGATAGCAATCTTGAAAATGCAGGCCATCTGAAATGATGGGAATGGAAAACAAATAGAGGCATCAATTCCTTCATATGCCAAAAACATTAAAATTCCTTAGTGGGTAAAGTTAAATTTTGAAATTACTCTTCATCTGTTTAAGGCTCAATAAAGAAATGTAACAAACATAGAAAGTAGTCTAGCAATGCTTAAATAAATTTCAAAAAATAAATTAGCATTAGAATAATCAATGTAAATAAATTATTTTTAATTCTTCATTAATTTCTATTCATTATTAATGCCAATAAACAACGGCTTATCTATAAAAAGAAAAAGCTTAATCTTTAATGTATCAAAAAACCAATTCAACCATCATCCCATTCATTACGAAATTTCACTATCACTATCAATAAAGTATTTCTTAAAAATCTTTCACGGCACCATTCTGAAAACAATTCCAAGCTCCAATTTCAAAAGTATAAGTTTCATAAACTTAAGTTTTTCTAGAAAAAAAACTTATAATAATCACATTGTTTTTAGTTTTAATTCGAAATATCTTTAATGTTCAAATTTAACAACATATTTTAAATAGCTATAGACTTTGATTTTGTAAACACTATTTTTAATTTAAACTATTACTAAATACATCTTTCCTTAAACATACTTAAATGTTAGCAAATTTTGAAGCACTGTATTTAAGAAATTCAGAAAAAAATTAAGTGCTAAATTTCAAGTGTTGCAGGCATTTGTCACAAACCATTCATTACTTTAATACAATTGTACCACAATGAACTACATCAAAATATACATATGAACTAAACTGGGAACGTACATCAACATATTGTATGATAAAATGTCTCCTCTGTCCATCAGAATATACAGAAAGGACATATTCACCAGGTTTCCCATGACTCTCTCGCACCAAAAAGTCTCCTTGTTTTTTTAACAGTTCTTGAGCTTCTATTCTGGGAATTGCACCATGGTACCAGTCCTGTTCTGCCAAAGGCTTCTCACTGATGGAGATCATATCAGAAAGCTTAAACAAATATTAAAAAAAAAAAAAAAAACTAAATTAGAGAAAATACTGATTATTTTCTAATAAAATTCATAGCAACTATAAAGGCTTCTTACAAATGTTCCTCCCTTTAATTGACCAATTAAAAGTTATATGATGAACCTAAAATATCTTTTGAAGTACTGGTGCTGAAGTTTACCACAAATACATACACTTCAACACTTTGTTTTATCTGTCATACAAAGGTAGACACAATATTAGCATTTAGAGTTAGCATTGATAATCTTATTCACCATGTCCTAAAATAAATCTATATACTAAAATTATCAACCAGAGAAATTATGAAGAAAAAGAGGGAATTAACAGAAATGTATCACAAAACAACTTAATTTTTATGTAAATGAAAAGCTAAGGTATTTCTTTTTTATGTAATTAACTCTTGATCACAGAGGTTCTGAGCAGTCTCATATGTTCCAGGAGCACTATCTCAGGTTTTATTTGATGCTGCCTTGCTGCTGTGCCTTCCTGTCCTTATCTTCACTCACCTGACTTAACCATTACCTCTGCCACATGGCTGGTCCTGCTTCTACAAAGCAATGGTAGATAAAGCCCTAGGAGAAATAGCATCACTGAAAACCACCAATATGCAATTACAAACACATGGCAAAGATAAGGAATGTTTATAAACCATGAGCATGGTAGAGAAAGCAAATTCTCTGTTATTTTAAGAGGCCAAATGCTAACACCAAGTCAGAAATAATTTAAGAGATGACTGTTATTTCCTTGAAATGTGCTAACTGATAGTAGATTAAATCACACATTTTCTGATTACAAGTAAAAATGTTGCTGATGTTATTGTTGTTTTTATGGCACAAAGGAACTAAACTCCTCCAGACAGAAAGAGTACTTTGTGGATAAGGTGTAGTAATTTGAACTAACTTTTAAGGTTCTCAAAATACAGTATGCACAATGCCTCATGAGAAGGTAATTTATAAATTGGAAACATCAGAATTAATAATAAATGAAAGGCAAATATTCATATTCATATATGAAGTTTTACAGGCTGATATAAATTCTAGGTAGGACCAAAGTATGGTAATTCTGTAGTAAGTAAAAACTGGTTTTTAACAAAGACTTCATTGTTTTGTACCACTGAAGAGACCCAAAACTTACTGCTCAAAATTCTATTTCATATTATCCAAAACCCATTCTGTTGGTTAAAAGAACAAAACAAAACAACAATAAAAAACTTGAAAAGTCCAAAATAGATCTCAAGGAAGAGTCTACATTCTGATTCTTACTTCTTCCACTCATATTAAATAACATTTTAAACTTTTAAAATATATTCAGGTTGTGACTATACATGGAAGTTTTGGTAAACTAAGTCTTTTTAATTTTCACACAAACTATGATAAACAATATTATGTCATATTTAACATACAAGAAAAATATTTTATTTCAAAAAACGTTTTAACATATTCCCAAAAATTGTTTTAAAGAACAATTTTATCTAAAGAACCACCCATGACTATATGAGGTAAAAGAATATTACTTTTAAAAACAAACATAATCTACACAAAATTAACTTTTTGTATATACCGATACTAATAATTTGTAATTATTAAAGAAGTAAAAATAATCAAACGTTTTCTATTTGTATAATTAAAAATTTTATTTTAAAATTTTATCATAGTGCATCTAATTAGAGTAAATACTAAAATTTTTACTATAATGGACATATTTCTGTCTCACTAATAGCAAAAGTGCTTATTTATTCAAAAGTTATTACTGAATACAAGAAATTCAATGTAACATCTTTGCAAAGGACTTATTTTTATCATTGTCTCTCTAAAAGGTCTACATAACAGGAAAGCATCCCAAACAAGGATGCTACATGTTGATTTCTTGTCCTAGCCAACCTATCCTTCCAAATTTGCATTTATTTCCAACTGAGAGAACGCAGTTTGATGAACTAAGGTGGAAAGGTATATGAAGTACAAAAGCTCAGCCAGCATTCCCAGAAATTCATTTAAGTATATGATGAAGAACATGTATGGGGGAAAAGTCATCTAGGGAAAGTATCTGAGTTTTGTTTCGTTTTTAAAAAACTAAATAGTAAGGAACTTACATTGCTATCTCATAAAGATCATACTTCAATTCTATAGGTTTCTTAGTTTCTTTGGGGGTAGGGAGGGAAGCTCAAAGATCTGTTATTCCCCATCCCCTATACAACACTGTTATGAAATATAAGCTGAACTTACTGTGAGTGTATGTGTGTATATACACATGTGTACACACATACACAGGGAAAAGTCACACATATCCCCTGCCTGGGTATATCAGATCTTTCAAAGACTTCTCTGGAAGCACTGGAAGGAATATTCTTATCAATATGATTTGAATGAAATCCCAACACAATTTTACAAACTTGACAGTAATATATGTAGGATGCACCAGCAAAAAAAAAAAAAAAAAAAAAAAAAAAACAAAACATACCAAGAGCCCATCATAATGACATCACAAATGAAACCAAGCTTTTTACCTCAAATATCCCATCTTTCTCAGCCTCAACACACAGGGTTTTTCTTCGTTAGTAAATTATCTGAGATTTTTGCCAAAGATATGGGGGTAGGAGCAAAGCCTCCTTTTTAAGTTACAGTTAATACAGTACAGTTAGTAAGTTATATTTAATAAGTTTTCCTGATTGATTGGGCTAGCTGTTTAATTAGTTATTTTCCCTAGATCTTGTTCCTAAAGAATAGCCCAGCAAAAATATACCGGAATTAGTGAAATTAAAGAGATTATTTTATATGAAAAGGCAATGAGGAAGCAGCACTTGAAAATTTTTTTTTCTTGGGGAAAGAAAAAGAGATTAGTTTTTCTCCTTACCCTAGTCCAGGCTAATTCTCAAGTATGTAATGAAGATTTGTATACCTTCACTCAAGCATTTGAGTATCAAGATGAGCTTCTTTTTGGGAGGCAAAAACAAAAGTGTTTTTTGAAAATAGTCTGGTCTAGATTCTATTAAAATTAATTACCCAATAAACCATTTTGAAAAAAGCAACACAAGAATAAAACAGCATCAAAAATATGCAAGCAAAACCCTTACTGAGCTTGAACAATCTAAATAAAACTTCAACACAAACTTTTTTAAATTCTGAATTTTTAACATAAAAATGACATTTAATTATCTTTTCTATTCTCATGTAAATTTAGTTATTAACATTAATTTAATAGTCTAATTAATAAGTTATTCCAAATCCAGTTTAGTAATATACTGGGGTGACTATGAGTAATTTACAAGATTTTAAATATTTCTCAAAAATTCTGTAAGACTCAGCCGGTAGCATGGCCAAATGATCTAAGGCACTAGATTAAGATTTGGCCGGGCACAGTGGCTCAAGACTGTAATAGCACTTTGGGAGACCAAGGTGGGAAGACTGCTTAAGTCAGGATTTCAAGACCAGCCTGGGCAACATAGTGAGACCCTATCTCTATAAATTTTATTTATTTATTTATTTATTTATTTATTTATTTATTTAAGATGGAGTCTTGCTCTGTCACCCAGGCGGGAGTTCAATGGCGTGATCTCCGCTCACTGCAACCTCTGCCTCCTGGGTTCAAGTGATTCTCCTGCCTCAGCCTCTCGAGTAGCTGGGATTACAGGTGTGCATCAACCTGCCTGGTTAATTTTTCGTACTTTTAGTGGAGACGGGGTTTTACCATGTCGGCCAGGCTGGTTTCAAACTCCTGACCTCATGATCCACCCACCTCGGCCTCCCAAAGTGCTGGGATTACAGGTGTGAGCCACCACGCCTGGCCCTATAAATTTATTTTTTTTTAATTTCATAGGACCCCTTTTCTTTTAAAGCTATATATTACTTAGGAATTTTAGGAGGGGATGAGAAATCAACTGTTTACAAAAGATGGGAAACACTAGTCTACTGAATGAGCCTGGTGGTAGTAAAAATTATCTTCAGTGAAAGGGAAATGTAATCATAGGTGGGAAAGTGTAGTTTATGTCATTTCTAGTTGGATAGTTGGATCTAATTTTTTATTTGTACAGATATACTAAATGTTTAATATAAAATGAAAAGAAAAAACAATGTTCTCCCTTCCAGTCTTTTAAAAATTTCTAAATAGTTACATTTGAATCTATTGAATTAATTTTTAAATAATGAAAAATAAGATATTCTGAATATTTGTACCTCAGGATCATTTGTGTTCAGGCTAGACAAACAGGATGTAAATTAGTTAAAATAGTGGTTCTATCTTTGGCACTAAATGACTATCTTTAATTCTACAAATTCTAATTGTTTAGCAGTAAAGCTGAATTGGCAGTTTTTTCATGGATATTATCAACCAAAAAAAAGATACTTCAGCTAATATTTACATTCTATAATGAAACTAGCTGTAAAATTTTTATTCATAAATTTCTTAACAATTTTTTGTACTACAGTATTTGAGAATTTGAATTTGTTTGGTTCAATAAATAATTTGTTTGGTTCAAACAATAAAACTGTTCTCTAGCATAGTAACTATACAGAATTACATGCTAATCAGAGATGAGCATTAGTACAGAATTCTTTCTAAAACTTATATTAAACAAAAATAGACAACTAAGCCAAACTCAAGTATCAGGTTACTTCCACAGCTTCCCATTTCCTGGCCTGTCTTTTTGTACTTCTTCTTGGGTCTCTGATAAGGGACACTATGTTTAGCAAAATATAAATTTTATTTTACCTTCCTTTCTTTCTAACAGTTCTGCTTGTTTCAGTACCTTTGGGTTTCCTCCGACTTCTTTTTTGCTGGCTTCTTCTGTTCCCTTACTCATTGTTTATTGGTAATAACTTGCTTTTCTCTCTTTATTATTTTTACGCAGTTACTTTTACGATTGTGCCAGTGACTCTCACTCATCCTCTCTCATCATTTTACCACATTTTTGCTATAGTTTCATTTATTCAGTATCAAATATTCTTTCCTTAAACCCATATATTTTACATATAAAATGTGCCACAATATCAATAAGAACACATTTTCATCAATTAACTATATTCAATGCTAATATCTTATCACACATTGCAACAAAAACTACTACCAGATCATTGCAATATGTCAATAGGCAACCATATTTCAGTAAATGTAAACATTTATCATCAAGTTGGGATTGCCTGTGTAAACTTAGTATCAATCTGACATGATCTCTGTTACCTGTTTTAAGCATCTGAGCAAACATATAAACAATAGATTTGCTCCATTACAGTACAAATTACAGAATATCAATCTCAATAAGTCCTTTTAGAAAAATTACATGTAATATTTATAATTCAAGTAATTCAAAACTTGAAATTAATAGAATATTTAATTTTCCTAAACATGACAGAATTCACTGTATGAGAGTGATATAATGCAAAAAGTCTTTATTTTCCCTTGTTAATGACTCTTTTACATAATAATAAATGGGGGGAAAAGCAATTTAAGACTTTAAGAATAATCGAAGACAACTGATATTTAAAATGTACACTATTTAACCTGAACTTAACAACATGTCTTGATTAAAGAAAATATAAGACCGATTTTCTAGACTGAAAGGAGAACACCGAAAAATAGAAGCAGTTGATGTCACGCATGAAAAGAGCTAAATTCCCCTGTGCCACTGGCGGAAGCCAAGCACTGTGACCCTGTATTACAACTGATGTACAACTTAATATAACTGAATGATGTTTCTAAAAAGCAAGCAAGCAAATCTTACTTACAATATTACTCTATACAAAGGAAGCACATTTCTACTTTCCAATATTTTGATTTTCTAAATTCTAGTACAAAGTAATTCTAAAATTAAAATAGCATCTATGTCAACAGAGTGTAGAAAATATGAATTTTAAGGAGACTGCTGTTGAATAATAATTCTTCTGATATCTATATAAAGAACAAATCATTTCGACCAAAATGTGCTTTATTTTTGTTTCAAAGAATATTTTTCAAAGAGTGCTACCATCAGAGGGGCATTATTCACTCCATATATCAGTGATACAACTAGTATTCATGAGTGTCTGTAAGATGGAACAAGCGATTTGCTCGGCCACTCATTATAGAAATTCTGTAGTAGATGGATGGCCCTAGAGAAAGGGCAATATTCTTGACATGACTGGAACAGATCTCATTAAATATAATATGGTTTGAAAGACTTTCAATTGGAATGGACCCTCATGATTGCCAGTAGGCTTTTAAAATATGTAATTAGTACTGTCTAACATCTCTGGCCTTGGCTTCAGAGGCTTCAGAACTGAAAAATAGTTCTCAATGCAAAATTACAACCTCCTTAAGATGGGTAGATGCTAGATGTGACTGTAGCCTCAGTAATCTGAGATACTAATAAAAGGGCTTTTAACACCTTCAGTACACTGGAAAGGAAACACATGCTTGTAGCTGATATAACATATTAAAGTATTATTCTGATATTATATAAAATATATATTATATATTCTATTATATATTATATATAATAAGTATATATTCTGATATATTATATATTATGTTACAATATTCTATTATTATAACAATATTAAACATCTGATGACATCAAATACAATATTCAGATGAAAAAAATTCTGCTATCAGCTAAAGTCTTAAGTTCTTTCTTCTATTAAGACTGTTGATCTAAGCATTACATTAGACTGTCTTTAAAGGGAGCTCTACATTTTAATACTGTTAAAAACAGAAAAATCGTTATGTCAAGTCCATTGTGATTAATTCTAATTTCATTTTCCTATATATAATGCATTTGCTTTATTTTATCTAAAATTATGCTTTAACATTCTAATTTTTGTATGTTTACTTGCATAAACATTGATTCATAGTTGTTGCATTTTAATGATTTTAAGTTAAATATGCTTCCATATGCAAAAGACTGAATTTGAACTCTTAGGGAGGCCGAGGAGGGAGGATCACTTGAGCTCAGGAATTCAACATCAGCCTGGGTAATACAGTGAAACCTCATCTCAAAAATAAATAAATTAATTAAAATAAATAAATAAAATTTTGATCCTGTACCTCACTCCATATACAAAAATTAACTAATAATAATCAAAGATGTAAGTGGTAGGACTAAAACTATAAAACTCTAAGAAGAAAACAAGGATGAATTATCAGCATAATCTTGGATTAGACAATGTTTTTTGACATCAAAAGCACACAGAGTCAAGGAAAAAATAAATTGCTCTTCAGCAAAATCAAAAACTTAAGTGTGTTAAAGGACATCATCAAGAAAGTGAAAAAAAAAAATCCAAACAGTAAGAAAAAAATATTTGTAGATTATATGTATAAGGAGCTTATTTTCAGAATATAAACTCTTAGAATTCAACAATAAATAAGCAATTTTTAAATGTGCAAAGAATATTACTAAACACATGTCCAAAGAACACATATAAGCTGCCAATAAGAACATGAAAAAATGCTCCACATCATTAGTCATTAGGAAAATGGAAATTAAAACTACAGTAAGATACTACTTCATGTCCACTAGAATGCCTATAATATGAAAACATTAAAAATAACAAGTGTTGGCAATAATGTGGAGAAATAAAAATATTCATATATTGCTGATGGGAATGTAAAATGGTACAATTACTATGAAAAACAGTGTGGCAATTCCTCAAAAGCTTAAATAGAGAATTATTACCATATAACCCAGAAATTCTACTCCTGGGTACACACCCAAGAGAAGTGAAAACATACAAAAATAAAAACACTTGACAATGAATGTTCATGCAGCATTATTTATAATAGCCAACAAGCTGAAACAATCAAATGTCCATCAGCTGATGGATAGACAATATGCGGTAAATATATACAATGGAGTATTATTCAGTCATAAAAAGGAATGAAGTACTGTCACATTGTATAACATGGATGAACCCTAGAAGAATTATAAATGAAAGAAACTACATGCAAAAGGCCACATATTGTATGATTTTATTTATGTATGTGAAATATCCAGTGTAGGTAAATCCATCAGGACCAGAATTAGACTAGTACTTGTTAGGGGTGTATACACTGGAGTGCCTGTGTATTTGAGGGGGGAAAAAACCTCCTTCTCCAAATAAATAGAAGACCTAATGCTTTAGAGAAATGCTTCTGTGTGTTTATTCATGTGTATGAGATGGCCAAACCGCTGTTACTAAAGATAACTAATACTCAAGCACTACTGTGATATGTCAAACCCACATTTCAATGATTATCAAACAGACTTCAATTTTATAATCAAAATGCTCTTTAAAATATAAATATACATATACACTAATACATTTTAAAAATATATATAGTAATCCCTCCTGTAAAAGGGTTATGTTTCACTAGGAAAGAATTGTTTATACTATTCCTCCAGTAAGACCTCAAAGTACATAAAATGTTCCTCATAATTATTTGTATATTGTAAAGGAAGCCTATAATTCAAGTTTATTTCTGTATTCCCTATGTCAGTGTTACATGGGATTTTACTATACACATATATAGACATTCATATGCACACAAAAAGTTAAATTACGCACTTATCTTTCCATTTGTAAGTGCAAATTTATACACACACACACACACATTCATTAATGCATCAGAAAGAAGTTAGAAAATGACCATTTTCAGTAGCACAGAGAGTTAATCCTACTTACTGCTGAAGAGCTCAGTGCGGATTTTGGAGACCTAATTATTCCAGCAATTGAATGACGAATAGATTCAAATTTGGATAGCCTCTCCTTTCTTTCCTGGAGGGATTAAGAAACAAGCCTTCAGCAACAGTAAACTATCCAATATGTATACACATTTATGTATTTAGGTACTTATCCACAGCTTATCCATCATGTCTTCCAACTAAATACAAACTTCCTCACATTAAAGATAACAAATAACCAAATACACACAAACTCTATAGCATTTTACTTTACTGACCCCTCAACAAATGTCTTGATTTTGGGGAAAGAAATAGAAATGCATATAGCAATTCATATAGAATTCATATAGATGAAAACAAGAAATGCAAAGGAAATTCACAGAAAACCAAGTATTAATTAACACATGCAAAAAAGAACACAAGCTATAAGGAACCTATTTAACACAGACTATTTCAGATAGGACTATAGTTGTGAGGCAATTTCAAATAAGAAAAAAAAATCACACACACACAAAAAAGGAAGAAAACTATACGGAACACATTTTTTAAAGGTGAATTTCACTTCAGTACCTAAGAAGTTTCCCAACGATTCACATGATGATAATGACCATCATGATGATCATAATGACCATCATGATGATCCTGAAGATAAGGAGAAAGGCAGGTGGGAGGAGAATGAAGTAAAACAAGAAGGTAATGGCAGACCTACCTACCACCAATCCTACCAAATCCAGATTGCTATTTGCCATACAATGCATATTTCTGAATATCGTATACCATAATGACAAAAACTTTTCCTAAAATTTCAAATCTTTAGGATCATTTTACAAACATAAGTGAATGAGGTAGGTAAGAGGGCAGAAAAAAAGAGGGAAAAAAGAAAAAAAAAAAGAGGGAAAAAAGAAAAACAAAACAAAACAAAACCAAAACTAGGATGTAAGAAGGGCACCAAGAGCAAAGGATGTGTGGTTCTGTAATGGCAGCACTGGTCAATTTTCCAACGATGACTGTATTTCAACTGCTAATCAGCAGCAGACAAAAGAACAAGAGATCCTTTTGTCAAGCACACTATTTCTGTAGGTCTTCCAGCATTAGTGATGCCCAATTTTACTTATGGAAAATAAGTAAGCAAGTCACAAATAACACCTTTTGTTTCCTTTGTCTCCAATACCTAGGGTATATCTCTGTAATAGTAAATGTAGACACTCTTGGCCACATGCTTTCTCCCAAAACCCTTTGGTAATATCAAAACAAAACATTTTCTAAGTGAGTAATGCTAAAATTACCCAATGGATTAGAATTATCTAATAGAGAGGTCCAGTTAGGGCATAAAGAAAACCTTAAAAATTGTTCCCTTATATTAAGTTACAAAACATAACATATTGTGTGTTAGATGGATACAATTAGTGAAAACACCTTTTCATATGAAGGTTCTTTTTAGATAGGTTGGCCTAAAAATATATTATCAGAAATAATAATGAGACCTTTAAATAATGAGTTTCATATAGCAGCAATCAAAATGCAAATAGGGTTAATGAAACATTCCAACCAGTGTTGGATCATTTGGTGCCCAGATTTCTACAAATAAAATGAAACTCATTTACCATGTAGTTCCTGTCTGTGTAACATCTAGTAACAGCTTTAAATTACAGTCTACCTAATAACACATCGGACTGTGCTGAATTCATTGACAGGTTGATTTTCACATCAAAGAATCAAATGGCTACTTTTAAAAATTAAAATAAAAAAACTTCCCTTCAACTGCCATGAATACAATACCTAAGTTTGCTTTTAGGCCTGCCAGGGCTGGTGATGATACACTCATTTTACTCACCTCAAGTAATGGCAAGATACATTTTCCAGATAAAGGAGTTGTAGGAATTAGTTCTGGCTAAAGGATGGCCCCTCACAATGGAGGTAGCAGGGGACTAATGAAGGGGTGAAGGGAGAAGCAATGTTATTAAATAATACCTGATATTATAAAATAATATTCTGATGAGATGCTCAGAAAAAGTGCTGTTAAATTCAGCTATTACCTTGGCTTGAAAAAAAAGTTATAGGTACAGTATCAGTTTCACATCTCATTTAAGAATAGTTTTTCATTATGTTAAAATTAAATGAGACAGTGTATATGTGTGTGTGTGTGTGTGTATATACACATACACATAA
The DNA here is from genome assembly GCF_003255815.1 of Theropithecus gelada. NCBI lineage: Eukaryota > Metazoa > Chordata > Mammalia > Primates > Cercopithecidae > Theropithecus > Theropithecus gelada. Next base: position 104,795,534 of record NC_037673.1, on the reverse strand, counting down.
AACTAAGAGACTGGTTCATAATAATTACAAGTGTATCTATTATTAAAAATAACGCTATGCCAGGCTTGGTGGTTCATGCCTGTAATCCCAGCACTCTGGATGGCCAAGTAGGGAGTATTGCTCGAACCCAGGAGTTTGAGACCAGACTCAGCAACACAGTGAGACCCCATCTCTACAAATAGTTTTTTAAAATTAGCCAGATATGGTAACGTGTGCCTCTAGCCCCAGCTGCTCAGGAGGCTGAGGTGAGAGGATGGCTTGAGCCCAAGAGGTGGCAGTGAAGCCAGACTGTACCACTGCACTCCAGTCTGGGCAACAGATCAAGACCTGTCTCAAAACAAACAAAAAATAAAAACAAACAGATAAACTCTATTTAAAAAATACCTAAATTACTTAAAGTAAAATCCTACCTATCAAGTTTTGAAATTATCCTTCATTAGAAAACTGCAGTGAAACAGGCTCTTGCACTGCAATGTTCCATTTAGTGCCCCCATCCCCTGAGCACTAAAGCACAAAGATACAAAGGCAAGAATTAAGGTTCTGCTGATTGGAGTCGCTCTGACAAAGAAACTAAGCTCTAACCAATGACTGCCTATCTGGCTGCTGTAGAAAGTGACAACTTCAACCAAAAAGCATGTAACAGTTCTGAAAGTGAGGTTCTGAAAGGAGGCACTAAGATAAAGGAATAACGTTCTTGAAGTCAGAAGCGATGAAGAGTATGAATCTGAGCAAATTACTCAACTACCCTTGCTCTCAGTTTCCACATCAGAAAAAAGAAAGGCACTAGGCTAGATAAAATCTTCATCTCAAAAATTCTGTGACTTTTATCCAACTCCCCATCATTTGTGTTGCATTGATCATTAACGAAAACCCAGAGAAGAGAGTCATGGTACCAGGCTGGCAATCAGTACTTTCCTTAGTGCACTTAGTCACAGTTAGCCTGAGGTACCCTTAGAATATGAACCAATGAGATGGCTGAACTATCATGAAAGGAAGACTTTTATTGTTGTTGTTTATAACAGGTCTTTAAAACAAAAACTGAATATTATTTCTCACAGACTTATGTAAATAAACCCAATCTAATAACATTCTTGGACAGAACAATGCAAGTGATTATTTGGCCCTGTAGGAACAGCCAGCGACTTATTAAAATCAAGAGGCAATAAGAATCAAGAAAAAGATAATATTCATGCTCAAACTCCAGGCTGAGTACCAAATATCTTAGGGACTTCTTATGCAAAACAGCCATAAAATTCAGAGGGATTTTGCGAGAAATAACTGCAGGAAAATTATAACCCCAGAGAAGACTACCTTCTGAAAAAATTCTACATTATAGATCACTCATAATATAAATGAAATACTGTAAATATCAGTATGTCCTTCATTTTTAAAAAAATGCATTTAGAAGTAACCTAAGGTTTTGAAAATGCTGATTTGCTGGGCACAGTGCAAGATACATAGTTTCTATTTCCATCAGGATACAGAATTTAAGTATTAAAACAGTTTCTAAATGATTTATTTTAGCAATAGGGTTTCCGACTAAAGGCAAATCATTTTAGAAGTATTGACTCCTTAGTAACTTAGTTTGTCATGTTGTCTTTTCTCTTTGATGCTTGCATATTAAGATTATTTATAAAAAGAAAGAAAACCCCCTTGCTAAATCAGGCATATTCATTTTCTGAAATAATGAAATTAGAAACCAAATACACAAAAGAAACATCTGAATGATTATTAAGATCTTGTTTTAAAACAACAATGCTAAGGAAACCTACAGTAAAACAGAATAGAGTTCAGTGAGATCTAGGTTGTAAAATGTCATAAATCATTCCTTTTGCTTTCTTTATTCTGTATCTCTTAAATAAGATGTCTGTAGGGAAATAAGACCCAAGAAGACGGCTATAATTAGCTTCCGTCCTATTCAATAGCCAGTTCACATTCCATGGTGCTTTTCCCAAATGTGTGACCAAAATGGCTAAATAAATATTTTTTTAAAGACTACTTTTTAGAACAGTCTTTTTTTTTTTTTTTTTTTTGAGATGGAGTCTTGCTCTGTCGCCCAGGCTGGGGTGCAGTGGCTGGATCTCAGCTCACTGCAAGCTCCGCCTCCCAGGTTTACACCATTCTCCTACCTCAGCCTCCCAAGTAGCTGGGACTACAGGCGCCCGCCAACCCGCCCGGCTAGTTTTTTTGCATTTTTTAGTAGAGACGGGGTTTCACCGTGTTAGCCAGGATGGTCTCGATCTCCTGACCTTGTGATCCGTCCGTCTCGGCCTCCCAAAGTGCTGGGATTACAGGCTTGAGCCACCGCGCCCGGCCAAGAACAGTCTTAAGTTCATAGCATAAGCAGGAGGAAGGAAAAGATTTTCTCATATGTCCTCTGCCTCCACACATGCACAGCCTCCACCATTATCAGTATCCCCCTCCAGCGTGGTGCCTGTGCTACAGTTGAGAACTTTCACTGACAAATCATGATCACTCAAGAGTCCATAGTTTTCATTAGGGTTTGCTCTTTTCGTTGTACATTCTATGGGTTTGGACAAATGTTTAACAACATGTAGCCCACACTGTCCTAAAAATCCTCTGTGCTCTGCCTATTCATCCATCCCTTCACCAAAATACAATTTTTATAAATTATCCAGTACTACAAGATGCACACCAACCAGTTTCCTGATGAGCATCTCATTGATACAACAACTTAAGAGCTGATAAGACTTTGCTCAGTAAACAACTGTGTAATTTGTTTGTATGAAAAATTGTAACTATTATAAATTGAATTATCAAGGTATCTTAACTAAGATTCTGCTTTTGGTACAATTTAGGGACATAACGATACAGCAGTAAATTTTTCTACTTGACTTAAAACTAATAAATTGTGAGACAAGGAATACCTTATAATGAAAGTATTATTTAATTAAAGACCAATGTTTAGCAATCAAGGCATTTTACCAGCTTCAGTTACACCTTCACAAAGTCCCCAGCTCATTCCTCCATTTAACAAATTATTTTGATAAAGTCAAAATAACCTCTTTACCATTCCCTGCATACACTACATACGCCTCCTCACTGCAAGTTCCCTATCTCTTTTCTCCACCTCTCATTGTCCCTTCTTTTCCCTTTCTACCTTACCATAATAAATGCTCATAAATATTAGCTATATTTATTTTTATTTTACTAGCAACGACAAGGACATTGGGCTGTTTTCACCTTCTGGCTACTGTGAATAGTGTTGCTATGGACATGTGTACACATGTACTTGTTTGACTATCTGTTTTATAGGAGTGAAATTGTAATTTCATGCTTAACTTTGAAGAACAGCCAAACTGTTTTCCTGGTGGCTGAACCAGTGAGGGTTCCAGTTTCTCCACATCCTCACCAACACTTATTTTCCATTTTTCTGATGGACAGTGTCTGAAAAGATGAGAAATTTCAGTAGAGATGCTAGCAAATAAACATAAATTCTGGAATTGAAAAATATAGTATCAGAGTTGAAAAACGCATTTGATGGACTTGTTAGTAGATAGACTGGACACAGAAAAGAGATTGGTGAGTGTGACAAGCTGCTTGTCTTCATTTTTGAAGGGTATTTTTACTGGATATTGAATTCAAGGTTGATGTAGCTTTTCTTCTTTTAGTACTTTGTCTTCTGACCACCACTGTTTCTGTAGAGACATTATCTACAATTCATATCATTATTCCCCTATCCATAATGTATCTTTTCCCCCCTGGCCATTTTCATAATTGACTATGATATCAGTAAATGTGATTTTTAAAATATTTCATCCTGCTTACGGTTTGTTAAAATTTCATGGACATTTGGGCTGAAAGTGTTGGAAAGAATTTGATCATTAAAACCTGGAATTTTTACCCCCATATCTCTCTCCCCTACATTTGATATTATTCCATGACCTCAAACACTCTGTTATGTTTTTTCACTTTTTTCTTTTTGTTTCAATTTGGATACTTTCTACCAACCTGTCTTTACCTCTCACTGATCTTTCTAGTCTATCTAACAAGTCCATTGAATGAAGCTCTCAGTTCTGATACTGTATTTTTCAATTCCAGATTTCCATTTATTTTACAGTATCCACATCTCTACTGCAATTTCCCAGCTTCTCAGACACATTTTCCATCTTCTCCACTACATCCCTAAGCATTTTTGTAACAGCTATATTAACAAATGTCTCATAATTCCAAGATCTGGGCCATCTCTGAGTCCGTCTATTTTCTTGCCTATGGGTCACATTTCTCACTTTTTGGTGTGTTATATAATCTTTGATTGTAGGCCAGTTTGTATAAAACAACAGTAGAGTCTGAATTCAAGAATATTATCCTCAAGAAAGGGGCATACCCACTCCTTTTTTTGTCAGGCTGTTGGAGAGTTGGAGCTGTAGTTAATAAGTTGGGTCTAGCCTTTGTCACAGTTCTAGTTTAAATCAATTGCCACAGCCTTCAAATACTTTGAGAGAGATCAGTTTTCCTTCATCTAAAAATAAAGCTGAGCCATGATGAGATTCTAGCATCCTCCCTCAGCTTCAAAGCTGATCCATCAGCTTTAGGAAATACAGGAGATCTCTCCCAGCTTTACAGTCTTTTGGGTGGGGGAGGGAAGTCTCTTTGCCCTCACCCACTACTTTATGTACCTAAGAAGACAACTTTCAGCTCTAATACACATTCCTCAGCCTAGTCTTTGGAGGGCCATTGCCCTAGACTGTGAAGACCCAGCATTCCCTACAAAGAATCAGTTTGGGAAAGGGCTCTTATATTCTTTTGTAAGTGAAACCCCAGAGTGCTCAGTTCTTCTGCCTGAACTCCTCCCCACTCCCGCACCCCCCACCAGACACACACCCCACACACCACCTTTCTGATGTGTTGAGGATTTCATTTGAAGTATCTCTCTCAAGTCTCCTTCTCTGATCTCCTCCTTCACTCAGTGAAAACACTTGCGTAAGAGCTGGTGGACAGATAGTGCTTTGCTCTGTGGGTTAGGCTCCTCTAGATTCTAATCTTTCACATCAGCCTACACCTGACGCTACAAATATCTCAAAAACTTTTAAGGATTCATCTGCTCATACAGTTCCACCAAGGATGAAAGTAATCATGGGTCTGTTTTTTCCTACAAAAGGCCTGTCACTTTCTGCATGTAGGTTCATTTAGGTTTACTTCTGTCCTTAGCTCTCTGATGAGGTTTCCAAAAACTATTATTTTGTAGCTTATTTTGGTTGTTAGGCAGAAATGATGGTCTCTTGTGACTTTCCATATTCAATCTGGATATAAATTTCATATGCTTTTCATTAAGGCCAGTAATTTATTTAATACTCGTGATCATTTTACTTTCCTTTATTTATAAACCAGGAAAACATAAAACACCTTTTATGGTTATTCACTAAAAAGTCCATCAAAAAGACCACTAATTTGCCAAAAGCTACAGGTTTGATTTTGACTACCATTTTCTATGACAGTCAATTACTACACAGTTCAAGGCTACATTCCTCAGAAAATAATTTAACAGGTTAAAGACGACTGTTTCAAAAGTTTGATATGTTATTTTGTGGGGTTTTGTTTTGTTTTGTTTTCCTTTATTGATGGGTTTCAGGGGATAGGGAGGATGAGTTTTATGGGTTTTGTATTTGCTGCAGAGGACCTCACAAGGACACGATAAAGACTACTAAGTACATATTTCATTTTTGTAAATGTTTTAAGTTTCCAACTTTATCTAAAAAGTTCCTGAATGGTTTTAATGTTTAGTATTCTTGTACTGCACATGCATCAATAATCCTCTTATCAGAGCTCCTTTTGTTACTGGAACTAGTAACTGGGAACATTTGGAGTTTCAAGTCCTCAGTCAAGATTTTATTTATTAGAATGGAATCAGAAACTTAAGGACCTAAACAAAAATCCTAAGATTTAATAAAAATACAGAAAAATTAAAATTTTTAAATAAAAAAATGGTAGTTATAATATTGTACTTCTTTTATCAGCTAATAAAATCCAACCAGGAGATACATTTTAGAAAGAAATCAGTCAGCTTCTAAGTGCTTGTCCCATCCTCAGCCTCTCTGAGAAAAACTGTCACACTATGGGACATCAGTACATCCTGCCTGAGAATGAAGTCAATACAATAGAAGGTAGAGCTGAGAAATGAAAACAAATTCTTGACGACATGGTTTGAACTTCTGTGTATATCCAATTACATGACTGGGTAAACTCTTTTATGTTTTAACTAATCCAACTTGGGTAACTATTGTATAGAACTAATATAGTAGGTTTTCCTGGAATATCAATTACTAATTAAAGATTTTCAATAAGCAACTTCAAATGTCACAATGATCACTAACAAAACAATATACTAACTTACATTTTTAGGTTTTAGACACATTTAATTTTAATACGAAAAGAAATCTTTTGATATTGATATATATTAATGTAGATTAAACCTTCTTTATAAACTATATATGTTGTGATAATTATTCTCACTTATTCCCATTAATTTAACAGTTTCAGCACATAACAAATAAAACAACTGCTCAAAAGTATAGGAAAACCCTAGTTTAAATGGCCGTTAATAGATGTCATAGTACAAAAGGTTCTGTAGTCCCATAGATTTTAGAAATGCACAGTTAAACAAATTTAAACAGATTCATTAATGCAATATGTCTCAGAGCCTTAATAAAGAATTACTACTTGCATCTTTTGGGAGAGAAAATATTCCACAACATACACCTCAGAAGGTGCTGTCACAAAGCTTTCAATCTGTAGGGGTGGGAGGGGAAACATTTTTATCCTCTCTACATCAGTCATGGCTTTTCCTTGGACACTATCATCACATGGAAGAGCTCTAAATTTAAGCTCCCCTCTTTTTGGCCACAATCTCCTATCCCATCAGTTTGCTTTCAACCAGTCACACTGTAACCATTTTTCAATCTCACTGGAACTCTTAAGTCTTACAGTCTCCTACTTTCTCCCAATCAATCATCCTCTCTTCTCTTCTCTCTTTATTTAACTTAGATGCCAGGCTACATCATTTTCAATGATACTCTTGCCAATGTTCTAAATTCCCTTGCCATCCTGTCTCTTAGGTGCTCCCTTGTGGCAAAATCCAACCCTGGATGGATCCAACTATCTGCTCTCTCTGTGTTTGCACCCAAGCAACTAAACACTGTTACAGAGTATCACATGATTACTAACTTCAAATGGGCCCTAAATATCTGGCCAACTCATTTCTTATTTTCCACTGTCATTGTCAATCATTTCAAACTTTTCTTACTTTTCTATGTCTAAAACCACCTTTTTCCATACCTTCTAGCTTCTATAGAATTAACAAAGGTAGGAACCTCTTCATCTTGCCTTTTCAAAGCTATAAACTTCTCTACCTTTTATAATCTCCTTCCCTTTTTTGAAACATGGGGCAGATAACTCCCATCTAAGGATTACCACTCTACTTCACTTTGGATCTCATTGCTTACTGATCTCCCAAGAACCTTACACCTTCCAAGAACCTAACGGATCTCTGAGGTACTGTCAACCATCCCTTCTCAAATGGTTCTTTCCCACCAGTCCATCAGTTTTTACATATATATGTATGTCATAGAAAAAAAAAAAGGAGGGAAAAGAGAAGGAAATAAAGGAAGGAAAGAGCAGAAGAAAGGGAAGGATGAACCTCTCCCTTCACCACATATTCTGTTCCAGCTACTGCTTGCTCTTTATAAAAAAAATTCCTAAAAGAGTTATATATGCTCACTGTCTCAATTTTCCCTACTCCCACTCATTCCTCAATCTGCTCTTATTTGGCTATCACCCCGTAACTACACCAAAGCAGATGGTCTTAGGAAACCAACAGACTCCATTTCACCAATCTAACAGACACATTTCCCACTTCTCTTACTTGATGTCTCAACACAATTCCGCTCTATTGACCATGTATGCCTACATGAAACGTTTATTCCCCTACCACACTCTCCTCCAACCTCTCAGACTACACATTCAGTTTCCTCAGCAGGCTCACCCTCCTCTTTCAGGTCATTAAATGGTAATATGATTCTAGGCTCTACTGGTTCCAGGTTTCTTCTTCACTTGCTCTGTACTTTCTCCCTAGGGGATCTCTTTTATTTCTCAACTTCAATTACCACCTGAACCAAGTCTACTCACAAAATCTGCAATTTAAACTGTTTTAATTGAGCTCCAAACTTGTATGTTGGAACATTCATGTGACTTCTATTTAGATATAAAAGTCAACATATTACTGAACTCATAATTCCCAATGCTGGCCTTTTATCGGTTTCCCATTTCAATGAATGGTACTAATACCTCTGTCATACAAGCCAGATATCTGGAGGCCCAAGCACACACTCACAATATAATCTAAACTACAAGAGGGCAGGGGGATTTATTGTTTTTTTTTTAACTCAAATTATTAAAATATTAAAATAAATGCTATATATTAATGATGAAGTTAAGCAAGACAGGAGCTATTAGACACCATTTAAATAGCAAATAAAAGGGAATATATTTACTTGAACTATTGTTTTGTGCTAAGAAATCTCAAATGACACATAAGAGAAAAATGAAATTAAAGTACTCAAATTTAACCCAAGTCATTCCAATTATAGGTAATCTTTTTAACTCAGACTGATTTCAAGAATCTGCAGTTATCCCTATTTAAATAGTAGGAAATTCTCAAAAACAACAGGAGAATAATATCTTGGGAGTTAAAAGATATTTTCCTTTGCATTTTTCAAAAAGATTGATTTTTCTAATTATTTTAATTTGAAAACCAGTTTATTGTACTTATAAATAGCTAAAAGTGTTAATACAGAGAATATTTAACTTCTTAATAAAATAAGTTCAAGAAAGGCATAGTACATATCTAGAAATAAAAATGTATTATTTAATCCAGACATTACCAATTACCAAATCTTATAAATAACACCTCCAGGGCTTAATTTTTATCAATATGAATGTAAGTTAGAAATCTTAGCACCAGGTCTCTATTTCTATGTAATAGGCTCCAGTCTGCTTCAGTTAATAAAGTACCCATGAGAACTGTTGTATACTGGGTATTTTCAGAAGTTCATTAACTATTACGTCAACAGGCAATTAAGCATAGGAGAATCAATATGAAATAAACAACATAATAAACCACTGGCCTAAAGCAGCCATTGTGTAACTCCTAACATCAGACTTACAACCATGAAGATCTCTGATTAAGAGTCATCATCAAAACTACAATTATTCATCTAAAAATTAACAATGGGTACTCACCAAATAACTGTATCAAAGGTTTAGCAAAATTATTAAAGATAAAATAATAGCCATTGATATTTAAAATTGTATTTTTTATATTAAGCAGAATTATTTTCCTTGCATAAAAAGTTTAAATATTGAGAATTTGAAAATCCTCTCAATCCCTTTGCTCCCAATGAATCCCCAGGTATTTTCCAAATAGTGTGAGCCAGGACTGTGAGCCCCAGAAATACTAAGTGATTTGCTGAACATCATGTGGTCAGGCAGCCGAAATTTAAATTCAGCATTAATACAAATTTTTTGCTATTAATCATTATGCTATTTTGCCTGCCTTGAATAGTTCTTGTAAGACACAGACCTCTTATTTCCCAAGGACTCTTTCCCAAACCACTCAAAAAGTAATGCTGTTTGAAGTCTGCTCAATAAATGTATATTTAATTGCTCCAATAACATAATAAACAGAGGACTTTTTGGTCTCACAATACAGATGTAAACACTTGATTCAGAATCTATGTTCTAGGTCTGGCTTTGACTCTAACTTGGAGTTGGACCATAAACAATATCTGTGCTTCTGGCAAAAGAAAAATATTTTATAGTATCTTCCAGTTCCGAAATACTATGACTCACAGAGTAGTACTCAAAAAATTACTTGAATAAAAGGGCAGAAAGAACCAGCTTCTCTCAAGTTAAGGATTTCACCCACAACCAGTTTTAATTTTTGAGAACTTTCTTGATAATTAAACAGAAGAGAGACACAAACTGTAGGTGGGTTAGATGGTGACCACCACCTCCCCCCACCCCGCTCAGAAGATATTTCCACTAAGAACCTGTGAACGTAACCTTACTTGGAAAAGCAAGTTTTACAGATTTAATTAAGTCAAGGGTCTCAACATGAGATCATACAGGATTATCCAGGGGCCCTAAATCCAATGACAAGTTTCCTCATAAGAAGACTTAGAAGAAGAAGAAACACAGAAGGTGATGTAAAGAAGGAGACAGATTACAGTGATGTGTTTATGAACGAAGGAACGATAGGATCTCCAGCAGCCACAAGAAGATAGGATAGAGGCATGGAACAATTCTCATTCAGAGACTCCTGAAGGCATCAACTCTGGCAAAACCTTGATTTTGGACTTCTGGCCTCCAGAACTGTGAAAGAAGATATTTCTGTTGTTTTCAGCCACCAAATTTGTGGTAATTTTTTTATGGAGGTCCTAGACAACAGCACATAGCTGACAAAGAATCACTGCATATTTACCTTATAATCAGCAGCTATCTTAAATGTCCAAGAAAAGAAAAATCACCCCATATGTAATATATTAATCAGGAAAATGGGTTAAGAATTGCATGATTCACATAGATTCCATGCAATAAAAATGTGCATATATGCTTTTTTCTTTTTTTCCAATCCTGTTCCTTCTGTAGATATATGCTTTTGTTAATCTTTCATTGCCCATCCAGTTTTCAGAACATTATTATCTCTAACTAAAGTGACACCTTGCCCCAAAATCCACTGTCAGAAATGTAGCTATAGTCCCAAAGATGTTTTTTCCCAGCAAGAGCCCTGATAATTCCAGGAAACTGTACAGCAACATTTACAGCTCAGCAGTAGCAAGGTCACTGGATGATCTCCCTCTGGCTATTCACCCACCCACAGTGCAGTAGCTGGAAAACTAGCTAACTTTTTATTTGCTTTGCTAGCGTCTATTTTCACAGTAATTAGCACATGTGGTTTGAAGTTTCTTCTCATATTTTGGAGTCCAATATAGTTGCTGATAAGACATCAGCAAAGAAAGGACTTTAAAAAGCAACCAACTCCCAAGACAAAAATAAGTTGGTCAATATACGTTTATGTAAACAGGGCATTACTAAAAAGATTAACATTAAAAGTAAGTGTGAAAATTACTGGGCCAAAATTTTTATTCTATCACATTTTTTACAAAGCTGTCATATAATGAAACGGTCTTAAATAGAATCAGTGGTAGAAGGAACCTTCTGTGTTAAAGATTTTCTATTTCAGCTTTTTCACTTCATAATACATGAGAAAATGAAGGTCAGAGGGGGTGAAGTGACTTGCACTAAGGCACAGAGAATATAACAAAGTAACTCTTTGCTTACTCTCTTGGTACTAAGCCAGGTTGCCTAGATTACATACAGAAAGCCAAGAAAACGCTGGGCATCAGTCATTCACTCAAAATCAAGAAAAGTATGCCCTCTCTCACCACTCCTATTCAACACAGTACTGAACAATAATTACAATCAAATTGATAATATTATATATAAAACTATGGTTAATTTACACCTAAGAATTATGAGCTATTTTTTTTTTTCCCGAGATGGAGTTTCAGTCTTATCTCCTAGGGTGGAGTACAACGGCGCATTCTTGGCTAACTGCAACCTCTGCCTCTCAGGTTCAAGCATTTCTCCTGCTTCAGCCTCCCAAGTAGCTGGGATTACAGGTCCCCACCACCACACCCAGCTGATTTTTCTATTTTTAGTAGAGATGGGGTTTCACCATGTTGGCCAGGCTGGTCTCGAATTCCTGACTTCAGGCATGCACTATTTTTAATACCACATCTCAAGAAAAGAGCCATTTTTGGCCTGGGATGGTAAGAGAATTTAGACATGAATGAAAACTATGAAATATTAATGACATAAAATGATCAGAAACTTAAAGATAAAACAATAAGAGGAGAGGCCCTTGAATATAAACACAGGAAATTTTGGATCCACATTTCAGAAATGCTTCGTTCAGTGACACAAATTTATTAAATTTCAGTGTAGCTCAGTGAGACACCAAATGATTTTTTTTATTGTAAAACACATGGAAAAAACAGAGTAATATCACTATTGCTGAAGTTTTAAGGGCTACATGAAAGAAAACAATCACAATATACCATTTGAAGTCTCTGTTGAAAAGAGAATACTAACCTGCTTAGAAAAGGTCTCTCCACCCCAAATCAACAGAATATACATTCTTCTCAGCACCACATCGTACTTACTCCAAAATTGACCATATAATTGGAAGTAAAGCACTCCTTAGCAAATGTACAAGAACAGAAATTATAACAAACTGTCTCTCAGACCACAGTGCAATCAAACTAGAACTCAGGACTAAGAAACTCAATCAAAACCGCTCAACTACATGGAAACTGAACAACCTGCTCCTGAATGACTACTGGGTACATAACGAAATGAAGGCAGAAATAAAGATATTCTTTGAAACCAATGAGAACAAAGATACAACATACCAGAATCTCTGGGACACATTTAAAGCAGTGTGTAGAGGGAAATTTATAGCACTAAATGCCCACAAGAGAAAGCAGAAAAGATCTAAAATTGACACTCTAACATCGCAATTAAAAGAACTAGAGAAGCAAGAGCAAACACATTCCAAAGCTAGCAGAAGGCAAGAAATAACTAAGATCAGAGCAGAACTGAAGGAGATAGAGACACAAAAAACCCTCCAAAAAATCAATGAATCCAGGAGTTGGTTTTTTGAAAAGATCAACAAAATTGACAGACCACTAGCAAGACTAATAAAGAAGAAAAGAGAGAAGAATCAAATCGACGCAATTAAAAATGATGAAGGGGATATCACCACCGACCCCACAGAAATACAAACTACCATCAGAGAATACTATAAACACCTCTACGCAAATAAACTGGAAAACCTAGAAGAAATGGATAATTTCCTGGACACTTATACTCTTCCAAGACTAAACCAGGAAGAAGTTGAATCCCTGAATAGACCAATAGTAGGCTCTGAAATTGAGGCAATAATTAATAGCCTACCAACCAAAAAAAGTCCAGGACCAGATGGATTCACAGCTGAATTCTACCAGAGGTATAAGGAGGAGTTGGTACCATTCCTTCTGAAACTATTCCAATCAATAGAAAAAGAGGGAATCCTCCCTAACTCATTTTATGAGGCCAACATCATCCTGATACCAAAGCCTGGCAGAGACACAAGAAAAAAAGAGAATTTTAGACCAATATCCCTGATGAACATCGATGCAAAAATCCTCAATAAAATACTGGCAAACCGGATTCAACAACACATCAAAAAGCTTATCCACCATGATCAAGTGGGCTTCATCCCTGGGATGCAAGGCTGGTTCAACATTCGCAAATCAATAAACATAATCCAGCATATAAACAGAACCAAAGACAAGAACCACATGATTATCTCAATAGATGCAGAAAAGGCTTTTGACAAAATTCAACAGCCCTTCATGCTAAAAACGCTCAATAAATTCGGTATTGATGGAATGTACCTCAAAATAATAAGAGCTATTTATGACAAACCCACAGCCAATATCATACTGAATGGGCAAAAACTGGAAAAATTCCCTTTGAAAACTGGCACAAGACAGGGATGCCCTCTCTCACCACTCCTATTCAACATAGTGTTGGAAGTTCTGGCTAGGGCAATCAGGCAAGAGAAAGAAATCAAGGGTATTCAATTAGGAAAAGAAGAAGTCAAATTGTCCCTGTTTGCAGATGACATGATTGTATATTTAGAAAACCCCATCGTCTCAGCCCAAAATCTCCTTCAGCTGATAAACAACTTCAGCAAAGTCTCAGGATACAAAATCAATGTGCAAAAATCACAAGCATTCTTATACACCAATAACAGACAAACACAGAGCCAAATCATGAATGAACTCCCATTCACAATTGCTTCAAAGAGAATAAAATACCTAGGAATCCAACTTACAAGGGATGTGAACGACTTCTTCAAGGAGAACTACAAACCACTGCTCAATGAAATAAAAGAGGACACAAACAAATGGAAGAACATACCATGCTCATGGATAGGAAGATTCAGTATCGTGAAAATGGTCATACTGCCCAAGGTAATTTATAGATTCAGTGCCATCCCCATTAAGCTACCAATGACTTTCTTCACAGAATTGGAAAAAACTACTTTAAAGTTCATATGGAACCAAAAAACAGCCCGCATTGCCAAGACAATCCTAAGCCAAAAGAACAAAGCTGGAGGCATCATGCTACCTGACTTCAAACTATACTACAAGGCTACAGTAACCAAAACAGCATGGTACTGGTACCAAAACAGAGATATAGACCAATGGAACAGAACAGAGCCCTCAGAAATAATACCACACATCTACAACCATCTGATCCTTGACAAACCTGACAAAAACAAGAAATGGGGAAAGGATTCCCTATTTAATAAATGGTGCTGGGAAAACTGGCTAGCCATATGTAGAAAGCTGAAACTGGATCCCTTCCTTACACTTTATACTAAAATTAATTCAAGATAGATTAGAGACTTAAATATTAGACCTAAAACCATAAAAATCCTAGAAGAAAACCTAGGCAATACCATTCAGGACACAGGCATGGGAAAGGACTTCATGTCTAAAACAACAAAAGCAATGACAACAAAAGCCAAAATTGACAAATTAGATCTAATTAAACTAAAGAGCTTCTGCACAGCAAAAGAAACTACCATCAGAGTGAACAGGCAACCTACAGAATGGGAGAAAATTTTTGCAATCTACTCATCTGACAAAGGGCTAATATCCAGAACCTACAAAGAACTCAAACAAATTTACAAGAAAAAAACAAACAACCCCATCAAAAAGTAGGCAAAGGATATGAACAGACACTTTTCAAAAGAAGACATTTATGCAGCCAACAGACACATGAAAAAATGCTCATTATCACTGGCCATCAGAGAAATGCAAATCAAAACCACAATAAGATACCATCTCACACCAGTTAGAATGGCAATCATTAAAAAGTCAGGAAACAACAGGTGCTGGAGAGGATGTGGAGAAATAGGAACACTTTTACACTGTTGGTGGGATTGTAAACTAGTTCAACCATTGTGGAAGACAGTGTGGCGATTCCTCAAGGATCTAGAACTAGAAATACCATTTGACCCAGCCATCCCATTACTGGGTATATATTCAAAGGATTTAAATCATGCTGCTATAAAGACACATGCACACGTATGTTTATTGCGGCACTATTCACAATAGCAAAGACTTGGAATCAACCCAAATGTCCAGCAGTGACAAACTGGATTAAGAAAATGTGGCACATATACACCATGGAATACTATGCAGCCATAAAAAAAGATGAGTTTGTGTCCTTTGTAGGGACATGGATGCACCTGGAAACCATCATTCTCAGCAAACTATTCCAAGAACAGAAAACCAAACACCACATGTTCTCACTCATAGCTGGGAACTGAACAATGAGAACACTTGGACACAGGACACGGAACATCACATACGGAGCCTACTGTGGGGTGGGGGAGGGGGGAGCGATAGCATTAGGAGATATAACTAATGTAAATGACGAGTTAATGAGTGCAGCAAACCAACATAGCACATGTATACATATGTAACAAATCTGCACGTTGTGCACATGTACCCTAGAACACAAAGTATAATAAAAAAAAATAATAAAGCATTTACGGTTGTATCTGTCCATATAATTCTCAAATACCAAATAGATGCAATTTAATGCCAGTCTTTATTGTTGAGTGTTCTAAAAATCACACCTAAGTTTTCTACTAACTCTTGATTAAAATGAAAATTATTTTAATAAAGTATAAGGTTTTCAATCTTAGGAAAAAAAGATTATCTTGAAAAACCAAATTATGTATTTCTGTCTTTTTAAACAGTTCAAAATGTACATGGTTTGACTTTCTCCTGATGACTCAAGGCTACGAGATTGCTTTGTAATTACTTCTATCTGTATTTTATAACTTTTCCCCCCGATATTTTAAAGTATTTTTGACTTGGAGACAAGGTCATATTTCTGGAACATTTTTTAATCAACTGGCCCTCTTATTCTGTTACTATTTCCCTCATTCATAGAAAACCTATCACTAGAGAGTTACTCATTTCTTGACAGCCAGACATTTTTAGTGACTCCCTTTAGGATAAAAAAAAAAAAGAAAAAAAAAGTCACCTCCTTCTTTGTAAGCCCAATTCCTTAAAATGATCATGTACCTTATTTCTGTTAACTTAAATGCAAAGGAAAAGCCAACCTTGCTTTGGGTGAAATAATGCAACAGATAAACCACATAACCAAGGATTTCTGTGATTCTAGTAAATAGTATCTTAGATGATGTCTAGATTCCAGCTAGCAACATCTGGTGAGATAGGAATTGACTTACAAGATGTAGCTACATCTAATAAAGTATTTATACTTTGTTCTGTCACCACTTACAATGGATTAGCAATAACACGTTCTGGAACAGAGTAATCTATTTTGGTGTGCTTCTTTAATTAAAAAAAATTATTGGCAAAGAGAGACTTTAAGGCAGCCAATGCTTTTTCACTACCACAAACAAAACAAACAGTCTGTTTCTACTAATTACTGCAGGATATACACCTTTATGACATTAGGAATATAGAAATATCTTACCTGCTGTGATTGAATAAAAAGGCTAAAAACCACTTCATACTTTTCCTCTTTCCCAGTCCCCTCACGGTAAGTTACAGTCTATATCTGGGGGTAAATTTTTATCATATATTCACAGTGTTCTCATATCCCTACAGATACATTTATTCATCAAAATAAAGTTTATACAAGACATTTTTAAATCCATAGAAAAGTATCATAAAAAGCAAACTATAAAGACTCTAAGGATTATTTGGCTAAAATATTAGACACATATTAAAGCATTCACCTATCATTACCCTTTTGATTTATTTTCTAACTTTGACCATACTTTCTACTGCTCCTCATTCTCTCTCACCCTCTTCTTTAAGAAAAGAGCAAAAACAGTTTATACATATATAAACTTCATATATATGTATATGTACATAAACAGTTTATATACATATATATGTATGCATGTATATGCTTTCAAGGGAGATGCTATATAACAATTATACCGTTCACAGCTAGAATAAACCTTTTGCTAGAAATTAATTAGAAACTGAGCATCCAAAGAAGTACCTAAAGCTAAACAATCAGAAAGGGCAATGTGAAATACAATTACCTTATTTTCTCAATATGTTTAACAGCCATTAGAATCAATTCCTTACAATATTTATTTTATTCTTATTAAAAAGTTGAGCCCTATAATACATTTCAAGAACTCATGAATTTATTTTCATAAATACTATTATCACATCACCAAACACTGAAATATACACATAGCTTTAAAATATTTTGTGACATGATTGCCAATCGGCAGCAGTAAAAGCTTTCTAAGAATTCAATCAGAAAGTATGGAGCTGGCAGAAGGGAAAGTACCAGGACTCCAAAACATAGATATTTACAAAAGCAAGGTGTGATGGCCAGATTTTAAAACCCACTAGAACATCTAATTGATGCACTAGAATTCTACCTTCATAAACTCAGTGCCACAAGAAGTTCCTGCATTTGGGAGCAAGCACCTTCTAAAACAGGAACAAACAAACTACAGTGATGAAACTAGCAGTACTGTGCTAAGTAATATTATCTATTTTTACCAACATTTTACTTACTCTTTCAGTTAGGGTTGCTTTCAGCTACTGCGGCAGGAATATGTCTAAAATTAACCTAGATAAATAAGGTTTTATGTGTCTCATTAAATGAAATTTGTAAATGAAGTAAGCAGTTCAGAATTGGTGCCAGTTACTCAACAGAAACAAGAAGAACCTAAGAGCCTTCTTCTGTCTTTCTTAGAAAAAGTCTCTTGACCTAAATTTGCTTATCAGTTATCATCCTTCAGTCAACACTATTTTTAGATCAATAAATGCAGAAACTAAATTTGAGGTGGGTCTTTCACATGACTGCTAAAGTCATCCCAAAATGGCCAAAAGTAGAAAAAGAGACTAAAACAGAGAGTACATGTATTGATGAATAAGGAGGAATGAAGAGAAGTTCCAAAGATTTCAACAATGAGCAGGGATACAATGCAGTACAACCAAACTCCACAAGCCTTGAAAACACAAAGACTTTCACACGAGGGTAAAGGAATAATAAAGCCCACATTAATAGCCACTTCTCAATGCTGAATTACATGGGATACGGGAGAAGGAGCAGTCTTCTGTTGAACAGGAAGTTTGCTTATCAGAATGAGCTTTCAAAGGCCAAATTTAAAAATTCTTAGAAGATGGAAAATTGTATTATAATAGGTGAGGGAAGTGAAATCCCAGTGAAGAATCGATCTACCATACATAATACAGTATCAATATGACACACTACTTGGAGGGAACAGATGACCCAGAAAAGCAGCTTGAGGGGCTATGGCTTACCCGAAAACTAGGTCTAGACTAGTCTCATCTCCAGAGGAATGTCAGTTTCTGATAAAAGGACAACTTCTGCCTAAAATATACTCTTGTGAGTCAGCATGTACCTTATGGTGGTAAGAATTCACCGAAATAAATAAATAAACAAATAAATAAATAAATAAATAAATAAATGAAGAATACCAGAAAATAAAAACAAAAGATGTCAAGAACATCTGTATAAAACACAGAGGCTAAACAGTGACTCCATAAGAATACAAAGGCTTCCTATGATCAATTCAGGTATGTGTAACTGAGTATGTATGTCTCCAAGTGAGTATAATAACATCTGACTGAGCAGACTGACAATGAGAAGTACTTAAAAGTATATTTTTAGGTTTATCAAGAGGTGTCATTATACTTACATCAGTATTAGTTAATAACCAAAGACAAATCATCAAGGCAATGGGTAGAAGTTCATAATTATGAGAGTTCAATTAAGTATTTATTTGTTGAATTGTTTTAAAATTTCAAGAGTCAGTGTGCATCCTTATATGTAATGTCTTCCCAAGGATGGTGGCTGGTAGCCATCAAAGCAAAAATTCTTATTCTATTTACTCTAAACAGAATTGACATAAATGAGAAAAATAATAAAGTTGTAATCTTTTCTACTTTACTTTGAAGATATGTAGTAGAACTAATATAAAAGAAAAAAGTTAATAAAATTTAAGAGGATTAAGAACTATTTCAAAAATAAGAAAAAGCACCAAATTGTTTTGAAAAGACAATGACGGTATGTATAAAAAATGCATAGAAAAATATTAAAGAAGGATAATAAAAGAATGTATATCAGAGATTGAAGATTCTAATATAAAAGAAAAAAGTTAATAAAATTTGAGAATTAAGAACAATTTCAAAAATAAGAAATAAAAAGCACAAAATGGTTTTGAAAAGACGACAGTGTGTATAAAAAAACAGAAAAATATTAAAGAAGAAGCATAAAAGAATATATATCAGAGATTGAAGAGTAACAAGAAAGCAAGACTTTTCTTAAAAAAAATTTAAGTTATGCAAGTCACTAGCTAGCCATGTGAGTCATTAATTATCTCAGGCTTCAGAGACATTATTATATATAAAATGATAATTTGGAGAAGACAATCCCAATGGATTCAATATCCTCTAATATTTTTATAAATTTATAAACCAGATAACGCAAAACTTATGCACACGAGTAATGGTCATTATATTTACAAACAGTACTTATCCAATAATATAGGACACATATTTGGAACACCATAAGCCAAATACTGGATGTAGTAATATTAAAGCGAGAATCGTGTATGCATTTCAACTATCTTCAAAATAAAGAAAATATATAAACTTCTTCGGCATTTACAATTCTTATTTGAAGGCCAGAATTAGGTTTTCCTAATATAGTGAATCTGGAAAAAGAAAGCCTAAAAAAGAGAGGCATTAAATAAGGGACTCAAGAGAATGCAGGCAATTAAGTTTAAATTGTCAAATGACATACAAATATAATTATTCACCAACACAACAGATTGAAAATAGGGCTACGTTCCTATTAGTAACAGAAATTATATTTTATACATTAAAAGAGTAAGGAATTAGTGTATTCCAAGTTACTAAATTAAACCATAAACACTGATTATAAAATTAGCATTGAATTATACAGTTACATATCATAATGAAAAGCTTTACCAGTTATTGTCACCAACTATTAAATACCTATGTTCAAGAAAAACATTATTATTTTCCTTTGGTGACAGACATTGAAAATAACAAGGCTAAATTGAGCTCACCAGCCAGAATAGAAACTGAAATTTGAAAAATAGAAATCTTAATACTATCTTTGTTGAATATTCAGTTTAAAATCTGAGCCATGTTTCTCCTCAAATAGTCGATAAAACTGCACTGTCTTTTACCTTCCATGTATTGAAATACTGGAAAGGACATATTTTTCTCAAAACTGAGAGGTGAATTAAGGAAAAAAATGAAATAAAATACAAATGGAAAAGAAGCCACTTTCATTTTTTTCAATGACTTTGGTTTAGCATCTGAGTGACAGCATTGTTCAAAAGAATTTTGTTTACCCCCAGATACAGAAGTCAAGAGAAATTATCCTCCCCATTTGAAGCAGCCGCATAAAATAGATGACCTGCTGGACTCTTAGATAATGTCTAGGCCCTGAGTAAAGTAGGCCTGAAACAGAACTTCCCCTTACCTGATCTCTGTGGACTTCTGATGTGGAAGGCTCAGAGCTGAACATTAAAGCACATGTTTTACAGGATTGGGAGCCGACACCAGGCTCCAGCTGACCTTTACAATGAGGACATTTCATTTTCTGCTCCATCTCAAAATTTAGCTAAGAGATAGTGACAGTGGGCCCAAGGAAGTCAATTTACCAACAAACCTTCCTGTCTGAGGCAAAAGCAAGATAGAAGAGAGGTGCAAATCTGGATCTCCTATTTCATACTATCTCCCCCTGTTGGCACGGAAGTATACTAGTCAGTTCTGGATTAAAGGTACAGATACAGCCAACAAATGTTGCGTTTTCAAGCAACAAAGAGAAAATCCTTGTACATTAAGTGAATATACACTATCTAAGAAATAAATCTCTGTTCTACTTGATTTTTATTATTATTATTATTTGTTTTTTTTTGAGACAGAGTTTCACTCTTGTCGCCCAGGCTGGAGTGCAATGGCGCCATCTCGGCTCTCTGCAACCTTTGCCTCCCAGGTTCAAGTGATTCTCCTGCCTCAGTCTCCTGAGTAGCTGGAATTACAGACGCTCGCCACCACACCTGGCTAATTTTTTTTTTTTTTTTTTGTATTTTTAGTATAGATGGGGTTTTACCATGTTAGCCAGGCTAGTCTGGAACTCCTGACCTCAGGTGATCCACCCACCTCAGCCTCCCAAAGTGCTGGGATTACAGGCGTGAGCCACTGCACCTGGCCTTTGATTTTTTAAATAAGATAAATAAAAATACCTGATTTTATTCCTAAGAAACATATAGAAGTCTTCTTATTTTAGGTTTTTAATCTCAAGGTCTCTGAGAATAGACCAAACTTTCAAGCAGTTCTTGAAACAAAACCTTGCAGATAGCTGTGCTACAAAGCTTTTCTTAATCCAACGTGTTTTAATTTTTTTATTTTTTATTGAGGTATAACTCTCTAATATTTTATAATTCTTCTGTTCAAAGGTAAAGAATATAAAGTATGTGCAAATGATCTCTAAGGTCTAAACAGAAATAAAAATTTTAAATTTCCTTGCCACAAGAATGTACTACACTTAACACACAATGAAGTGGCACGGCTAGAGAGGAAGTAGAGTGGGATACTCAAAACCATAAATGTTTAATCGGAAAGTAAGGCTCCACTTTTGATAACCTATTCTATAATAATTTGTTAATTGTTTTATAAATCTCTGCTTTATTCCTTCATTTTTTAAAATAAATATACAACTACTAGATGTTGTACTATACAACTACTAGATGCCAGGTATATTCAGGTATTGTACAGAACATTCTTTCTAACGGACCAAAGTTCAAGAAACTTTATGAAAACAAGTAAGAAAAACAGAAAAGAGCAAGAGAGTCAAAAGTCTTACCCAGTAAAACTTTCCCGGGTCACAATTCTAACATAAACATCTCCTTCTTTAAACTCTGGCTCCCTTTATAATTAGATGCAATAAAAAAAATTTTTTTTTTTTAATTTTCTTGCCTCTTAGGATAATTTCCTCCAGTTTTCTTGGGGGGTATTCACTTTTTATATTTTATTGTCTGCAACAATCATTCTTTATATCACGTCCATCAAAATAAATCTCATTTTGTATACTGAGAATAATTTTATAAAATTTTACATTTAATAAACAATAATAGACAATATAGAGTAAAGAATTTTTAGGAGCAGGCATTGTTCTCGGCATTTTAGATGGATTATCTCATTTAATTCCCCACATTAACCCTATGAAATAGTTTCTATTACAAGCCCTAGTTTACAGATGAGAAAACTGAGGTAAAGAAAGTTTAACTTGACCAAACTTACATAGCCAAAAAATGACTGATGCCACATATTCAAATCCAAGCAACTTTGTTCCAGAAACTATGCAATTAACTATTATACTATGTTTCTTAGATTAAGTCCCTGCTCTATTTCACCAAAGGTATTTTTTTGCCAAAAAAAAGAGTCTCCAAAGATAAATTAACAATTTATTAATTTTGTTTTTCTACTTAAGTGTTGATACATTCAGTAAACAATATTTACAGTTTCTCAATCATTCCCTACACTCATTTTTCTCTAACTGTAAACATAATTTGTTTACTTTATACCAGAATAAGTTTATATTTTCATTAAAATAAAATTATATTTTCCTGTATTTTATTCCCTGATTGGTTTCACTTATTTATTTTTTAAATATTCATTAAGCATTCATTAGGTGCCAGGCACTTACCCAGGTTCATAAAATCATAAAACATTAAATCTGGAAGCAATTTTCAACATTAAATGAGTTGAAATCAATGCTTACAGTCAAAGAATATAAACTCTTAAGATGCTGGATTTGTTGCCTGGTCTAGCCCAGAGAGAAGCTAATTTTGGTGTTTCTTTGTTCATCATCTGTACTCACTGGTTTTGCTCTTCACAACTAGAAAACTTTAATATCATCTAGATACCTCACTAGGAAGACCCTCCTCTTCCAGATCATTTATAAAGACAATAATCAAAACAGATGTTGTATTAATTCCCTAGGGCTGCTGTAACACAGTACGAGAAATCCGGTGACTTAAAACAACAGAAATTTATTATCCTACAGTTCTGGAGGCCAGAAGTCTGAAATCAAGGTATTAGCAAGGCCATGCTCCCTCCAAAACTTCTAGGGGATAACCCTTCCTTACCTCCTATAGTTTCTGGTAGCCCCAGGCATTCTTTTGCTTGTGATAGCATAATTCCAATATCTGCCTCTGTCTTCACATGGCTGTCTTCCCTGTATGTCAGTCTCTCTTCTCTTCTTCTAAGGGCACCAGTCACACTGGATTAGAGCTCACCATATTAACTAGTTTACAACTACAGACCTTATTTCCAAATTAGGCCACGTACACAGGTATTGAGTATTACAACTTAAAGATATCTTTTGGGGGCACATAATTCAAACCATAACAGATATGATAATCAATTGCTGGGGCACCTTGCTCTTTATACTTTTCTAGTCAAATAGACATCTATTCCTACTTTTTGGCTTCTGATTTTAAACCTGTTCTTGGGTCATGCTAAAAGCCCATTTCCCATTTCAGCAGTGATTTAACATTTAGTAACCTTTGGTAAAAAACATTGTCAATGTATTTTCTGAAACCTAAGTAGCTTATTTTATATACACTACCTTCACTAAAAAAAGGCTCTAAGAATAATCAGTCAGGTATGATTTCTTCCATTGAAATGTTCCCTATCCCCTAGGAGATTATTTTACATAAATATTTGGTGACTCTATTTGTTGATATGAGTTCTAAGAGCTTGTCCAATATTCAAAAAATATTTACTTAGCCTCCTCTACGTAGCAAGCACTGTACAAGGCAGAGGAAATAGTAGTAAACATAATGAAAGTGCCTACCTTTTTAAAGCTACAGTCTGAGGAACAAGCAGGGATTATAGTAGAAGACAGATAATAAAAACATACACACATACCATAATCAAATGAGTTCATACATACCAAAGTACATATATTAGTATTTAATGCATGGAAATATTTAGAACTAACCTTCCACAGAGTAAATTATTAGAACCAACCTACCACAGAGTAAATTCTTAATAATTGTACTAATAGTTGAAATGGTAAAAATACTAAAGTAAGTGCTTTGCAAGAAAAGGAAAAAGGCAATAAGATAAATAATGATGGCAGGGGTCAGATAGGGTCTATTACAGCTGAAGTAGTCAGAGATCTCCCAAAGAAGTATCATTTGACCTGAAATTATCAAAAGAAGGCAGTTGGTCATATGAAGATCTGGGGAATAAGTATTAAAAGGAGATAAAACATAAAGGCCCAAAAATAAGAAGAAACTTACTGTACCCAAAGGACAATAGGACCTCAATGGCTGGAGTGTGATGGGTGAGGACTGGTAGGAAATAATGAGGGGAAGTAAGCAGGGATGAGATCATCTAATTGAGTTCATGGTGAGGAATAGAATTTTATTCTAGTTATACAGGAATACCAATGGAGGGTCATAAGCAGAAGAAATATAAAATCTCATTTATACATTAAGATAACTCAAGCTATTATACAGAAAATAAAATGTACAAAGTGTAAGGGAACAAACAGGTAAACTGGCTGAAGTAGTTCAGACCTTAACTTATGGTGAATTTACTAGGATGATCACAATGGATATGTTATCAAGAGGTCAGATTTGGGATATATTTTGGAGGTAATATCAAGACAACTTGCTAATAGGATTTGGAAAAAAGTGAACACAAGGGTGATTCCCAAGATTTTGACTTAAGCAATTGACTGAAAATACCCTTTACTAAGAAGACTGTAGGAATGGCAGATTTGAGGGTTTTGTCAAGTTCAATTTAAGATTATCAGTCCAATTATTGTATGAAATGATCAAAGACAATCTTTATAAATTATGTTCACATTAAAAATGTCTTATTCATTCAAATGAACTGTCACACCTTATATATGACACCAGATATAGCAAATGATTTAAAATAATTATAACAAAAGCATTCTTTCTACATATTTAAAAACCAAGTTGCAGGGTGATAACTTTTGGTAGGTAGGATTAAAAAAGGAAGGCCTTCACATATACATTTTAAAACTATATGCATTTAATTTTATTTTTAAAACAAGGTGATAAAATACCTCAATTTCAGAAATTTGATTTTTCTGACACTGAGCTCCACCTGCTGGTAATTTCTTACCTTTCGGTATTACATAACTAAAAAGAACTAAAATATCTATGCTAAGGGGACTGTTGTCTCCAAAACGAAAATACTGAAAACTCTACTTAGGAGGCATGAAGGAAACATCTTCTTTCTTTATAGCTACCATTTATTGAACTTAGCTATATACCAGGCACTGTACTAAACATTTTTGCAAGCGCTATTTCACTTAACTTTCAAGACAATTCTATGAGATGACTTGCCACTTTTAACCAGTAAGGAATCTTATCTCATAGAGGTTATGTGATTTTGCCTGTGGTGATACTTCAATAGCACAGAGGATTTGAACTAAAGTCCCTCTGATTACACATCTGTTGGCTTAGTAACCATGCAACATTGATTGTATAAAATAGAAACTTCCTGACAGAGAAACTTTCTGTCAGTTTCTCTGACAGAAAAACTTCTGTCAGGAAGTTTCTATTTGAGTTTGAACCTGCCACACCGATTCTGATAAAGTTCCTTAATCTCTTTAAGCTTCAATGTTCTTGTCTGAAGGGCTGGAATACTCCTTTGCAGGACTGTTTGCCAGTAGTATATAAAGTATGTTATATATATAGCATACTGCTTAGCACATAGTGAAGAGTAATTAAGGATTAGTTCTTTTAGTAATTTTTGTTAAATGGCATGTTAAAATTACTTATGAGGCTTTATTGACAAATGTCAATGAATCAAATTAAGTATCTCTCAAAGAATCTTTTGGAAACTTTAAATTTTTCCATTTTAATAGCTACCAAATAAATTTGTTTAGAAAAACCCTCCCTCCAAAATAGAACATGTTTCATACAATAGCTAAATTTTCTGTACTCTTTACTCATCTATAAAACCTACAGAAATACTGATCATCTATAAAGCTATCAAAAAACTCTACAAAGTGAAATCAAGATAACCAACTACAAGATCCAACTCCGACTTAAAAAAAAAAGGTAGAAATAGTAAGATATCAATGAGTAAAATGTAAAATGAAAATTGTTAGCAAAAGTTGAAGTTTAACACTAAAAATTACCCTTCAATCATCAGCAATATTTTTTAATCCTAACAAGGGAAAAGACTTGAATAATTTGTGGGAGTTATAATTTCACAAACATAAACATTATTTTTAACATAGAAAATATCTAATTGTTTAAAAATACAGCTTCAAAATTTTTGAAACTCAGCTAATGAATTAACTAATAAATCCTACTAATTTTACAGATCTAGCCTCAAACAAGTATAGAATATCTGCAATCGAGAGAGAACTCCCCTCAGAATACAACTGAGAACTCCCCACAGAATACAATTATCCATTGCATATCCAAACTTCAGCTGAGAGAAGTGACACTAAGAAATGATTGTTAAAAAACACACCCAGTCCACCACCCCATTATTCTAAATCTAGATTATATTATTGGATAAAATCAATTTAGAGACTGCTGCATTCTTAGGCCCATATAGAACCATTTTGATGTCATGGCCTCCACTTTCACTGATGGATTCTAGATTCTGCAAGAGATGGCCTTACGAATCTCCTTCTTACATTAGCTTTAGTGATATTGTAAAGGGCACTGCCACTACAAAAATCAGAATTAAAGCCTCCAGTAAGAAATTCTATTAGGGCTCAATACAATGAGAAGCTTTGCTTCCCCTGCAATGTGACATGCTTTCTTTTACTTAAGAGTGTTATATGACTTTATCTCCCTTTTCATTTTGGCCTTTGGAAAGCTTAGAGACAAAATAATAGCTATAGGGTAGTAACTATACATACATCCTATTAACTATAGTCTTAATATCCTGTTACAACTTACATTGTTCCTGGTTCTCATTTTATTTTATATTTATATTTTCCCGAATGTTGTTGTCATTAGCTACCTCAAATACTCTGGGGAGTAAGGCACGAAATGAATAAATGAGTAAATGAACACAAGCATGTAAATCTTTTACAAAAAGCCCTGCAATGTGAGGTTTACTTATTCAGGGAGCTATAACAGTCTTATCGCTGAACAATTTAAAACAAAAGCCTGATTACCAAGAGTTGGTGACATCATGCTCCTTGGTGTCTTCAGACCCCCAGACATGGTCATTCTACTGAGCTACCTTTCTTAGAGGTGATAAAGCTGAAGCTTGAGGCATCAGCTTTTTCATACTTCCTGTTAATCATCTGTTTGACTCTAAGGAAAATTAGAAGCAAACAAGAAACTTCCCTTGTGTTCTTTGGTTTTCAGTTATAATCACAAGTTACATCATACACCTACTCAGCAAGAAATCAAAGCTGTCTCTGACTTTGGGAAATGGGAAAGAGGCAACTTCCCCCCAAATCGCCCAAGAAAACAATAAGAAGGGCAGACAAAAATTAAATTAACTCTACTTAAACTGACTTATCTGAAAAAAAGTTAAATTAGACTTTCATATTCCTGTGGAGAATAAAAGACCAGTGTTTCATTGGTCTAGTGTGACTAGTCCATGCTTGTTTTACTTCCCATATACCAAATTATCTTAAGTGTTTGCAATAATTACTCCATCACCTTAAAAGCATGGCCTATCTTAAAAATAGAAACAATTATGATTTAATTCCTCAGCATAATTTTAAAATTATAATGAGCAACCACTAAGTTAAAATTAGGCCTCTAAATTGTATGCTGTCATTAAAAGCTAGAAAGCACGTACTTATTAATTTCTGTTGAGTTAAATAGCTAGCAAAAAGTCAGAATCAACATATCTATATATTACCTTTGTATCATAGTCCTTTGGAATAAAAGAAACCCTCGTGGATTGTCATTATTATTTTATAAAGCCTGGCAATGAAATTTTCTGATTAAATTCATGTTTAATACACAAAGACAATTATATGAATAAAAGATGATACAGAATACTGTATCATACTAGAAAATGCTAACTGATCAAAATACAGAATCCTATGTTCAATTAATTTGTATTAGATTTAATACAGGAATTAAATCCTGGAAAACATGATCAAATATAATATGAAATTGATGGCAGTTATCCAAAAAGTCTATATAATTCTATTACACACAAAAGGAGAACAAAAACGAATCTCAGTAACAGTTTTCAAGATTACTTGAATTTCATCTCATGCCATCCAACCCATGAGCGAACATGACAGAGTTATCTGGCAATTTTCTTTTCTAATAACACACCTACACTTGAGCCTAATAAATAGCAAAGACTATGAATATTTTATAAGTAATAAAATTGGAAAAGGCTCACTATATCAAAAGGTACAGCTATCTGTAATAATTATATAACACTGCTAACATAAGCTATATCTAAATACCCACAACACAATTAATAGAAAATTGAAATAACTATATATATAATGCAAGTCTATACTCATCCAGGTCCCTCCCGATCCAATGCTACAATTAATTACATTTCAGATTTCTGTTCGGTGGGGTGTCGGGGTGGGGGGTTGCCTAAATTATTAAGGTAAATATCTATATTTCCCATTTCATTTTATCTTATTAAATACCTCCCAATAAAAGCTTTTGGGAATCAACAATTTGGAATGAATCACGTAAGTACAGATAAACAAACTTTCTATTTGTACTGTGCTCCTGACGTAAAACTTGAATCAAGTATAATAATGAATTTTCCTAAGTATCTGAACCACAAATTATATCTATATATTAGATTTTATTAAACTATAAAGGAAGAGTTTTGACACCTTTAAGTAAGATTGGTTCAATAAATATTTTTATTTTAAATTCCAAATATTTTTAATTTGAGAATGCAAATATAATCAATGCCTTTTGTCTATGAATTCTTACCTTGTACAGCTCCAGTTTAAAAAAGAAACAGAGGAAAAGTTCGCAAGTCAGTAGTCAATAAAAATGGAAACCTGGAGAGTAAAGCAGGAGAGAAGAGGGAAGTGGGTCATATCATAGTACCCTGAGTCAACCAGGGGAGTATGGGAAAAGTGAGAGAAGAGGGAATGAAAAGCTTTTCTTACCTCAGGCCCTCTTTTTCATCTCCTTTTTCCTACTCCCTTTTTGTTTGTCCTTTTATCTGCCTCCCATTTCTGTATTTTCTTTCTCTCCTGTTCTTTACCTTTCATCTTCCTCACCTTTCTTTACTGATCTTCCTGCCCTCACCTGTTTCTCTTGCAACCTTTCTTCTGACATATATCTCCTTCACCTCTTTCTTAATTCTTCCTTAATGGCCTTAGCAACAAAAAACTGGGGGAAAGAAAAGAGTTCCCGCCAAAATTAAATTTTAATTAGGACAGAGTAATTTGTCCCCTTGTAAAAAACACAAAAGTCCTTTGTGGAATAAGAACAATGTTCAGGCTCCACAAAAACTGCGCCTTATTATGAAACAAACAAACAAACAAACAAGAGCCATTTAACTACCAGAGTTTCAGAAAGTAGCTATTTGTTTTTTTGTTTTTGTTTTTGTTTTGAGAGGGAGTGTTAATCTTGATGGTACAACTTCAGCTCATGCATCCTCGGCCTTCCGGGTTCAAGCCATTCTCCTGCCTCAGCCTCTAGGGTAGCTGGGATTACAGGAGCCCACCACCACGCCTGGCTAATTTTTATATTTTTAGTAGAGACAGGATTTCACCACGTTGGCCAGGCTGGTCTTAAACTCCTGACCTCAGGTGATCCAACTGCATCAGCATTCCAACTGCTGGGATTACAGGCATGAGCCACTGGGCCAGGCCAAAAATAGTTATTTGTAATGACTAAGGTTCTGGAGACTTTAGGTTAACTGAATTTCTCAAAAGACAATTAAAGCTTTTTCTTACTAACTGGATTCCATCTCTACCTGACCTTCTTTAGTCCTTTGTTCACTGACTTCTGAAACCAGGTGTCTTTCATAATCCACATCCTACTTTACTTCAACTCCTTCCAAGTTACATGCCTAACCCATACCCTCCTTGTCTTTGCTAAACCCATTTGCTTACACCTGTAGCCACCACCATTCCTGGCTATACTACAGAAAAGAAATGTGTTCTTCTTTCTAAAATTTCAAGAACTTTTCCCTAGCCTTCTCCTCTATTCTAAATTATTTTTTCCTATATACTTCTCTTAATCTAAACTGCTTTTGAAAAGCGAAGAGCTAGGCTTACACAAATTTGTGAAATGGGCTAAATTAATCTTCAGCAACTTTTCACCTTCCCTTCCAGCACTATGCCCCTCACTAGCCTGCCTATCAGAATAAAGACTACCATTCAAAGTATGATTTCACATGCTTGTGCTATCCACTTCCATGCTGACTCCACTGCTCCTGAATTCCCCAAGCCCTTGATTTGAGGTACATATTAATGTCTGATGATGCTTAACATGCTACTTCTCCAAGAGGCATTCAGAATTTAATAAGGATCTTTAAGACAAAAATCCTTTGCCCAATAGTCATTATTTTTCAACCACAAGAGATCTGAAGAATACAACACTTTGTTATCAAAAATAATAACGAACTATAGTTTCTCAGTAAAAGAGAAAGAAGAGGAGGTACATGGTCCATAGAAGAAATGTAATAATAATGGTTAGAGAGTGGGTAACAGAGAAAAGTAAGCATGGCATATATAGTTTAAAAAGCTCCTTCTTCTCCCAGATAATTCTGAAAAGATAGCCATAGAAAGCTCAACACACAAACTAACATACACACGCGTACACACACACACACACACACACACACAGAGAGAGAGAGAGACAGACAGAGAAGTTAAGCATGCTTTCATTTTGGTCCTATGTTAAGTTAGAACAATTTTTTTCTAAAATTTTTCATTGAAGTACAAGATGAATATAGCGAAGTTTACATATCAAAAGTGTGCGGGTTATACATTTTTGCAGACTGAAGAAGTCCTTGCAAGCAGAACACAGATCAAGAAACAAGTCACCGTCTATACTCTAGAGGTCTCTTGTGTGGCCCCTTTCAGTCTCTACACCCACCCCACCAAGGGGAACCACCATTCTAACTTCGAATGTCATTGACTACTTTCACCTTTCTTTGAACTCCATATAAATGGAATCACAGAATATGTACCGTTTGGTGTCTTTTCACTTAATATTATTTTTGTAAGATTCAGCCATACTGCTCTATGTAGTTGTAATGTTTATTTTCATTACTGCAGAGTATCCCATTGGGTAAGTATCCCACAATTTATGTATTCTACTATTGATTGACATTTGGACAGTTTCTACCTGGGGTCATTATAAATGGTGCTCCTGTGAATATTCTTGTACATGCCTTTTTGAAAGACTATATATGTATTTCTATTGGGTATATATCCAGGAGCGGATATACTGAGTCACAGGGTGTGCACATTTCCTTCTTTAGTACGTACTGCCCAATAGGCTTTCCAAAGTAGTGGTTGTGGCTAAGAGATTTTAGAGGATATTCTGGCCCTGCTTAAATAACATAGCATACCAAATTTCTACTTTGCCTATCTATAAATGATGTGTTAGTCAAGACTACTACTCTGCATCCTTTTCTTTCTGTGAGAATTATGAGTTTATTACTTTATCACACAGATTCCAGACTAATTTACCCCTATACATTAGCTGAGTGTTTTGGTTTTGTTTGGTATTTATATACAAGGAATATGTGGAGAGAGTCACACATTTAAGTAAAAACTGCTACCTAAATGCTGATGGTTTCATTTTGCAACATTAAGCATGTTCAAAAAATTTTTATTGAGTACCTACTCTTTGCCAGGTACTGTGTTACGCAGTAAAAGTTTATATAGAAAATAATTATAAGAGATGCAATAGGTATAATAATAGCATAAATGAAACCATTTGTGGACATTTACATTCTCAGTACTCTCATCTATCTCTCGGACATTCCCTTTCATTTACTGAGGTATTTGGCAAGTAGCTTAAGATTATTTTCTTTCCAGCTCAACCCCCAACATTATCATAAATGATTCTTATACTCAAGGCCTCAAAGTTCCTCGGATGGCTTCACCTCCGAAAGTACTCATCTATGCTTAACTTCAGTAACTCATTCTACCATTTGTAACTTGGAACTTACCAGTCAGAATTTCTTCACCTGTAAGATTTCAAACCACACTTGATAGCTACTTACTCCAATAACACTTGTTCATAACTCAATTGATACAACCAGCCCAGGTAATACCCCCAAAATTTTTCTCCCAGGCCTTCAACCCTTATATCTTCCTTTTTTGTTTTGCTCGTTTCATAGTATCATGTCTGTGATTATAACCAGTATCCATTCAGATTAGTAAGAGTTCATGGGGCCACACAGAGTGGCACACACCTGTAGTCAATCTCAGCACTTTAGAAGGTTGAGGCAGGTGGATCACCTGAGGTTAGAGTTCAAAACCAGGCTGGCCAACATGGCGAAACCCCGTCTCTACTAAAAATACAAACATTAGCCAGGCTTGGTGGTGGGCACCTGTAATCCCAGTTACTTGAGAGGTTGAGGTATGAAAATCTCTTGAACCTGGAAGACAGAGGTTGCAGTGAGCCAAGATCGTGCCACTGCCCTCCAGCATGGGCGACAAGAGCGAGACTCTGTCTCAAAAAAAAAAAAAAAAAAAAAGTCCATGGTAGGGGCCAGACAAGGTAAACCCTTTAGGCAGGTCATTTAATGAAATTTGTTGTTTAATTCTAAGCGAAAAGAACAAATCTGGAGGCAACACATTATCTGACTTTAAATTATACTACAGGGCTATAGTAACCTGTATTAGTCCATTTTTACACTGCTGATAAAGACATACCTGAGACTGGGTAATTTACAAAGAAAAAGAAGCTTTACTCACAGTTCCAAGTGGCTGAGAGGCCTCACAATCATGGTGGAAGGCAGAAGGCAAAAGGCACTTCTTACATGGCAGCCGACAAGACAGAATGAGAGCCAAGCAAAAGAGGAGACCCCTTATAAAACCATCAGATCTTGTAAGACTTATTCACTATCATGAGAACACTATGGGGGAAACTGCCCCCGTGATTCAGTTACCTCCAACCATGTACCTGCCACAACACGTGGGAATTATGGGAGCTACAATTCAAGATGAGATTTGGGTGAGGATACGGCCAAACCATATCATAAGTAAAACTGCATGATACTTGTACAAATATAGACACAGATCAATGAAGCAAAATAACCCAGAAATAAAACCATCTACCTACAACCAACTGACCTTTGACAAAGTTGACAAAAATAATGAGGAAAGGCTACCCTATCCAATAAATGGTGCTCTGAAAATTGGCTAGCCATATGCAAAAGAATAAAACTAGATGTCTCTCACCATATACAAAAATTAACTCAAGATGGATTAAAGACTCGAACGGAAACCTGAAACTATAAAAATTCCAGAAGAACACCTAAGAAACACTCTTCCAGACATTGGTCTACACAAAGAATTTATGACAACAACCCAAAAGCAAATGCAACAAAAACAAACATAGATAAATGGGACTTAATTACACTAAAAAGTTTTAGGCAACAAAATAATCAATCAACAGAACAAACACACAATCTACAGAATGGGAGAAAATATTTGCAAGTTATGACTCTAACAAAGTACTAATATCCAGAATCTATAGGGAACTGAAACACCACAAGAAAAAAATGAACAACTTCATTAAAAAGTGGGCAAAGGAGGCCAGGCGCGGTGGCTCACGCCTGTAATCCCAGCACTTTGGGAGGCCGAGGCGGGTGGATCACGAGGTCAGGAGATTGAGACCATCCTGGCTAACACGGTGAAACTCCGTCTCTACTAAAAATATAAAAAACTAGCTGGGCATGGTGGCGAGCGCCTGTAGTCCCAGCTACTGAGGAGGCTGGGGCAGTACAATGGCGTGAACCCGGGATGCAGAGCTTGCAGTGAGCCGAGATGGCACCACTGCACTCCAGCCTGGGCAACAGAGCGAGATGCCATCTGAAAACAAAAAAAAAAAAGAAGTGGGCAAATGACATGAACACACATTTCTCAAAAGAAGACATACACATGACCAAGAAATATAAGAAAAAAAAGCTCAGCATCACTAACCATCAGAGAAATGCAAATTAAAACCACAATGAGACATCATTTTACGCCAGTCAGAATGGCTATTTTGAAAAAGTCAAAAAACAACAGATGTTAGTGTGGATGTGGTGAAAAGAAAATGTTATGCACTGTTGGTGGGAATGTAAATTAGTTAAACTTCTATGGAAAACCATATGGAGAATTTCTCAAAGAACTAAAAATAGAACTACTACTATTTGACCCAGTAATCCCACTACTGGGTATCTACTCAAAAGAAAAAAAAAAAAGATCATTATATCAAAAAGACACCTACACTCATACGTTTATAGTAATACTTTTCACAATCGCAAAGTCATGGAATCAACCTAAATATCCACCAATAGTTGACTGGATAAAGCAAATGTGGTATATTTACACTATGGAATATTATGCAGCCATAAAAAAATAATGAAATAATGTCCTTTGCAGCAACTAGATGTAGCTGGAGGCCATGATCCATCATCCTGAGTGAAAAACCTCAGAAATAGAAAATCAAACACCATATGTTCTCACTTATAAGTAGGAGCTAAACAATGGGTATACTGGACACAAAGCTGAAAATAATAGACACTGGGGACTCCTAAAGGGCGAAGTGGGAGGAGTGGAGGGGGTTGAAAATTACCTATTTGGTACAATGTTCACTACTTGGGTGATGGGTATACTAGAAGCCCAAACCCCACCATTACACAATATATTCATGTAACAAACGTGCACATATACCTCCTGAATCTAAAATGGAATTAAATTTTAAACAAATCTTTTTTTTTTTTAAAAAAAAAAAAGTAAAAGCCTTCCAAAGAATAGGGAAATTATGCTAAGTGTGGTCAAGAAATTTGGTGTTTCCCCTGAAAGTCATAAAAAGCCATTGTCTCCATTCTTGCTGGGACCACTATAACCAGACTGATTTGAAATTTTAAAAGATAACTTTGGCTAGAGTAGAGAATAGGTTGGAAGAAAGCCACTGTAGATGGTGATAGACAAGTTTAATAGCTCATTATTTTATAACTGCATTTCTTAATCATTCTTTTCATTACTAGTGGGTTGAAAAGTTTTTAAATATTCTTACAAAAATTTATATTTAATCTATTATGAATATCTTACTCATAACCTTTGTCCATTTTTAATTGGTGCATTACTTTTTTCTAAACCAATTTGGATGATCTACTTATACATTTACAAACATTAATACTTTGTAACATCAGCAGCACATATTATTCCCAGTTTTTATCCTGCATTTTAATTCAGTTTAATTTCAACACAGGAAATTTGGAATTAAACTGAATTTAATTTAATTTAATGCAGTTTAATTCCAATATAGGAAAATGCTCACTAATATTTTCTTCTAGTAGTTTTGTGGCTTTTTAAAAATATTTGAGTATTTAATACATCTGAAATTTCCCCTTTATGTAGCACAAGTTTAAAATCAAAACTGATATTTATCCAACATATAAAGTTTTGTTTTTCTCAAAATATTTTATTAATATATATAAGTATATATAATACATATATAAATACATATACATAGGCGTTTACTTCAGCAAAGTGCTCCTCTCTATTAGTCTCTCTGAAGATTGTTTCTTAACTATGTAGTACCCTTCTAGTTGTTCAAATGTTTTTTTTCTAATATCACCAGTATGACAGCATTAATTCAAGTTTCAAAAAGAAGGCAGATTTAAAAATTTGAATTTGTTTATATTCTTCTTATAGTCCTCTGATAACATATACCGTATAGTTAAATACAGAATAGAAGTGTAACCGATACTTTTTGAATGAGTTGTTTCTCCTTCCAAGGAACAAATGATTTTTTACACAACCTTGAGAATTTTCAAGAAAACTTAGCCTCTACTCTCAAAGATCTCTAAATAAATTGTGAAAGAGAAAACCTTTCCTTAGTTTCAGATCACATCCTTCATCTGTGATTTGCCAAGTAAACTGATGATTTAAAAAATTAACAGTGGATCCATAAGCTTTTAAATATGTATAATGAGAAACAACTTTCTGCATAATACTATAATAAAAAATAGGATTTAAAATTCATCTGGTACCAAATGAGGCAATAAATCATTCACATATTCTCTTTATAAAAACTTTCAATTAAAGAAATTAATGTCATAAAATAATTTCAAAATTCAGAACATAAGATTTTGGAGATAAAAACATATAAATCCTTCACTACATACATTGTCAAAAATCTACCCACAATTAAGTTGCCAGATAGCAACACCTTCAAACATAATTTTTGTTTGTCTGTTTTCTAAGACAGGGTCTGGTTCTGTTGCCCAGGCCAGGGAACAGTGATGTGATCTTGGCTCACTGCAACCTCTGCCTCCTGGACTCAAGCCATTCTCCTACCTTAGTCTCCTGAGGACGACAGGCACGTGCCACCACACCCAGCTAATTTTTTATTTTTTGTAGATACAGGGTTTCTCCATGTTGCCCAGGCTAGTCTAGAACTCCTGAGCTCAAGCGATCCACCCACCTCGGCCTCCGAAAGTACAGAGATTACAAGCATGGGCCAGTCACCACACCTAGCCTTCAAATATAAATTTTAAAACAAATACTATTCAGTTTAATAGAGAGATTAGCAACCAAATTGTATAGGTTGGAATGACTTTTTTCAAGTTGAAGAAAATTAAATTATTTTTAAAAATAGTAACAAAATGACTTGAACATGTTATATGATGGTTTACATGCCAAGCAATTACTTTTTGATTGATTAATTTTTTTAATGAGCACCCAAAAACTATTGCATAGGCAGGAAAAAAGAACTATTAATCTATCAATAGAAATTTCTTTAGCAATTTCATTCTTAACAGGTATTATTTCATTAGAACAATGTAAGGAAAGAAAAAAGGTTTAAAAAAATTTTTTAAGTTATTACAGCAAATCAGCAATGCATTTAAATATCTTCCTTTTTCAGGTAATTAAATTTCTGTTCAGTTTCTCAAACAATATTCCCGCATTAAGCTATATCATCATAGTCCAAAGTTTTCATTTTTTAATTAACACAAAATGAATGCCAGGTAATACTACCTCTGTCAGGTAAACAGTTAATCTAAAAAAGAAAATCAAAGGAAGAAAATCTAATTGGTATATAAATAATAATGAAATTGTTCTCAATAAACTAAAGTGTTTTACTACATTTAACCTTTTCTGCATGAAATTGTTTAAATCACTTAACTTTCTCTCTGCTTTCATTTTTTGTCTTTATCTGGAATGGTATTCCAGTATTCCCAATTTTCTTGAAAATGTACATTTGGGTGTCAATCAATTGATGTCTAAATCATGACAAAAGAAAAAAAAAATCCACCAATACCTGAATACAAAAAAAACAAAACAAATTGAAGACTGAGTGTTAAATACTGAAGCCTAAGGAATATTAATGATCAATTTCATCAGAGTACTTAGTTCTATCTGATGTTTTCTTGTTAATCCTTTGTTTACTGCAATTTTCTGCTTGCTGAATGTAGATCTAAGAGTGCAGAGACTCTTGTCTACTACTCCAGGTTATCTACATCCATGGCACATAACAGATACTTATAGAAGTTGGTTAACTGTAGCCAGGCGCAGGGGCCCACTCCTATAATCCCAGCACTTTGGGAGGCCAAGGCGGGTGGATCCCTAAGTCAGGAGTTCAAGACCAGCCTGGCCAAGATGATGAAACCCAGTCTCTACTAAAAATACAAAAATATTAGCTGGGTGTGGTGGTGGCACCTGTAATCCCAGCTACTCAGAAGGCTGAGCTTGAGAATTGCTCGAACCCAGGAGGCAGAGGTTTCAGTGAGCCGAGACTGTGCCACTGCACTCCAGCCTGGGAGACGGAGTGAGACTCCATCTCAAAAAAAAAAAAAAGAAGTTGGTTAATTGTGTTTCATGAGAAGGCAGGGGAGGGAGGGAAAAGTGGAAGAGACAAAAAAAAGAGGGAAAAGGAAATGGAGTAAAAGGGGAAAGAATAGGAACAAAAACCAAATGTGCATTAAGCACCTTCCTAATTGTATCTGGGGCTGTATATTGTTTTTACATTCATTCATAAATTCATCCAACAATCCTATGAAGTGTATATTATTAATTAGATTTTACCAATGAAGATACTGTAGTTTACCGGGTGAAAATGCACCTAAAGGCAATTAAACCCAGGATAATTTGACTCCAATTCCCACATTTTTTTCCACCCTACCCCGACGTTAGAAAGATAGTCTTTGAACAATACTGAGAGAAAGGGACCAAAGGAAATGGAAAAAACAGGTTTCAACAGGTAGAATTAATAAAATCATGGTATTGCATAAGATGGCAGAAAGGAGAACTGTTAAAAGGAAGCAATATGAGTATCAAAAGCTGTTAATTATTTTCCACAGCAGCAAATTTAAATATATAGATATATTATTTTAGTAATGAATAAATAAGATATAATTGTACTTAGGGATTTTTTTTCTTTCATCAAATTAAACTATAAAAGAAAACTAACATTAAAATAATGGGATTATGTGCTATGTTTTATAAAAATTGCATCATGTAAAAATTTAAACACAAACTTTAATTATGTATGAGAAAGGAAAAAAGTAGACTTCTAATAGTTAAACTAGTAACACTAAAAATGTCTGAAAAAATAGCTGATCAACTCTAATAATGTCATAAAAAGGCTATTATGAAGGCAATGCATAAGTCATAGTTAATTACATGACAGTTTAAAAAAAAAATGTTTTCCAATCTATTGTGGCTAAAAGACAACAATATTTCAAGTACAGAGAAGAGTAGATCCCAAACATGCTTACCTATCATCTAAAAATTAATAGTTTGAATTTTTAAAAGGAAGGATTTATGCTTAATGAGAAAATAATACCAAGAACAGGGAAAAAGGACCAGCAAAAAAGTAAGCACACATATTAACTTATTATTGCTTCTGTGATGTTTAATCAAATAATCAAATATTAGACAATACTAGTTTACTAAGTGACAAGCACTGTTCTGCATGCTTTAAATGTATAAATTTATTACTGCCACAAACTCAAGGGTGGGTAACACAGTAATCTCATTTTACACCTTGGGAAATGAGGACAAAAAAGTCTCATAATTTGGCTTATACCCTGCATTTACTTAAGTGGTGGGGCAAAGATTCAAATCCAAGAAGTCTAGCTCTACAGCTGGGGCTCTCCCTAGAGCAAAGATTCTATCACAACCACTCATCATTAGTCATTATCTCTGTAACTACTACAGATTTTTTCACCGTTAGAATACCATTGCCACAGTTAATTATTAATAAAGTGGGAAATATTTGATGAAAACAATTTTAACATTTAAACCATTTTAAAAATTTAGTTACATCAATTTTAACTTGCTTTTGAAATTCTGTACCTATTCATTTCATCTATAAACATTTATTGAGTATATATAAGTACTGCTAAACACAAGTTTAAAAAATGTCTTAATGTATAAATACATACAAGTCAAAATTCAGCCAACTTTCAATTAACTGTTAAATCAATTACTTGTGCTCCATCTCTTCAACCAAATCCTGTAACAGCTTCTAAATCTCTTTGACCTACCTTTCCCACAAAACCCCATTACATAATATTCCTGTGGTAAGTAATCATTAAGCACTGTTGAATCCCAAGTGACTGAATAAATAAATCTGAGGAATTCTTTTTATTTGTATTAATCATAGTGGATATTTAATTCTTACCTAACTTTATCTTCTCTCTCCTTTTATTATATCCTTCCAGAGCTAGTTCACCCCTGGCCAGTTAGTTTATGCTAAGAAACTAACAAATTCATAATTTAAAAGATAAATTTGATATATATATATATATATACACACACACACACACACACATATATATACAGTTCTTTCCAAAAGCAAATGGAAAATCTAATTTTTATTTACTTCATTTTGGCCTATATATCCACTTCATATGAACACGAACACAGATAACTGTTAGAAAACACTTTGAAAGTTTAAGCGTTGTTTTTTCTCTCCTAATATAAGATACTGTGGCATAATGAAAAAGAGTGTTTCTGGCATCATCCATTGGCTAACGCGATGTGAAATGACTTCATTTATATGAGCCAAAGAAAAACGGCTATTGATGAATGGAATCTTGACCTGAATCATCTGGAAAATGATTATAATCATAGTCACCTCCTAGCTTACCTGTTTCATAAGTTAGAAATTTATATGTCAAATTTATATACAGTATAACATGCAACTGTAAATATACTTTAGGTGTCAGATCCATAGAAGAATTCAATAATAGTAATGGTTTATTAAGACACTGAAGTTCAGCATGGTAAAAATTCATGCCACAGAAAAGCTGGAAGCAAAAATTTACTAATCTACAAAACTGAAGCATTGATATCATAATTAATATCTATAACTGACATTGTTCTCAGGTTCAGAAACTTTTCAACTATTTTGACAGTAAAATCTAAACCTATGTAAGCTGAACAAAACCTAAAAGGTATCTTACACATAAACTACACATAATAGTATTATAAGGATTTTCACTGAAGATGTTTTTACAATAAAAAATTGAAAACCATGTAAAAATGTCACTCCCTCACTCAGAACGCTCAATGATTTCTAATTTCTCTATGAGTTAGCACTGAAGTCCTATGCAGGTCTGTATGACTTTATGATCTAACTGCCCATTACTTCTCAGACCCTATCTCCTATTACTTTCTCTCTCTTCAGCTACACTGGCTTCCTTTTGGTTCCTCCTTTCATCTGCTCTTCCCACTGCCTGAAATATTCTCACCCCAAGCAGTCTCATTTGCTCTCTCAGTTCTTCCAGATATCTGCACAAATGCCACTTTATCAAGATCTGCACAAATGCCACTTTATCAAGGAATCCTTCCTTAACCACACTATGCATAAAAATAACTCCCAGCACTCATTGCCTTATTGCCCCCAATCTTGCTGTCTTTTTTTCAAAAGAATTTACCACCACCTGACACAATATGTATTTATTTGTTTGTTTATTGATTGCCTCCTCCAATTAGAGTAAAAGGCCCATAACAGTGAAAAAAAAATTCTATTTTCTTCACTACTGTATCCCCAAAACCTAAAATGATACCTGACACCTGACATTCAATAAATATTTGCTTTTTAAAATGATAAATGAAAAAAAATCTGAACTGTACATTCACTGTTATAAAATGATACCTAAGATGCATTAAGTAAAAAAGATATAGAACCCTACTGTTGTATGCTCTAACACTTATGTAAAAAGAACAGGAGGCATATCATTTACACTTGGGCTTTTATTTGCATACAACACTTCTGGAAGATTACCTCTAAGGAAGAGAACTGCGACACTAAGAAAGGACACTCAGACCCATGTACATGTGCATGTACTACCTATCCAAAGAAATTAAGGCTTTTCCTTTACAAATAAGAAATACGTAAAATAATCCTACAGAAAATCCATAATTCATATTTAAGAACTCAGTGAATATTAATTAATTTACCTGTAAACTAAGGTACATTTTTAGAAAAACTGAAATAGAATCTGATGTTTTTCTACAGGATTTTATAATATACAAAATATGTTTATACACATTATCTCATTTCAGTGTCACAGAAATCCTGTAAGGCAAAAAAGGTATATATTCATTGCTTCCCTCTATGGAAAAGAAAATTCAGAAAGGTTAAGGAATCTTTTCTTAACCATGTCTGGCTAA
Source organism: Theropithecus gelada (assembly GCF_003255815.1). Taxonomy (NCBI): domain Eukaryota; kingdom Metazoa; phylum Chordata; class Mammalia; order Primates; family Cercopithecidae; genus Theropithecus; species Theropithecus gelada. The sequence goes on along the minus strand of NC_037673.1, from coordinate 104,753,495 downwards.
TCTTTGTATTTTCAGTAGAGACAGGGTTTCACCATGTTGGTCAGGCTGATCTCGAACTCCTGACCTCAAGTGATCCACGGGCCTCGGCCTCCCAAAGTGCTGGAATTACAGGCACGAAACACCACGCCTGGCCTGACAATTTTTAGCCAACAAATTAAATGTGTTGTTGGTTGAAAACGTAACAAAGCAGGATTTTACTGATACTGCTGCTCAGTTAAGCAAAACTAAGTAACATGTGCAGAGAAGAAAAATCTATGTTGTGTGTTGGTCTAGCAAAAGGGCTTAAACAAAATGTGCAATTTCAGAAACAAACAAAGGCAATTATATAGACTAGCTAATTATATTTATAAAGGAGAAATTCATTTTATGGTGCCATCAATTCTAGACATATTTGACATATAAGGGAGATTCTTTCAATCAAAATTATTTTATGTTTGGTCCAAAGCATATATTGTCATAAAGTAAAATAACCAGATTATTCTGTAGTGAAAAGAAAGTCCAATTCTTTAATTCAGCATATACTGACTGAATACTTATTATGTTCTTAAAATCAGATAATTAAAAAAAGAATGAAGAACATGTCTCTTAATAAATAAATATAATAAGAAAGTCAGCAGCTGATGTTTACTTAGAGATTAGAAAATTCTGATATTCTCATCACTATGAGTCAATAGAGTTCACCCTCCTAATTTGCCCCAGAAGGCAGATTCTTCTACCCCAAAGAGCTAGAATTGAAGCATTATATAAAATAATCCTTAAATTCAAGAACACATAAGCAATTCAAAATGTCTTCAGAATTATTAGACATTTAATCTGTGATTATCCCAATTAAATAAGAAAGAATTTATCTTCTAACTAAGCATTTCCCAAAGTATGTTCCATTACACTACGGTCCCCTCAGGAGGCTCCCTGAAAGGGAATTGGGACAATATTTTCAGAAACACTGCATTCCATATACTATTTCCCCTCTTGGACATTTAATATGAAAGGCTTAGAAAGTTCCTGCAGTCAATATTACTGTTTCTTTTGGCTTCACCCAACATGACTCAAATTCTGCAACTCACTTCTCTGTGGTACACTTCTTAACATCCCACAAACTAATGGGAAATACACAGATAAAATAAAGAAGTTATCTAATCTAACGAATCAAATCAATACAACAAAACTCAGACTAGTACTACTGCCAGCCTAGCAAAATAAATACGACTACGGTTTTGCTAGGAAAACCTTCCGTAAGTTATCATTGTACTTCTCCTTTTGTAATTATAATGGCCTCAAAGATATTTCTCTCTAAATGCTCTAAAGATATGTATTCTTACAGCCCATTTTTTTCCTCTTTAATAAAGAGTACTGCCAAAGTTCAAATGAATTTATTCCCCTCCAGTAGTCTATAAACTTGATGGTATAGCAGAAAAGACTAATTTTTCCAATGTTATCCTAAGTCTTAGAAACACTCTGTTAAGTTCAGAGAAGTAGAGTGAACCTTTGCAAATAAGGTAACACTGTGATTCATGGTTTTTAAAGGTGACTCTACTAATAGACCAAAATTATTTTTATTTTATTTTGAGACTGGCTCTCACTCTGTCACCTAGGCTGGAGTGCAGTGGCACAATCGTGGCACACTGCAGCCTCAAACTACACAGCTTAAACAATCCTCCTACCTCAGTCTCCTGAGTAGCTAGGACTACAGGCACGTGCCACCACACCCAACTAATTTTTATGTATTTGTAGAGACAAGGTTTCGTCATGTTGCCCAGGCTGGTCTCAAACTCCTGAACTCAAGCAGTAAACCCACCTTGGCCTCCCAAAGTGCTGGGATTACAGGTGTGAGCCGTCATGCCCAGTCTACCAAAATTACTTTTTTAATAATATTAAGGTTTGTAAAATGGCAGGATTTTATTGCTGTGGTAGACACAAAGCGATTATTATTTCTTATATTCCCTTACAGGTGTGTTATTGAAGATGCTTCACTTTTATTTCTGATTCTGCTTACTGTCACTGGCTAGAGGAAACTCCAAAATTTTAAGATTCTATTATCTAACCTAGTATGCCATGATCACCTGATTTAACAACCTATCTCCTCAAAGCACTTTCCCTTACACTCCACTCCTCTCTTGATGGCCTCTCTATTACACAGCTTTAATTCTTTAATCATTATAATCATTTTCTTATACACATCTTCCCTCCTTTTCCCCTCTCTTACTTAATTCATCATACTTATCTAGCATAACCACAGCTTTAAAGAAATCCAACTTTCTGCCCACTCTATATCATGCCAGGATGGCTGAACACACTTGGCAGAAAAAAGTACAACCATGCTGACAAGTCCCACCTTAAACTCAGGATCCAAGTATTACATAGTCCACCATATATTCTTGGTTGTACTGTGTAGAACCACAATCTTAGGTGAACCATTACTACTACTCAGCAATCACACTGCACTGTCCTAGTCCATTCATTCTCCATTCTCCTAGATGATTTCACACCTTCTTCAAACATCCAATACCCTCTTCCCATATCATCACTCTCAGCAAATGACCCTGACCTTAATTCTACTTCACTGAGAACACAAAGCAATCACAAGAGGACATTCACAAAATCACCACCCACATAACCAGGAATTACCATCCTGCTTGCCAATTATTGTGCCACTATTAAAGCCAATCCATGTGGATACTAGATTCCATCCTCTCTCACTTATTAAGACATTTATTCTGGGCCAGGCATGGTGAATCATGCCTGTAATCCCAGAACTTTGGGAGGGTGAGGCATCAGGATCACTTGAAGCCAGAAGTTCAAGACCAGCCTGGGTGGCATAACAAGACCCCATCTCTACAAAAATTAAAAAATAAAAATTAGTCAGGCATGGTGGCTTGCACCTTAAATCCTAGGTACTCATGAGGCTGAGACAGAAGCATCACTTGAGCCCAGGAGTTTGAGGTTGCAGGGAGCTGTGGTCATGCCACTGTACTCCAACCTGGGTGACAGAGAAAGACCCTGTCTCTAATTTTTTTTAATTGACTCATTTCTTCTCAAAATGATTAGCTTTCCCCTTTCTAATGGACTGTACCTGTAACATTCAGATACGATAATTTCCTCCTCTTTAAATATAAATTTACTGCCTTATTTTTCATATGCCTTTGCAGCATAAGTCCATGAAAAATATGTCTACGCTCACCATACACAATTATTCTCTTTTCTTTCCCTTAGACTCACCCTGATCAGTGATCTATCCCCACCATTCCATTAAAACTGCTCACCAATGACCTCTGTATTACTAACTCCAATGTTCAACTATCAGTTCTCACTTTACTGCACCCATCAACAACATTTAACACAACTGATCACTCTCTCTACTTTGAAATACTTTCCTCACTTGACTTTCAGGACACCAGATTCTCCTGATTTTCTTCTCTTTCACTGGTTTCTTCTTCTCAGTCTCTTCTACTGATTCCTCTTCTCTTAGACATCTTAACTTGACTTCAGTCTTTGTTCCTCTTTTCTTCTCTATCCTCTCTCACTTGATGACCTCTTAAGTCAAATGGTTTTAAATACCATCTGATGTCTACAACTCTCAAATTTTTACCTCCAGTTCAAATCATACTCTTGAACTCCAAGCCCAAATACCCAAATTTCTGCTGACTTGTCATTTTTGAAAAACAAACAGAAGGCTTGATCTTCCTCATCAAAGCTGTTCTATGTGTAGTCTTTCCACCACACTTAAAACCAATTTAATTCCTTCAATGCTCAGGCTAAAAACCTTAAAGCCATTCTTGACTCCGCTCTCTCATACTCCACATCCACAGAAAATCTCATGGCCTCAAGCTTCACAATATATACAGGAGCTAAACACTTCTGACCAATAGTTGTATCTCACCATCCTTGCTCAAACTGTCATCTTCTGTCATGTAAGTTTCTGCAATCGTCTCATCTTTCCATCCTTACTCCCCACATTAAGTTTATTCTCAACGTAGTTGCCATAGCTATCCAATTGAAACTGAAAGTCAGGGCATGTCATTCCTCTGTTATAGCCCTCCTACCCAATGGCTCCCTATTTCATTCAGAGAAAATTCATAATCCAAGGCCTCAAGATCTGTTCTCCATTACTATTCTAACCTCATTCCCCATACTTCCACATTTCCTTCTACTTAAACCTTCTTGCTAAACCTTGAACAGTCCAGATATGCACCTGTTTTACAGCCTTTGCAACGGATGTACCCTCTGGCTGGAACGCTCCTTCCCCCAAAATTGAAGTAGTTTATTAGCTTTCTGCTTCAAGTCTTTCTTCAAGTGTCACCTTCTCAATGATGCTTATCCTGACTTGCATTTAAAATTGGGTACCAACCTCTGACCCTGCTTTGTTTTTACTCCTTGCCACTTTTTTTCCAACATGATATATAATTTACTTATTTATTAACTGCCGTTCATCATAGACTATAACCTCTAAAAGATGAGACTGTTTATTACTTTTATTCACTAACGTATTCCATGTACCTAGAAACGTGCTTGGCACATAGTAGGTACTCAGTAAAGACTGCCTGAGTGAATAAATGAAATAGAATTATACTAAAATTAATCATTTTCTCCTTTATATTTTGGCCAGATTAACGTGAAAAAAGACCACATTAGAGGGATTACCGGTCCTGATGAAGATGATTTATCTGTGTCTATACATTTTTAGATTTTTGTAAATTAATAGTTAGGAGTATTACACCATTTTGTGCTTCTATAACAGAATACCTAAGACTGGGTAATTTACAAAAAAAACAGAAATTTATTTCCTCATTAGTATAGTTGTGAAGAAAAAAGAAAGAAAGAAATTCATTTTTCACAGTTCTGGGAAGTCAAAGATCAAGTTGCTAGCAGACTGGGCATCTGAAAAGAGCCTAATCCCCAATTCCAAGATGGGTCATTGAACACTGCATCCTCCAAAGGGAAAGAATTCTTTGGTTTTACATGGCAGGGGTGGGGAGGTGGGCAAAGAGGTAAAGGGGAGCTGAACTCCCTCTTTTATAAAGACATTAATTACATCCACAAAGGTGAAGCCCTCCTGACCTAATCACCTCTCAAAGGTCCCACTCTTAACACTCTTACAATGGCAATTAAATTTCCGCATGAGTTTTGGAGAGAATAAACATTCAAACTCTAACAATGAGCTTTAACTCTCATTGACTTATAGAGCTAAAATAAACATCAATACTTCTAAGAACTTGACTATACAACCCGAACCCTGATTATACACTTGATCATTTGGAACCTTTATAAGAATACCCAATGATAGCACATTTCAAGGGTACAGTTCCTTAAAGCACTCTTCCACAGAAGCACTCACCACTGAAGAGTCGGTATTTTCAGTCACACTGCCATTAACTAAGATCATGGAGAATGTTTATTCTCTCCAAAACTCATGTGGAAAGAATTCATTGTCTCTCCTGCTCTCAAATAATATTTTCACAAATTTGCACAATTTTCCATGATACAGTAGTTTAATTTTGAGTTCTTCCAATTCTTCCAATATTCAAAAAAGTCTCTTACTGAAATTGTATACCATTTATAACAATGGAATTTATAAAGAGAAAATATCAACAGAACTGCTTATGTGAATTTCAGGCTTTTCTTGTAACATCATTCATAAAGCAATGCTTAAACAGTTATTTGGGGACAAAATCATTTAAAGCTTTGATTCTTTTTGTTTCCAAGTAAACTGAAAAATAATACTCTAATTATTAATTGAAAAACTGAATTACACAAAGATTCACTGATACATGTAGACGTATTCTTAAGTTTTAGGAATTAGGCATTGTAAAGATTTATAATTTTCCTGAAAAAATGCTGTAAAATCTCATTAATTGGCATTAATTTGTAAAAATGCCCTGTCTTATTTGTAAAATAATAATTTATTGCTTTAAACTACATATATTATAATATTCTTTTACAAAAAAATCCTTAACGACTAAAAGCATTGCTTCAGCAAATAGGTAAGATCTAATTTATAATTAGTATTTCAACAATTTAAAATAAATTTGATAAAATGAAATATGCAGCACCATCTTGTAAAAATATATAAAGTATTATCACCATTGAATAAATGGACACAAGAGCAGAGCCTGAAGGTGCCAGAAAGAAACTGATTCTCTTAAGCTACACTATATACTACCTCGGAAACATTATGTATTCATTAAACAAAACTTCTCTTCAATGATTATGAAACATTAAACTCCAGATGATCACAAATTTTTTTTTTCTTTTTTTTGGAGATGGAGTCTTGCACTGTTACCAGGCTGGAGTGCAGTGGCATGATCTCGGCTCACTGCAACCTCCACCTCCTGGGTTCAAATGATTCTCCCACCTCAGCCTCCTGAGTAGCGGGGCGATTACAGGCATACACCACCACACCCAGCTAATTTTTTTTTTTTTTGTATTTTAGTAGAGATGGGGTTTCACCATGTTGGCCAGGATGGTCTCCATCTCCTGACCCTGTGATCCACCCACCTTGGCCTCCCAAAGTGCTGGGTTATAGGCATGAGCCACTGCGCCTGGCCAAGCCTTTAAATAACCAATTCCACAATCGCACGGTAACGGAAATATTATAAACCACACTCAGTGAACAAAAGATTTACTAGATAAGATATTCAAAAGCCAAACAAAAGGAAAACTTTTCAGAAGTTCCTTTTAAAGAACACATATGCCAGATACTTATCAAGAATCACGAAGCAAGAAAGGGAATTTAACAGGCTCCTTGGTACATATGCTGAGATCCTTATAGCTAGGACAGTGAAGGAGAGCAAGGATTCATAATTCACAATTCACAAAGTGATGTGTAGATTAATATGGCTCAATATTAATAACAACCACAATAGTTTAATTTTAATATGTAATAGTAATAACCACAGTTGTTTAAATACTTCATATTCATTTTTACATTTACCATATTCTCAGATACAGTCTTTTTTTTTTTGGCTATGGAGACATATGAATCCACTTAATCAAATCATACCATTTAGAATCACATAAAGTAAAAATTACTAAAATATCAGCTATAGCATAATTATAATAATTCTATAAGTTACCCACAGGAAATGCCAAGGATATAGCTCAGACTTTTTTAACCTTGGCACTTTTCCTATTTTGATCTGGATAATTTTGTGCTGGTAATGTGAAGGGAGGGGGCTGTTCTGTGCATTCTAAGAGGTTCTGTGTATCACCAATCTCTACCCACTAGATGTCGATAGCACTCATTGATTGTGACAATCAGTGTCTGGAGATACTACCAAATGTCCCAGGTATGTGGGTGGGGGTGCTGGGGAGGATGTCATGGGTGGGGAATGACCACTTGGTGAGAACCACCAACATACATAGATAGATAGATGAATAGATAGATAATAGAAAAAAGAAAAAGAAAGAGGAAGAGAGAGAAAAGAAAGAGGAAGAGAGAAGGAGAAGGAGGAGAAAGAAAGAAAAAGAGAAAGAGGAAGGAAGGAAGGAAGGAAGGAAGGAAGGAAGGCAGGCAGGCAGGAAGGAAGGCAGGCAGGCAAGGAGGGAGGGAGGGAGGGAGGGAAGGGAAGGGAAAGAAAGGGGGGAAGAAGGAGAAAGGAGAGAGGAAAGAGGAAGGAAAGGAGAGAAGAGAAGAAAGAGGAGAGGAGAGGAGAGGAAAGGAAAGGAAAGGAAAGGAGAGAAGAAAGACTTTATACTAGGCATTCTTAAACAGCTAATACAACTATGAAATAAATGAATTTCAAGTTGGTGAATTTGAATGTATTTATTGTAGTTTAAGGATCACATTTATGAGCAGAAAAAAACTTCTTAAACTAAATCAATATTTTGTATTTTAAAAGCAATAAGTACACCAGCAATCTCAGATAAGATTCTACTTTACTTAAGACGAAAAAAATTAATAAATAGCTTTCTTCTTATTGTTTACTTCTCTCTTAAGAATAAGACCCTACCTTCCTGCTGTCTCCCAGGAATAAAAACAACTGCAGTCTTTCCTTTCAGTTTTGAAGGCAAGAGAAGAACTTTTTCCTCTGACTCTACAGGTGGTTCCTGAAAGTGCTCTCCAGGTGACCTGAGGTGACTGACAAGTCTATTTTGCATTTACAAACAAGTTTAATAGGACCTGCATATTAACAAGAGTAATAATGTGTTATAGCAAATTGGAGTAATCTTTGTATTCACTTATTACCTAGACACTACTCTTCCAAGTTTCTCATTGGATTATTCTTTAGCTTACCATAGATGTAACTGATCGTGCATCTTCTTCATAATTTACTACTGGAGGTGGCTCTTTCCCATCATTTTCTTGCACTTTTTGCTCTAGTAATTCCTTCTGTACTGAAAACTTTGCTTCAGTGCATCTCAGCTGCTGGACTGACTGCTTCAGTTCTTCAAGTGCCTGTTTTTGGCTTAGCAGAAGCACAATACTAAAAGAGAATAAATTAAATATAAATGATTTCAACTTCATTAAGAAGACATTAAGGAAACTTCATATATGTAAATTATGCTTTTCTTTGATTTCATTTTTATAAGAGCATTTTAGAATAATAAAAAATATGAAACTAAGCAGATTTTAAGTTATCACAGTATTTATTACATGCTAGCATTAACAAAATGGAAGTGTTTGGAGTCAAATCCAAATTCAAGATGCTTTCAAATATATTATGATCTATGACATTCATTTTATTTTAGCTAAACCATATACCTCACAGAGTAGACACTTAGGTCCAGAGATGTAGGGCCTAGAATGAATTAAAATAACAGAAGCAGAATCTTAAATTTACCTTAAGTATCAAAGGCAATATAGCTAGGGTCAGATCTGTGCCTAGGGTAAAATAAATAAAATCAAGGTGACAGTCTGGATACGAAGCTTGTGTATATGTTGTGAGGGATGTGTGTCTGGAGGCAGGTGAAGCTACAATGACAAGGACTAAGGGCTAAGATGTAATTGGGGGAACGAGTAAAACAAAGGGCCCCAAATCTTTCCAACATCTCCAATACAAAGACAGTAGACTTTCCCATCCCTCCTTTAGAGTACAAGGCCACAGGTTGTCTTACTGTGAGTTTTTAACCCTTGGAGGCTGCCTTCAATGATAATTTCAAACTCATTCACCCACATTGAAGCCACAGGTAAACAGGCAGTGATGGTAGATACTTCTGGAAATAGCCCACACTATATATTACAAAAATTCCCAAAAAGGACTATGCCATGCACTGCTGAAAGTAAGTTATTAGTATGTAAGAGACAATAGATTATAAATTAGAGAAAATGTCAAAATCAGAACATAAGGTCAGAAAATATCTTCTTAAATTGAAACTATAAGGCTCAACATAAACTGAATAAATATTCACAGGCAAAAATAACCACACTAAGAGAGATTTATTTATAAATACGATGCTGATCAATATTTTGAAAACTAAATTCAAATTTAATTGAGCAGGGTGCAACCTCAATGACTGCTATAAAGAAAGCTGTAATCTCCTTATTGAAACAAGTTTCAAGTGAGTGTCCTAACAAACAGAAGAGAAAAAAGTATAAGAAAAGTAAAACTAATGAGTAAGAACATTTATAAGAGACCTAGTAATATCCAGAAGATAGACCTCTCCAGTGGAATTCAATAAATGGTAATCAGTATTTACATCATTATCATTCAACAGTCTGTGATCTGTGTTCTAAATCCACACAGACTTCGTGATAAATTCATGCAGTTTTATTTATTAGTTGGTAACTTCTTTTTAATAATAAATTGGCATTTCTGAGTTCTCAGTAATCTCTTGAGACAAAGTTGATTTTTTTAAAAGAATCACTTTTGTGGCAGCATGATTTATAAAGACACGTACACACGTATGTTTATTGTGGCACTATTCACAATAGCAAAGACTTGGAACCAACCCAAATGTCTATCGATGATAGAATGGATTAAGAAAATGTGGCACATATATGGCATGGAATATTATGCAGCCATAAAAAAGGATGAGTTCATAGAGACATGGATGAAGCTGGAAACCATCATTCTCAGCAAACTATCACAAGGACAAAAAACCAAACACCGCATGCTCTCACTCACAGGTGGGAATTGAACAATGAGAACATTTGAACACAGGAAGGGGAACATCACACACCGGGGCCTGTTGTGGGGTGGGGGAAGGGAGGAGGGATAGCATTAGGAGATATACCTAATGTAAATGATGAGTTAATGGGTGCAGCACACCAACATGGCACATGTATACATACGTAACAAACCTGTACGTTGTGCACATGTACCCTAGAACTTAAAGTATAATAATAATAATAATAATAATAAAAGAATCACTTTTGTGAACATAAATTTATCAGGACCAGGTCCTGGAAAAGACTGCACCCATTAAGTACTTAAAGCTTCCAGAGGATTTCCTCTTTGCATCTCCTAGCTACAAAGAAAAACAAAAAAGACTCCAACAATGACAACGATACAAGACATAATTTAAAACATTCAAGGTAAAGTGGAAAAATACATTCTCATGTACATCCACAATAGCAGTCACATAAAGGTGAATGATTTCAAAAATGTGAGCAAAATCAACAGGGAGGTATACTTCAAAATAATAATACTCTAAAGTAATATTGTTACAGTAATTTTACACAAACAAATTTCATAAAGACTACCAGGAAAAATAAAAAAAAAACTTAAAAGAATAAAAATAAACTTTGCAAAATGAAATCAGAAATGACAAGGCACAAGGCAAGTAAATATTAACTGAACATCTGAATATAATTCAAAAACATGTATTTATGGAAGTAAATAATATACATTTTACTCTCTTAAACCTATGGTCAGCTGAACAATGTCCCCCAAAAGATAACCACATCCTTATGCCCAAAACCTGCAGTGTTTGTCTGCTTACATGGCAAATAAACTTTTCAGATATGATTAAGTTAAGGGTGTTGAGATGTCGGATTATCCTATATTATCTAGGTGAGCCTAGTGTAATCATAAGAATACTTACAAGAAGGAGGCAAGATGAACAATGTCAGAAAAGGTGATGTGAAAATGGAAACGATGTAAGAAAAGGCAGTGTAATTGGGACAGAGTGAAGTAATGAGGATAGCCTTTAGAAACTGGAAAAGGCAAAGGAAGCAAATTCTCCCCTAGAATGTCCAGAAAAACCAGCCCTACGAACACCATAGTTTTAGGCCAGTAAAACTGATTCTGACTTGTGACCTCCAGAATTATAAGAGAATAAATCTGTGTTGCTTTAAGCTACTGTATTTGTGGCAATTTGCTACAGCAGCAAGACAATAGTAATACAAACCCTGATAGATGCCATATCCATTTTATGTTTATTTAAAAGGAAAAGATTAAAACATTTTAAAAAGTTAAAATTTTGAAAAAAGATTTCAAGTCATATATATTTCTCAAGTTTAGAGAAACAGCTTAATTTTAACAAATGACTTCTCGTGATGTTTCCAATCTCTACGCCTTACTGTTATTTCACCTTTATTTTACCCTGGATAATAAACAGGATCTTCCAAAATGATTCTAAAACATTTGTATAATTTTTTAAAATCACTAAAAACTGATTCTCTAACTACAACAATACATTTTCTCTAATCCTCACTGGGAACCTGAATAGCCCCTGATATGATTTGGCTGTGTCCCCACCCAAATCTCAAACTGTAGCTCCCATAATTCCCACGTGTCATGAGAGAGGCCTGCTGGGAGGTAATTGAATCATGATGGTGGGTCTTTTCTGTGCTGTTCTCATGGCAGTACATAAGTCTCATGAGATCTGGTGGTTTCATAAGGAGGGATCCCCTGCACATGCTCTCTCTCTTGCCTGCTGCCATGGAAGATGTGTCTTGCTTCCCCTGCACCTTCCACCATGAGTGTGAGGCCTCCCCAGCCATGTGGAACTGTGAATCTAAACCTCTTTCCTTTCCCCTGCCCTCTTTCCAGTCCATCCCGTGGCACCAGCACCACGCTCTTCTATTCTTTTTTCAGGCCGGTTGTGGAACTCAAGAATGACCTGAGCATCTGTGGAACGCTCCATTCTGTGGATCAGTATCTCAACATCAAACTAACTAATATCAGTGTCACAGACCCTGAGAAATATCCTCACATGTTATCAGTGAAGAACTGCCTCATTCAGGGCTCAGTGGTTCCATACATGCAGTTGCCAGCAGACGAGATACACAAACAGTTGCTACAGGATGCGGCAAGGAAGGAACCCCTGCCGCAGAAACAGTGATGGCTCCTCCTCCTCTTCCCCTTCCTCTTTCACTGGTGACCCCAAGTCCCAGCCTGAACCCCTAATGCCCAATATTTGAAGAGGTTTTATTTGTTTTTTAACTAATGATGGTTTTGTGGGGTTTTTTAAGGGATGAGTGGATGAGAGGAATAATAGAGAACAGCTATCCTCTGTTGAGAAGGTGAGAAAAAGTAGGCTGGGAAACTTCAAAGCCTTCCAATCCCCAGCACCTGCCTTTCTCGCTACTTCCCTGGAGATAGTGGAAGAGTTTCCTAGGTCTTTCCAGGGCAGCATGTGATTCATTTGGGGATGGAAGGAATCTGTCCCACATCAGGAATAAAATTTATGATGCAGGGAAAAACAAAACAAAACAAAACTCTTTCCTTTATAAATTACCTGGCCTTGGGTATGTCTTTATTAACAATGTGAAAACAGACTAATACAGCCCCCTGCCAGTTTTATTTATTATTTAAATATCTGTTCGTGGAGTCCTCCACTGCAAGTAGGAACGCTTTCCTTAAAAGATGACTATTTGTTTGTTTTTATGCTCTTAGAATCACCCAAGATCAAGTTCTTATGACCATAAGGCCTTTTTTTCCTTTCCCTTTGCTTGTCCCACACAGTTGCCTTTAGTCTTGTTGCTGTTAGTCATTCAGCCGCTCACACAAATATGGGGGGAGACTTATGGTGACACTGTCACCTTGAATGCTGAACATGCTGTCTATGGGATTTTTTTGTTCTTATTGTTGTTGTTTCCATGTGGTATCCTCATTACTATGTCTGCTTCTGTGAGACATTTTGGCCAGATTATAAAACTACATCACAAGACCTCCTACTTCTACAAAGATAGAATGTACTGACTCTGCAGAAAAGAGTTAACATAGATTTAAACATAAAATCTCAAACTATTAAACTTTTAGAAAAAAAAAATAAAGAAGAAAACCTTTGAGATCCAGGACTAATAGCATATACTGACTCTGCAGAAAAGAGTTAACATATAGATTTAAATGTAAAATCTCAAACTATTAAGCTTTTAGAAAAAAACAAACAGAAGAAAATCTTTGAGATCTAGGACTAGGCAAAGACTTCTTAGACTTAACACCAAAGCACGAACCACAAACCTTAAAAGAAATAAAATGGACTTTTTTTTTTAATGCTAGTCAAGTGCAGTAGTGAGAATGGGAGAAGGAGTAAAACAAGGAGCTCAATCTATAACTGACTGAACAATCAATTGAGTTATCCACTACCTTCAGACCAGCCTAAAATGGATTTCTTCAAAATTAAAAAATTTTGTTCTATGAAAGACCCTGTCTCTTGAGAAGATGAAAAGACAAGGCACAGACTGGGAGAAATGTCAAAGAAATAGAATATATGAAGAACTAGAATATAAAGGTCTAGAATATATAAAGAGTGCAAGAGTAAACAAAACAAAACAAGCAAACATCCAATTAGAAAATGCACAAAAGAGCTGAACAGGTATTTCACTAAAACAGGATACACCAATGACAAACCAGCACATTGAAAAGATGTTCCAGAACATCATTCATTAGGGAAATGCATATTAAAACAACAATGAAATATCACTACACATCTTTTAGAATGGCTCAAATACAACATAGTGAAAAAGTGACAATACCAAATGCTGGCAAGGATGAGAAAAAAAAAAGGGATCACTCACACATTACTGGTGGAAACGTGTTAATAGTACAAACTAAACTAATGCAATTACCATACAATTAGCAACTTTGATCCTAGGCAGTTACCCCAGAAAAATTATAACTTATGTTCACATAAAAACCTATACATAAATGTTTGGAGACCTTTATTTGTAGTAGCCCCAAACTAGAAACAAACCAGACGTCCTTCAAAGTATGAATGATTAGACAAATTGTGGTATATCCATACTGTTAGGGGTTGAATTGTATCCCCCAGGAAGATATGCTCAAGTCCTAATGCCTGAAAACTCAGAATGTGACCTCATTTGGAAACAGGGTCATTTCAGATGTAGTTAAGGTTAGATCATACAGGAGTAGGATAGTCCATTAATGGAAAAGACTGTTGCCCTTATAAAAAGAGGAAAATCTGGATACAGAGAAGAGACACACAGGCAGAGGATCATATGGAGACACAGGCAGAGACTAGAGTAAAGCTTCTACAAACCAAGAATGTCAAGGATTGTCAGCTATCACCAGAAGCTAGGAGACAGGCATGAAACAGATTCTCCTTTGGAGTTCTCAGTAGGAACCAACACTGCCAACACCTCATTACATACTTTTACCCTCCAGAACTGAGAAAGAATAAATTTAATAAATAAAATTATGTTGCTTTAAGCTGCCCACTGTGCAGTATTTTATTACAGCAGCCCTAAGAAACTGATACACGTATCACGGAACACTGTACTACTCAACAGTAAAAAGGAATGAAAGTAGCTGGATGGATCTCCGAAGAATTATGCTGAGTAAAAAGCCAATGCCAAAAGGTTACATACAACATGACTCCATTTATATAACATTCTTGAAAAACCAGACTAATGGTTTTTAGGGGTTAGTAAGGAGCTAGATGGACCAAAGGAAGTGTGGCTATGAAAGTACAACATGAGAGATTCTTGCAGTGATGGAAGTGCTCTGTATCTTAACTGTATCAATGTCAGTATCTGGGTTGTGATATTATTTTATGGTTTTACAAGATGCTACCATTGAGGGAAACTGAATATAGGGTACACGGGATCTCTCTGTATTATTTCTAACAACTAAATGTCAATCCATAATGATTTCAAAATGAAAAAATTATTTAAAAAATATGTATCACCGCTGCTACATCATGTTTCCTCTGGTGAGGTGAGGAAATTTCTTCATTTTTTATTTTTGTAGGTACATAATAGGTATATATATTTATGAAGTACATGAGATATTTTGATAAAAGCACACGATGTGTTATAATCACATCAGGGTAAAGGGGGTATCCATCACCTCAAGCATTTATCCTTTGTGTTACAAACTATCCTATTATACTCTTCTGGTTATTTTAAAATGTGTATTGACTACAGTTACCCTGTTGTGCTATCAAATAGCACAACAATAGAATAGGTCTCATTCATTTGCCCAGCACTTCCCACTACCCTTCCCAGCCTCTGGTAACCAACCTTCTACTCTCTATCTACAGGAATTCAAATGTTTTAATTTTTAGCTCCCACAAATAAGTGAAAACATGCAGTTTGTCTTTCTGTGCCTGGCTTATTTCACTTCACATAATGCTTCACATAATGACCTCCAGTGCCATCCATGTTGAAAATGA
Organism: Theropithecus gelada; assembly: GCF_003255815.1. NCBI lineage: Eukaryota > Metazoa > Chordata > Mammalia > Primates > Cercopithecidae > Theropithecus > Theropithecus gelada. The sequence goes on along the minus strand of NC_037673.1, from coordinate 104,737,979 downwards.
CAGGATCTCATTCATTTTTTAATGGCTGAATAGTAGTCCATTTTGTACAGGTACCACATTTCCTTTGTCTGTTGATGGATACTTAGGTTGCTTCCGACTCTTGACTATTGTGAATAGTGCTGCAATAAACATGGGAGTGTAAATATCTCTTGGATATATTGACTTCCCTTCTTTTGAGTATATACTTAGCAGTGAGATTCCTGGATGGCATGGTAGCTCTATTTTTAGTTTTTTCAGGTACCTCCAAACTGTTTTCCATAGTGGTTATACTAACTGAGGTGAGATTTTTATCCTCTCATATGTCTTGAGCTCCTAACTAAATAATTTGTTTTGGAGGAAGGTCTTTTTTATTCCCCTTCAGGACTTGAAAGTTTCTACTGTATTGTACCATGCTGGCAATCAGTTAGACGATATCGTAATATCAAGAATAAGATTAAAGTGTAAATTTCCTTGTTTTGATTTTTAGTGGTTTTTAAGGATGAGTCTTGCGGGGGGTGTATGCCTCTAGTCCTAACATTTAAAAATCAACATGTCTGATCATGAAATCAATTAGAAAAATTCACTTCTTCCAGTTAATCCCATTTCAGCCTTTATCCATGACATAATCTCTCATATATGAACATGTTCCTTTTCTTCAGTAATTACCGAAAAAAATGTATTGCTGGTCTCACTATGTAAAATACTATACAATTATGTTTATAATACCACTGAGCAAACATGCAATACATATCTCAGTAAGTAGAAATTATAGTAAATGTATGATTATTTAGTACAAGATGCATAGGAGGCCATAAATAAATTTAAAACGTGGAAGCTTCCAGGACCCTTGCATGTGCTACTTCCTATCTCTGAACACTCTTTCCATGCATTCTTCACATGCAGGGTATCTTCTGCCCATCTCCTAGGAGACCTCTGATCATCTTTCTTAAGTAGCTGTTCCTCTGTTCTATCTGAACCCTTATTTCATAGCAATGATCATAACTGGTAATTATTTTAATTTTGTATTGGTTTCCTCCATAAAAGTGTAAGTTTCATGAGCCATGTGACCATACGTGTCTTACCTCTCACTGCATTCACAGCATCTGGTAGATGCACAATCAACATTGTTGAATGAATTCCCTATTTACATAGCACATTTTTTTTTAAATCGCATAATTCAAAAACTCTGAGTCAAAGGAAAAAAAGAAAGGTTCCTGAATTTCAAAACTAGAACACTTTTCTAGATTATTAAGTCTTACCTTTACCAGAAGCTAGATGTGACACTTCGCAAGTCTCTTAAAATTTCTGGACCTCAAGATGTCACATTATTTGAAAGGCAGTGAGGCTAAATCAAATGATCTCTTAAGATTCTGCATGGCTCTATGATTTTATAATATATAAGGTATTTTTAAATACTAAGTGATAATGGTATAAAACAGGTTAAGACAACACAAAATTAAATAACCATTTTACTTTTTGTAAATCAAACCAAGCACTGAAACCAGCAGTAACATCACTAGCTCTTTATGCCACCAAGTCATAAATGACATATGCTTGGTATTTTTTCCCATAACTTTTTTCTAATACAAAAGTCAAGGACCACAAAACAGGAAAAGATTGGTATTATTTCCATTTGAATAAACAGGCTTTAGAAGTAATGAGTGAAGGTATATATACTAGACTGATACTCTGTGTTGGATTAAAGTATATTTAGTGTATATTATACAATACAAAATTTTAGTGTATTAAATACACTAAATACACCAAGTACACGAAACGTATTTAATTTGGCATATTTAGTGTATTTAATACATTACAATTTTTTTACAAAAATTTCAAATGGTTGGTTTTCCTTTCATTCTATATTTTTTAAATAAAATTCTGCGATAGCTACATTTCAACTAAGAACTGCATTACTCACATAAGCTTGAACTCTGTTTTTGCTAATGTGTCAATTTAAAAATCACATAAAAGCCATTCTTGAAGTTTTTCACTTCATATTATTCAATTATAGGAATCAAAGCTATCAAATGATTTATCATATAATTTATTTTTTCACTGTCATTAGACATTTTAGAGACATGGATATATTAAATTCAAATTATAAAAATTTGGTTTTAGTCTCATATTTTTATACGACAAATACTGTTATTTCTATTAAGTAAATATTCAATATAATTCCATTAATTTAAAAATAAGAATGCAAATATCTAACAGACTATTTTTGACATTTGGGAAGAAATGTAGTCTTTCTTTTTTACTTTCAAGTAACACAGTACGTGAAACTAACAAAGTGTTGAGAAGTAAAGATAACGTAAGTTTATTATTATAAGTAGATAAAAATTGCTTTTAATTATATATGCATATTTAAACATGTATGTGTAGATATACACACATGTACATAATAAAAGGAAATGTTCAAGAAATATTAAGAAATTAAAATGCAAACATTTGCCCTGGAATCCCTTTCAGAGTATGTGTTTAGCAAAATATGTTAACATATAATTCAAAGGCAAACTTCAACCCTACCAATGTCTGCATTTAATGAAATTTAGCAGTAACTCTTTAGTCATATAAACATACTTAACATTTTCAAGATTATACCTTGATTCTAACAATAAAAACTCCACACTAACAAAAGTTAACAAGAGTTCGGTTAAACGGGTCTCATCCCCTGAAAACCTTGGCATACCAACCCTTGTTAACTTATTCTCTAAAGAATGTACTTAAAATCATAAGATCAAGCAAATGATATGATCAAAAAGACAAAAGCTATGGAGTCAGCAATTCATGTGTTTTCTACCATTTACTACGTATGTGATTGTAGGTAAGTTATCTAAACTCTCAAAGACCTGAACGTAAAACACAGGCTACTATACAACAGGCACAGAAAGATAACATTCAATGAGTTAACATATATATTATATGTTTATATACATTATATATATGTTTATATATGTTATATATGTGTGTATATATAAAATATCCAGCATAATATGTGACACAAAGTAAAACCTCAAGAAATATTACTTTCCATATATCCACTACCCTTCAAGGCTCCTCTCTCATATCCATTCTCATATCCTGATAAATATAAACAGGTAGAGGAACATGGATTATACATCCATTATGTAGATTTAAAAAAAGGCAAAATTTGAGTCAAGAAAATATGTAAAAATTCAAATAATCTCACAACTTCTAGATTAAGGAGCCCTTAAAGATCATCTCCTCCAACAATTTACAGCCAGACATTCTGGTGAGAGGGTTAGCACTTTCAATTTTCTTTCTTTATATCCACTAAATTTTAAAATAGGAGTCAATTTATAGTGTGTGCTTTTGCAAAATTATAAAAAGTAGAACCACTTGGTCATCTATAAACATGTGAAGACATTTATCCACAAACACAGAAAATTCTTTTGTTTAGTTTTATATGTGCAATGGGTGATGTTTTATTTTATCATTCAAATAAAATCTTCTGTTAATGCAATACTAAAAATTTGCAGATTTCATAAAGGAATGATCAGAGTCACTCAAATTTTTCTGTTCTCGCCTTTAAAGGGCTCATTGATTCCCATTTAACGTTTCAATGGACTGAATGTTTGTATGCTACCAAAATTCAAATGTTGAAAACCCCTAACACAATGGTATTAGGAGGTGGGGGCCTTTGGAAGGTAATTAAGTCATGAAGATAGAGCCCTTATCAATGGGATTAGTGCCATTATAAAAGAGATCCCGGGGAGCTCTTACCCTCTTTCTGCCATGTGAGGATACAATGAGAAGATAGCAGTCTGCAGTCTGGAAGAGGGTCCTCACAAGAACCCAATCATGCTGGCACCCTGATTTCATACTTACAGCCTCCAGAACTGTGAGAAATAAATTCTGCTCTTTATTAAGTAATCTAGCCTATGGTACATTGTTTTAGCAGACCAAACTGACTAAGACAAAAATTTAACACCAAGTTATAATAACAGCTATAGTATAAATGAGAAAAGTAGCCCTCTAAAATTTGATGTGGTATAATAGAATAGATGCTGTTGCCATTCACTGAAATAAAGAATACTAAGACTGAACTAGGTTAGGCTGAATGTGGTTGGGTTGTATGGAGATTTTTAATTCAGCCTTTGGACATGGGGAATTTAGGATACTTCTGAGACATTCAAAAACGCATGTCAAGGAGGCAATTGGTTACATGGCCACAGAGTTCAGAAAGTAAATCTGAGAGACAGTAATAAATGGGTCATTTTCAGGAGATCACTTAGGGAAAAAGTTCAGGGAGAGGAGTGAGAGAGCCTAGGGCCATGCCTTCCATAACTCTAAAATGGATTGGCTGAGTGGAGGAGAATGGGTTTGCAATGGAGTGGCCAGAAAGAGAGGAGTAAGATCTGGAATTTTGAGTTCCAAAGGCCAAGGGAAAAGAAAACAAATGAAGTCACTAAATTCAGATACTATTAATAGGTCAAGTAAGATAGTTTCTAAATTTAGCTAGCAATGTAGACGTCATTGTGATCTTAGAGCTACCCATTTCCATAGCGATAGGGCAAAAAGCCAGACTTTGAAAACTAAGTGGGAACTGATGAAATGAGTGAGCATAATTACTCTTGGAACAAGTTTGAACTAAGAAGACAGAAAGCAAAGATAGTAGTTGGGAAAAAATATGGAGATTTAAGAAGGATTATCTGGGGTGGGTAGGGAAGTGCAGATTGCTTTTCGGAGTCAACATTTAAGTATATTTAAAAAGTGAGCACAAGGACCCAGTTGGGAAGGAAAGGTGAACATAATATATAAATTATGTAAAACCTGTGAAAGTAGAAATAATAAAATACCAAAAAAAAAAAAATGCATAAGAAATGAACTTAGGACAAAGAACAGTTCCTCTACTGAAGTAAGGAAAGAGAATGAGTACAAATTTGGGTAGGTTTGGAACTCTAATCTCAGAAAAGAAGAAAAATGTCGTCCAATGTTTCTAATTTCTTTCAGGGATGTGGATGTCCATCTGCTCACTATGATGAGGGAGATAAGTAATCAGAGATCTGAAATAAGTGAAGGATATATGAAAAGTTGTGCAGAAAGAGCAGGTACAAACCAGAGAAATCCTATATATCACGAATTCCTTGAGAGTCTAGATAAATCAAAGAATATGTGAGAGTATAATAGCAAGAAATATGTAAAGTCTAGTCAGGATTAGAAAAACCACACCAGCAACCACTGTTGTAGATGCAATTAATAAAGGCAGATTAGAAACTTGAAGTTTAGATTAAAATTTAAATTCTTACGCAGTAGAAAGCCTAATGAAGTCAGTAAAAGAAGAGTATACCAACACAAGTAAAGTCTGTGGACCTAGGAAGATATTTACAAATCCAGAAATCAGCAAGACAAAACAGCACAGCTAATCACTGAGTGATTTTTATCTGTTTTCTAATCAGTCTGCTTCCTTTTAACACAGTAGAGCCTATTTATAGGTAATATTAGTCTGCCACTTTCTTAACGGGAATTCGCAATGGGTCTGGTGAAAATGGATATAGGAAAGTAAAGACAGCTTTAACAATGAATTTTCGAAAAATAGTTCAAACTGGTAAAACATTGAGACATATGATCAGGATGCTACATTTACAAAAAGACAAAATCATTTTTCCCAAGGACACTATATTTTTTAAAACCACAGAATCATTTTTCCAGAATCCTAGAAATTAACTATACAAAATTTTACACTTAAAATGAAAGTTTCTGCTTCTAGAAATGTTATGTCCATACTGCCATGTAACTAAAATATTTTTGTAAAACTACAATTAAACATTCTTCCTTCAAATTGTTTCTCTTTTACTCACTCAGATTTCTTCTCACAAGTCTCGGAACATTCTTCAATTCTCTTCTCTAACTCCAAAACAGCCTCCTCCTTGTTTAAAAGCATCTGCTGTGTTTGCATAAGTTCTTCTGCTAAGGTTTTCAACCTAGAATAAACATTATTCTCAATATCAATCAACAAATTATGTTCACTTTATACATATCAAAAAAGTATTCATCTTATGTGGCAATGTCCAAAACAGTAGCCACATATAATTTGATTTAAACTAAAGTAAAATTTCAGCTCATTTCAGATGCTAAACAGAAATGTAGTTACTGGCTACCTTACTGGATGGTGGAAAAAAGAATATTTCAATAATCACAGTAAGTACTTGGGCAATACTGGTCTAGAATCTTATTTCACCAAAAAGAAAAAGAGAAGTAGGTAAAGAAAAGAGAAGAAAACAACTTTGGTAGACACTGAGTAAATGGTAGGTAGTATTATTTGCAGATGCTATCTCATTTCCTCTTCACAACAGTCTTCTGAGATACATACTATTATTTTAAAGAAATGAAAGTGAGGCTCAGTCATTTGTCATTTTAAATTCATGGTAAGCTATTTCTATTTTCACATATTGTAATAATACTTTAGGAGTATTTTCTGTATAGAATTGAAGACAATTTAACACATACATTAATATGCACTCACAAACCAGACAATTTATGTTTGCATAAAATGCATTGAGTCCTTAATGGAAATATTTCTACCACAAAAACATGCATGGCTATCATATCAGTTTAAAATTTTTATCTTCAGCTTTTCAAAGCAAGATATGAAACCCAAAAGATAAAACAGAAAATATTAAATAATCTAACTCTATACAAATGTAAATTTATCTGAACTTAAAGAGGTCATAAAGTCAAAAGCAAAATTCAGACTGAAGAAATATATGCAGCGCAAATTACAAGAGCCCTTTTCGTGTAGAAAAACTCTTAGAAAAAAGACAAACTAACATGAAAATGGACAAAAAATCACAACAGAAGTTCACCAAGAAAAAATTAAATGATCAATAAGCATATGACATTATTACAACTTGACTGACTATATAATAAGTTATTTTTCACCTACTAAAATTGACAAGCATGAAAAATACTTGGAATATCCAGTAATAACAATTTTTTTAAAATGGAAACAATTATACAACACTGATGTGAAAAAATTGGCACAAATTTTTCAGGGGTCATCTTGGAACTGTCTCTCAAATTTTAAATTAGAAAATTATTTGACCATCTAAAAATGTGTCGTACCAAAACACTTGTACAATATGCACAAAGTCTGTCCATACAAAAATATTTGTTGCAATATTGATTATAAAGCAAAAAACTACAAAATCTTTGAATGCCCTAGTATAGCATACAGTCACTAAAAAAGAATTAGGCACACATATATAAGATTTTTCTAAGATATAATTTTAAATTAAAAGGCAAGATGTAGCAGAATACATATAGCATTGTTCTAATTATATTAAAATACATATACATGCATATGTTCCATGAACTGAATTGTGACCCCAAAATTCATCTGTTGGGGCCCTAACCCCCAATATAATGGTATCTGGAGATGAAGCCTCTAGGAGGTAATTAGGAATAGATGAAGTCATGAAGGTGGGACCCTCATGATGGGATTAGAGCCCTTAGAAGAAGAAACAGCACAGAACTCACTACCTCTCCTCTCTCTCTCCTCACGTACACAAAGAAGAGGTCACCTGAGGACACAGCAAGAATTACCTATGTACAAGTCAGGAAAAGAGCCCTCACAAGTAACCAAAATCAATTGACATCTTGATCTTGGACTTCCCAGCCTCCATATCTATGAGAAGTAAATTTCTGTTGTTTCAGCCATCCAGCCTATGGTAATTTGTATGACAGTGTGATGTGGTTTGGCTATGTCCCCACCCAAATCTCATCGCAAATTATAACTCCCACAATTCCCACAAGTTGCCAGAGGAACCCAGTGGGAGGTAACTGAATCATGGGGACAGGTCTTGCGCATGCTCTTCTCACAATAGTGAATAAATCTCATGAGATCTGATGGTTTTAAAACAAAGAGTTCCCCTGCAGAAACTGTTTTTGCCTGCTGCCATCCATGTAAAATGTGACTGGCTCCTCCTTGCCTTCTACTATGATTGTGAGGCCTCTCCAGCTATGTGGAACTGTAAGTCCATTAAATCCTCTTTTCCTTCCTAGGCTCAGAAGTCTTTATCAACAGCATGAAAACAGACTAATACAGTGCAAACAGACTAATACAATATGTATGTATTTATGTGGTATGTTTATATATGAATATATAGGATAAGAAACAGACAACTACAAACCAAAGTTTTATCCAAACTCTCAAGAGGTGTGGGATTGGAGTAGTGAGTGATTTAAGTCCAAAGAAGTCTTTCATAGTTTACTCCATATATATCAACACTGTTTGAATCTCTTATAACAAGAATAGATTTTTTAGAATCATTAAATAATAAGTAATATAAAGAGAGGCAGAAAAACTATCATACATAATCAGAAGAATGCTAAATACGGCAATAAAGATTGTTTCATTTTTATTTAGAGTGAAACAGCATAATAAATTTCAGTAAGTCTCTGACGGCATTTGATATTAAAGCAAAATAAAAGCAATAATACTTATAATAATGATTGAGAGTCATCAGGGAAAGGTCAGATTGAACATTTTTCTTTAATCATATATATATATTCATAAAAGATTTGTATCAAATCTAGTAAAATTATGTTTTTGAATATCATGGAGATACAAGCTTCAGTTATTGAGAGAATTCGCTTACATGGAATAGTTCATATTCTGACTATCAGATAAAGAAGAATTACTGTAGTAAGATTCAAGATCATTCTCAAGAAAGCTACATTTCAACCACTGGCTCCAACTTCCTTATTAAATAATTATAAATAAGTAAGTAAATAACACATAATGTTTTGCCATTTATCAAACTCTGCCTTACATATAATTTCATTTAATCCAAATGAAAGTTCAGAACACAGAGCCCTACCTCAGAATCTGTCCCAACCACTTTCTGTCACCCAAGTCTGGAGGGAACAGAAAAAACAAACAGCTTCTTATCACTGCCTTGACCATGCTACATCAAACCTGAATTTAATAAAAAGCCTTTTCTCTCCTTATCACTTTGTTCTGTTCTATCCTTTGCTTCTTTTCCCTGCACATTTCCCTTATTCTCATTCTCTTCCTGGTTAATTTTCCATTCACCTCTCTTCTCAAATCTTCAGTCATTCATTTAAACAAGTGTTTATTAAGCACATTCCTTCTGTCAGACACTCTGCTAGACAGTAGGGATACAACAATAAACAAGTTTGCCCTCAGGAAATTTACATTCTACTAGACAGACATCAAAGAGAAGACAAATGATTTAGAAGAATAAAATTATACAGGGAGGCCAGGAGCAGTGACTCACACCTGGAACCCCAGCACTCTGGGAGGTTGACGGGGGGCGGATCACTTGAGGTCAGGAGTTTGACACCAGCCTGGCCAACATGGTGAAACCTCATCTCTACTACAAATACAAAAATCAGCTGGGTGTGGTGGCAGGCACCTGTAATCCCAGCTACTCAGGAGGCAGAGGCAGGAGAATCGCTTTAATCTGAGAGGCAGAGGTTGCAGTGACCCAAGATCATGCCACTGCACTCCAGCCCAGGTAACAGAGCAAGACTTCATCTCAAATATATAGATATATATTTTTTTATCTCTCTTGCCATATATATATATATTTTATATATATATATATATATGGAAAGTATTTACTCTTTCTTATCATTATCCCGTTTAAAAAAAAAAATCCTGTAATGTGTAAATTAAGTGAAGAGAAAAACATTTGAGTAATTACAGTTCATGTATAGATGACATAATAAATGTAAGAACAGTTCATAAATTTCAAAGTACAATATTCACCATCATGTTATTACGTTTCATATACAAATATAATAGTAACAGTTCAAACGAGAACACATAGATACAGGGAGGGGAACACCACACACTGGGGCCTCTGAGGGGAGGGCTGGCAGGGTGAGGGAGAGCATTAGGATATACAGCTAATGCATGCGAGACAATAGCTGGTGATGGGTCGATAGATGCAGCAAACCACCATGGCACACATTATATATAACAAACCTGCACGTACTGCACATGTATCTGGAACTTAAATAAAATAAAATAACATAGAAAATAGTAACAGTTCAAATGGTTTATTCTTTACATTTTTAAAGTAAATATTATAATATTATAATGCAAAGCAGTTAAAAGTGATAAAATGACTCTGCCTGGAAAAAATTCACAAAATGACATAATACTTAACATTTATTGAGTACCACGCATAGTTTTAAGTACTTTATAAATAAGCACTTAAATTTATATAATTCTTACAACACCCTTATGATCTCCATTTACATATGAAAAACTGAGGCAGAGAGGTTAAGGCTCTTGTCCAAGGTCACAGAGCTGGTAAGTGGGAAAAGCTGATAATAGAGCCCAGGCAGCTTAAATCCTAAATCCACACCCTTAGCAACTAATATCCTGTCTTAGTAATTACACATTCTAGAATTTATCCTACATATACGCTTTAGAAAGTGTACAAAGATGTAAATACAAGAATGTTTATTGTATAATCACAATAAACAAAGGTAAATGTATCGTGATGCTAATGATGCTTAATTCTCAGGTGCCTCACTTGCATGATCCCTTCCAAGACTCTATACTTAATTTTGTATTTGTAAGTTTGTATAGATTTTCTTAAAGATGCTCCCTACACTCCAATTTTATAAGCTTGGAGTCCCACAAAACCTAGCACCAACTCTGGCAATGGAAAAAACTGGAAATAACCTAAATGCCCATCAATAAATAACAAAACTAAAGAAATTACGTTACAAACAAGTAGTAAAACACTGTACACGTTAAGAAGATTTAATACATGTTTAAAAAGAGGATGACACAAAGGAATATGCATAAAATAATTCCTACTTACACAGAAGAAAACAATTCATATACATGTATATGCTTGTATACACATTCTAGAAAAATACATACACTTTTTTCATGAGTTAAACCTGGAAGGTAGTGATGGTGGTCAACAAAAAGAAGAAAGGAAAATTTTAATTTTTATTGTATACCCTTTTTTAAGATTTTACAGATTTTATCATCTGCATGCTTTAGTTAGGTAATTTTTAAAGATTTAATTGTATTAAACGATACAAAGCAGCCCAGCACATTGGTTCACGCCTGTAATCACAGCACTTTGGGAGGCTGCAGCGGGTGGATCACTTGATGTCAGTAGTTCGAGACCAGCCTGGCCAACATGGTGAAACCTCATCTCTACTAAAAACACAAAAAATTAGCCAAGCGTGGTGGTGCACGCCCATAGTCCCAACTACTCAGAAAGCTGAGGCAGGAAAATCACTTGAAAGTGGGAGGCGGAGGTTGTGGTGAGCAGAGATTGCACCACTGCACTCCAGCCTGGGTGAGAGACCAAGACTCCATCTCAAAAAAAAAAAAAAAAAAAAAAGATACAAAGTCCTAAAACCTTTATTATGGATAATAAAAAGTTTCTAACACTTATCCAACACTTTTTATATCATAATCATTGGATGTCACGATCTAAATCTTACAACACTCTTAAAGGGACCAAACTTCCAACTTCCAAAAAAATTATGACTTGACAAACAATTCATCTTAACTTTTATTTCTTACATGAAATTTGCAATGCTGTAACTTTAAGTGTGATATTTGAGTTAATTTAAAAAATGGAATTTATAGTTGCCTGAGGTAACTTTTCTGACATCTCTTTTTCTCTATTGCTGCAACATAAATTGAAAATATAAACTATTTCTTGCCATCTCTTTCTCAAAATATAATTGCAAGAGCATAGGATTTTTATGGATGACATTCTATACCGTGACACAAATCTTTATGAGCTTTTCTCAAGAGTGAACAGAAGATGGCTTCTACAACCAAGCAAAAGTTACAAGTTTCTGTTATAGTCACCTCCTAATACCCACTTACTCCACCTCCAATCCAAAAACTCCATCTGCTTTCTTCCCTACAACTTTGTTTCCCTTAATCAAACAGTCCTTCCAACATGTCACCTGACTTCAATATTTTACATTTTTCCAAATCTTTCCAATTCACTCCTAAAGTATTCCCCTAACACAGCCTGAGAAAATTCTAATATTGTATATGTTCAACCAGAGATCAAACTTGAGCTAATACTGTAAACAAGAACAGCCCAAAACAGATTTGGTAAAAGCAAGGTTCTATGTAAGAGATGAAGGAGTAGTGGAGTATTTGACACCCCATTCAGTACAAGGTTGATTCAGAGAGTTGGATGGGTTAAATTGATATCATCCTCTATAACAGGAGTCAGCAACCATTTTCTGATAAAAGTACAGAGAGCAAATATTTTAGACTTTGCCACCAAGAGGCAAAATCAAGCATAGTATATAGGTATTTATATAACAAAAGAGAAAACAAATATTCACAAATATTTTGTTGGCAAATTCAAAATATAGTAATAATTGGGTACATGTTATTGTAATGCCAATCTCCTAATGAGAAGAATGAAAATCTTTTGATGGCCATAATACTTCCCCTATCACTGCAGTTCAAAGTTAGTGTTTACAATCAAAATCAACTGTAAATGTTCACTTATTAATGCAGACATTTAAAAAGATTTTAAGTCTTTCATATTTGTACAGTACATAGACCGGTACTGCCAAATACCAATATCAATCCATGAGCATAAGATTTTAATTAAGTATATTCAGTGCTTAGCAGGCGTGGTGCAATGGCATAATAAACACAATGTTTTTTCATCAAATTCAAGAACAAAATAATCCACACTCTGCTGTGCCTTAAAAGTGCCACATTTTAAATCCATTTCCTCTTCTTCTTTTGACACTACAGGCATGAACTGATAATAAAAATAAGATGCCACAGTACATTGATATGTGTGGCACTCGAAATGCTGTTGAGTTATAACTGTGTCACTGTGATTTGTATAGTGCCAAGCAGCAGTGTGAAGTGATGAGTGTGCCACATATGGTCTCTGTCACAACTGCCTGGCTCTGCCACTGTAGCAGGAAATCACTCACAGACAGCAGGTAAATGAATGAGCATGGCTGTGTTCCAATAAAACTTTATTTATGTACTCTGATATGTAAACATCACATAATTTTTGTTTGTCACAAAATATAATTCTTCCTTTGATTTTTTTCCAACCATTTAAAATGCAAACAGCATTCTTAGCTCATAGGCTGCACAAAAATAGGCAACTAGCTGGATTTGCCTCATGGGCTATAGTTTGCTGACTCATGCCCTATAAGAACCAAGAGAATCACTTTTCCACATAGAGAATTACCATTCTTCAATTAAGAGATCCTATTTATATTCTATTAGAAAAGCTAAATATGTTCTGATTTTAAATTTTTTAAAATGTACTTGAAATCCTAAGGCCTGAGACCAGATTGTGCTTTAGAATATAAGACTATACATTTCACATAATCACGGTATTCAAATATATCTACTACTGACAGGCAATAACAACTTATAATAAAGAGACCTCATTTGAAATCAGAAAACAGAGTCAACAAAATAACTAAATAGGACCTTAATTCTTTACCATTTTATTAAAATTAATCAAAATTCCTTCTTTTGCAGACAAGTTAATGCTTATATTATTTTGGAATAACCTGCTATCTTTAATTTGTCATACTTCGCCTACTGACGTGTTGATTCAAAACTCCATTTAAGTTTGCAATAGGTCACCATTAGACGACTCATCTGTCCATAATGACAAAAAGCACAAAACAGACACTTAAATATATTCTTCTAAGTTGTATAGACTTTATACAATTCAAAATTGTATAGACTTTAATTTTTCAAGTAATTTGATAAACTAAAATTACTGAGTCCCAAATTATTCATTTAAATAGTAACTAGATGAGATGAAATATTTGCATATATAATTTTAATAAACAGATGATTAAAAATAAATTAAGCGCAAAAAACCTTTCAGCATTTGGCAAAGAAGGTAGATGCAAAAAAAAGAGGCAGATGGGAGACAGGTGTTGGTAGGGAAGGAGAGAGATTATGTTATATGTAATAGAAACAAAGAAAGCAACCTCAGATTTAAGCCCAAAAATAATGTAGCCTAAATGCATGTGTGATGGGAAGTGCACAGCCTCAGGTGCTTAGTACTAGAAGTTACCTGAAGCTGAGAAACAGCCTTTGACCACATGGTAAGACACCATCCAAAAATTTTTCCTATAAATAGGAGATAATCCTACGAATAATTGAGTTTAACTCTCCTATGTATTTAGACCTTGATAAATATTGTTGATATATAAATAATGAGACTACAATAAAATGCTTTGTGGTACATATTCAGATGGGTAAAAGTGGTAACTTTATCAGGTACATGTCATAGTGTTAGATTTCCATAACAGAGGGGATAAGTAATCTGTCCAGTTTCACAAACATAATTTGCCAAATTATACACCAACTTACATATGTAGAGACATGCTATAAGAGCGCTTATATATCTGTATGTTATATAACACTGGGTATTATCCAATTATTTAATCTTTGCTAATCTGGTAAGTGAAATAGCCTAATTCTTTTTAATTTATATTTAATTGCCAATGAAGAATCTCTTTTCCAAGTACTATTGGTAATTTGTATTTCTTTTTCCAGGAACTAACTGTTCATTTGTTTCTTTCACTTCTATTAGAATAATATTACAATACAATCTACAACTAAATTAACAATATTAATGCCTTTAGGAAAGAAAAGATGTTTAACTTAAAGCACTACTAAGTTAAAAAAAAAAAAAAAAAGGAAGAAAGATTTTCCTAAGTCTTATATTACATTCAAAAAATACATACAGTTTTAACGGAATTACCTTATATTTATTTGAAAGTGCCAACAGAGATACTGAATAATTCTCTGGGAATAAAATTCTTGAAGAAACCCTAATCTTAAACTCATACCCTAAATACAGATACTGTTCAATGAAATGTAACTAAAGTTTTATCTCAGTAAAATGTGAGCAATTAAAACTTCTATCACATTATCAAAGATTTATTACCTTCAATTTATTGCATTTTTGTTTACTGCTTCACCACTATAATTAAGAAACAATGATTTATGAGCATAACTAATTTTGCTCTCATTATACCCTAGAAAGCTATAAAACAAATTCTTCTTTGGTCACAAAATCTCTAATTTTACATAAGCTTATAACAGGTAGCTATTTTTAATTTTACCACATTATATTCCAATATCTACATACTCACTCTTTTTGGTGTTTATTAAAACATATTAATCAATTTCAGTGTAACTTCCTTGAAGGTATTAACCCTTACAACCTTAGATATATAGTAAATATACTGGATGAATAAATTAGTGAGTTATTTGGGAGCAATATAACACAAAAAAACAGGAATAATCTATGTCATATTCCGTCACCAGCAGCACGTGAATTGAGAAACGGAATGTCTCACTGCACAGGAATTGAGAAACTCTGCTATTTTGTACCATACATTCAACTCTATTGTTTAGAGCAGAGTCTCTCAACCTCAACACTACTGATATTTTCACTAGGTAATTCTTTGTTTGGGAGGCTGTCCTGTGCACTGTAGAATGCTTAGCAGCATCTATAGCTAATGTCTCCAGATACTGTCAAATGTCCCCTGGAGTGTAAAATCACCCAGGGCAAGGACTACTGGTTTAGAGATAGCTGACATTTTAAATATCAATGGTCAGAAACCTAGTCAAAGTGCGACTCCTGTGTAGGGCATGAAAAACTCAGGAAGAGCTTCAAAAATCCCAATAAGGCTGCTAGGCAAAACTCTGTAATGCAGGGTACTCCCATGCCTCCACTGCTCTCATCAGTAGTCAGTATACCATAATTATTAAGCCTTCATCTTGTACACACGATTCGTGGACAAATATTTGTTAGTTTCTTCAATCCTATCTAGCCAGCTTTAAAGATTCCAAACACCTGGCTGGGCACAGTGGCTCACGCCTATAATCCCAGGACTCTGGCAGGCCGAGGCAAGTGAATCACTTGAAGTCAGGAATTTGAGATCAGCCTGGCCAGCAGGGCAAACCCCATCTCTACAAAACACACAAAAATTAGCCAGGCATGGTGGCACATGCCTGTAATCCCAGAGACTCGGGAGGCTGAGGCCTGAGAATCGTTTGAACTGGGAGGCAGAGGTTGCAGTGAGTCGAGATTGCACTACTGCACTCCAGCCTGGGCAACAAAGTGAGACTTCAACTAAAAAAAAAAATGAAATAAAATTAAAAAAAAAAAAAGATTCCAAAACCCTTTCCAAGAGTCAGTCCGAGTTTCCCACCTTAGCTAATTACCTGTACAACTACCATGTTACTGAACAACAGAAAGAAGATTGTTTAATTATATTAGGTAGGGACATTTGGCTGAGCCATTTCAGGTAAAATTCCAACAGGTGATACAATATAACATGTCTAACATTGAGGAGCAATGAGTGCATAATCACCTATAGCTGTGAATCCGGCATAAAGAAAAACACATGCAATGTTTGTTAATAAATATATTTCCTTGTGTTGCTCCCAAACAAAATCAGGAGATAGGTTAAATATTTAGAAGTAGGGCACCTCATGTTTTCTAAATTCAAAAATGTACTACTAATTGCTTTTAACGTTTGAAAAGAACTAAAAACACATCGAGATTTCTCAAAATTCCTTTAATATTGTATGCAACAAAAACAACAAAGTGAAGACGGAACTGATTTACTAGCCTATAACAGAAGACATCCCTGCTTCAAGAGAAAATAATTCAATTAAAAGTCAATTTTTTTGTACTAAGTGCTCTGACATCAATAACTCTCTTATCTCTAACAGTAAACAACCTAATTTCCAAAATGGTTCTTCCAATAAATTGAGAGGATAAAATGAGATTTAAAAATATATATAAATTTGGAAAAGCATAAAGCATTATTCTAATGTCAAATACTAGCAACAATTGGGCAAATGAATGTAACATCACACAGAACTTTGATATTCAGAATTACCAAAAGTAGTGATGAAAATGAGTAAAATTAACATATTTCTCAAAACATGTCACTCTGACCCCCAAAATTTACTTTTCATTACTTGTAAAAACAATTGAAATTTTAAATCTGATAGAGTACAACTATAAAGCAATAATAATACTAGTATTTAAACTGTTCATATTTTGTAAATACTTACATTACTTGCAAACTTTCTGCTGTTAAATTATTCCACATGATCTCATTTGCCTGAAGATTTTCATTTTCTTCCAATAAGGAAGTATCAAACTCTATTTCTTGTTCTTTATCAGCCGTTGTTCTAGTAAAGCAGGCCAAATAATTTTGGTCATTGTAAATACAGTATCATAATACATCTTCATATACACCAAAGGCAGAATATTTGTTTTTATCCAAAATTATGTTAACAAAGTAAACACAGATAGTATAAATCACAACTAAATCCTGGGTTTCAAAATTGTATAACTTGAGACTTAGTTTCCTTTTTTGCAGAATTCAGGTATTAACCTGCTTTATTCCTGTCACAATTGTAGTAAGTATAAAATAAGATGCCATGGAAAAGTATTTGGTGCATCATAAAGTTTAATATACATATAAAGTTATGGTACTATTATATAAGTGTTAAAAAGAAAACATAATTTCATGGATTGAATATGGATTTCAGCATGGATTAAATATGGATTAACAACGAACATATTTTTACATATAAAAAACTATACATTATATAGTTATCATCATTGACAAAGAACTTTTAAAATTAAAAGCAAATTAATCTGAAATATTATATGTCTTAATAAGATCTTAAATATTTCTTATTTTTATCTGTGGTTAACTATTATATGAATGAAAAATAATACTGTCATAAATCCTTAAAGAGGAATAAACATGTCATACCTGTGAACATCTATGAAATTATTGTATTCTGTACTAGGATCTATCTGTTCAACCGACATTTGAATCTCTTTATGGACATTCACTATCTCCTCTGTGACAAGACTGGTTATCTGGCTGTATTCATCAAATATACCTTTGCTGAAAACAAAAATAAAATTTTGCAGCATTTTAAAGTTTTATCAAGAGAAATACCATCTCAAAAAGGATTCAGAACAATAAGCATAAGAAATGTAACATCAAAATGTACAGATGCTTGTTTCCTGTACCACCTTATTTCATACCTGGAGAGGAAAGTGGGGGGATTATATAAATGTACAGATTAGCAATTTATATTTGTTATCATACAATAATTACAAATGATCTAGAATAAGGCATTACTTTTTCAAACATGTATGTAATACATCCAAAATGTAGGGCCAGAGTTGATAACTTTCTGTGTCAAAATATTCTCATATAAATTTTGGGTTGTATAACATGGAACTCTGATCAACTCCTGACTCTTTAATGTTCCTTTCCAGTGTCTGCTACTTCCTCACATGCTCTACCTGTCTGGTTCTTCCCTGCTTCTCTGGGCCTCTGCTCTTTTTTGTATACTTAGTTGAACTGGTTCTATACCTTGAAAGACATCTACATTTATTCTCTTGACCTCCAATCGGTAGCAAAAATGTCATCAAAATTATTAGCCTGGTCTAATAAATGCAAAAGGGAAAAAACTATTCCATCGCAAAGACCAGCTTCCTACTTAAAAATGATATACTGTAAAAATATGCCATAGGTCACTGTCAACAACAAGTGTAGACAGACAAGTTTATCCTGCATATGCTGAAATAAATATAAAGCATGGTTTGTTTTTCTTTTCCACAATAATTACTTATAAAAAACTAATCCTCACAAGCTCCCTTATTGTGAGGTATTCTCTCAATTACTTTATTTTAAATAGGAAAATATCATTTAGGTTAAAAAAATGAGATTTAAACTGTTTCAGGCAATGCTAGTTTCAAATAATTAGAGAAATCACCTGACAGACACAATTTAAAGAAAAGGGGAGGCAGAAAAATTTAATACAGATTTAGTTAATATCTCTGGGATTATAATCTCATAAGTACTGAATGTTGTTCATGTAAATGAGCCTATCTAAATAATTCTTTTAAAGCAAGACAGTGGAGATCATTAACATTCACCTTTAATACAAATGGGGAGGAAAAATGAAAAAAATCTCCTAATATTACATGAATGTTCCATGAGATTCAACAGAGGTGATATAATCATGCTTGGAATTTTTAAATTCTAAATCTAAAATAATATATTACAAAGTACAAATAACATACCATGGGAAACTATTATATGTCTCAAAAAAATATTCCAGTGATGATGAAGATACTATTCTTGAAAATTCATGTGAACAGTTTAAAAATGTCTATTAATAATGGAAGTAGGAAAGGAAATATTTCTAAATCAATAGTACGTACTTTAGAGATAAGTAAATTTATGAATCAAATATTTAAGTAGACATTTCACTATTTTATCAACACTAAAAAGTTTACATATTCAAATTAACTAAAAACACTTTATCTTATGTGAATACGGAGGATCACCTAAAATTTAGTCTTACCTACACACAAGTATATACTATCTAATTATCTTTATTTTCACACAAAGAGAAGTAAAAGTCAAGCAGAGTCTGGAAGGCAGCAAAGACAAATTTGCTCTTCTGATTTCAGAGGCTGTGGAAGTCAATAGCCCAAGAAATATTATCCCTAACCTGAAATATTTGTATGTAAACAGAATAATCTAACACAGTGATAGCTAGTTGTACTAAATCTGTTATGGCACCAGGGAGCCCTTCAAAGAAAACAATGCCAATCTCTGCTTCTGTCTTCACAAAGCGTTTTGTGTGTCTCTCTGTGTCCTTCCTCTCATCTTCTTACAAGGACTCCAGTCATTGGATTTAGGGCCTACTCTAAATCCAGAATGATTTCATCTTGAGATCCTTGACTAATTACATCTGCAAAGACCCTATTTCCAAATAAGGTCACATTCTGAGATTCTGGGTACACAGGAATTTTAAGGGTACATTCTTCAAATCACTACATTCCTCTCACAGAGAGTGCAGGGTTAGTCAGAAGACTTCAAGCTTCAAGTTCCAGATCTGCCACCTCTTAGCTTTGTGATTCTGGGTCCATTCTCACTTGTCTGTCAAAGATAAACCCTGGATATAACCTGTACTTCCTCACTCTACAGGATACTATAAGGAACAAGTGAGCAAATGCACATGAAACTGCTTTGCAAAGTGCAATGTAGTGTATAAACGAAATGTTTTGTTTTAAAAGTTATCATTTTACCTTTAACAGTTACTTTGGCATTTATTAACCCATTTATGACTAGTGTTCCATTGTTGGAATGCTAAGCTTATGGGAGTTATCTATATCCTACTGCTCAAGGTTATTGCTAAGGTCTGATTTTTCACACACAAAAAATGTTCACACAAAAAAATTTGCAACCTCTGGCATAAATGGGTTAATTTATGTAATATACAGGCTTCCTCTTGCACCATAATCTGAAAAATGCTCATAATAATTTTTCACATCAATTTACATTTCAAAATATGCTAAACCTAAGAGCTTATGTGCTAATTTATGCAATTACAGATAAAGTAACTACAATGCAAGAACCTGCATTAAACTGGCCCAAGTTCCTTTTCTCATACTTCACTACTTCTTTGTGAACTTTATCTCCACCTGAGAGATAACCAACCATTTACTTCTTTTCTAACTCTCTTTCATTACTACACCATTCTTCAACCCTACACATAGTTCACAGCAACTCTAACATTGAAGAATTACCCTACGCAATTTTCAGTGAAAGAAAATTGAATTTAGTCATTTGGAAGGCACTAAAACAACTAAGCAAGGAGATAGGGTCTACCAAAGGATGACTTTTTTTTTCTGTCATTTTGTATCAGTGTGTATGATAAACGTGTGCATTTGACTTACTAATTAAAGTATATTGTTAGATCGGGAAGGCAAGAACTGTGGCCTGCTCATCTCTATATCCCTAAGCATCAGGTAATGTGTTTTGCATATGTAAAACTTCAATAAACATTTGTTGATTTTAATCTTATACAGAAGAAAGAACAAGAAGCTGACAAATAAACCTTCAAAAAAATCTCTTCCTTGAGCCTTTTCAGTTGTTCAAGATTTAAATACCCAACTCACTGGAGGCAGATATTCACTTCCAAACACTTTTCAACTTATAATTTTTTTTTTCATTTAAATTTCCAGCTAAGGGAACAAAACAAAAACATACAAAAGGAGGACCATTTTGGAAGCCAGCTAGAAGGTTTAGGGGATAAGCCCAAACTGAAGGGACATCAAAAGTGAAAATCAAGAAGAATCAAGGTCTGAAATACCCATTGGACTGGGTCAATAATAAAACTTACGAAACAACACCTAAACTAGAGAGAAAATATGTTGAAATCATTTTGTGAAGGCATTTTATGATAAAAAGAAAATGTATCTTACAGTGCTTTTATCATTTCTTCTTGCATCTTTTGTAAGGAGTCCAGAAGCAGGGGAAGTGTGATATCATAATACTGATTCTGATGGAGCTGTGCCCCTTTCAACGCCAATACATACTGATTGTGCAACATATGAAGTTTCATTGTCGCTTTATCGTATCGTTCCTTGGCCTTTTCAGTTTCCTTCCCTGAAAAAAAAAAACTGAAGAACGTTAGTAAAAGAAAAAAATTTTATCTTCACTACATGAAAACTGAATTACTACTGTTTTGTTATTTCAACATTTTATAAATAACAAAATTTTATTGAACACACACTATGTGCTTAGCTTTATGCAAGGTACTGTTGATTTGCCCATCCTTAACACAAAGGTTGCCAAGAAGGAGGCATGTAGGATACTAAATGGTGAATAAAGGTCAAAGTAAAACACAAAAAAGTACAGATATATGATCCTTTTCATCTTCAAGAAGCTTATACCAAATTGAAACAACAGTGCACATAAAACTGTAAAACCAAGAAACCAAGAAAGTTTGTAAATAATGTTAAATTTTTAGGTCTATGTTTGAGATACCAACAAAGACAAGGGTACTCAGAGGAGGCTTTGTGGAGAAGCAAACCTTAAAATATAGGACATGTCTGGAGAAGTATAAGAAAGATAAGAACAGATAGTCCCTTCCTCTCACCTTCCTTTTTTCCCTTCATTCCTTCCTTCCTTTCACTCAATGAATATTATTAGCTGAACACTACTAGGAACTGTGCTAAACACTGGGAATTCAGTATTTGGCAAAACAGAGTCCTTGACATAGAGCCTTGTGAACTGGAATATTGAGTGACTACATGGAAAGAACAAAGTTACATAGAGATAAGCTTATCTAAAGACAGCAAGTTTTGAGAAAGTTAAAGAAATAGGTCTGCTTAGGTAGGGCACTTCTAGGTGCTGAATGACTTGAAAATCAAGCAGAGAAATTTAGACTTCATGTAGAAGAAGTCTGAGAGATACTGATAATGTTATAAGTTAAAACATTTTATGGTTCCTCTACTAGTCATTTAGAAAACATTTACAGATTGCCAATATAAGCGAATGAATATATAAATAAATGAAAATTTTAAGCAGATCTTAAACTTTTGATGCAAACTACGCAAATATTTCTTGTCAATGTAGATTCAGAAAACAAACTGTTCAAGATATTTACTAATTTCTGCCCTTTCCAAAGAGGTCCTCCAAATACATCCCCTCCCCAGAAACAGATCTTAAGTTGAGAATTTTTGACGGCAGCCTCCCTTTTGTTGCCGTTCTGCGTAGGCTCAGCAACCACCTGAGTATTCCTCATTTAAGAATCTCAGTACCCCAGAGCAAAGAGCAGAGAAAAGGTGAGGCCTTTGCAAAGAGGGACAATTTCAGACCTCGGACCATTCCCAGGAAGAAGAACAGAATGAGAAATAGAATTCCTTTGCTTTCTCATCATCCCTCCAATTCTGATGCTCAGGAACTACATCCACATCACATAAACAGAAACAAACCTTCTGGCAGACTTGTATGTCTCTACTATCAATACATTCTAGTGTTCACAAACACTAGAATCACCACTGACTTCTAGGGAGTAACACATAATTATATTAAAGAGTTTAATTCTGTACCCACAGTCCATTCACTGGCTCTTGCACATGGGGATATTAATAACTGTCCAAGTTATTAATAAAATGTTACCCAGATAATCTATTTCACTTTATAACATAAAGAACTTCTCAATAAGAAAATAGTATTTTCACCTGAGTATCTCTAACCCCTGTCACTGCTGACCAGAAACATGTTCTAAAACTAGAGTGGCAGGAGGGAAGCAAGTACATTAATTCAGTTCTCACCTGAAGAAAATCAGAAAGAAAAAAAAAAAACAACTTTAATCACTAAAGTAGTAGTTTTTCAAACTTTTTGACTACCACCCATAAGATAATATATTTTATGTCACGAACTAGTAAATAATCATATATGTGTTTATATAACTTTAATATAAAATGATTATTCTCCTTACTATGAGGTATGCCCAGTGATTTTGTCAAAAATTCATATCTATTTGAATTTTTTTAATGTTTATCAGAAATCAGTAAACTTTTTGTCTCACTTAAAATAAATCCCTAGAGATTTATTTCACTCTGCATGACACTTGGCACAACTTTTTAACTTAGCAATTAATAAAATGACTTCCGTAATACTAACCATGAATGATTCTTAATGTTCTAAGGAATAGATCCTCCCACATGATCAGTTACTATAACAATTTTCCATAGAACAATATAACAGCATTTTTATTCATGAATATTACTACTTAGCATTCTTCTTACAGAATATATTTCATTAAAAGTCCCCAAAAGTCAATGCAATTGCCTGGGTACAATGGCTAATGTGTAATCCCAACACTTTCAGAGGCTGAGGCAGGCAGATTACTTGAGGTCAGGAGTTCGAGGCCGGCCTGGCCAGCACAGTGAAACGCCGTCTCTACTAAAAATACAAAAAAATTAGCTGGGTGTGGTGGTGCGTGCCTGCGGTACCAGGCATTGGGCAGGCTGAGGCAGGAGTATGACTTTAACCCAGGAGGCCGAGGGTGCAGTGAACTAAGATCAAGCCACTTCACTCCAGCCTGGGCAACAGAATGAGACTCCATCAAAAAAAAAAAAAAAAAAAAAAAAAAGGTCAAAGCAACTGACATATCTATGGCCAGCCCACAGCCTTCCATCTAAAAATGAGCACCCTTTTCCTCTCCACCCACACAAGTTAGGAGGAGGCTTCTATATGAAGCTGACACCCAAGATCTAAGGTATATAACTGCCCATATAGGAACTAATATTTTGGCTAGAAGCTAAGTCATATTAATTCCTGAATAAGAGTAAAAGTTCACTAACTCGTGCTACAGAAGCTGCCCTTTTTAAGGCCCATTTCAAGGTTTTTGGTTTTTGGTCTGTTTTTTTTTTTTTTTTTTTTACTCACCATTTTTAAGCTAGTTTAAGTTTCACTGACTACTTGAAATTGAATAAATTAATTCTGACAACAGTTCAAAAGGTCAGGTACAATTAACCAGATAAGTTAATTCCAAGTAATAAAGACACTTTCTACAGTCCACATGTTCATAATAAGAAAACAAAACAGGCAGTTACCATGCAAGTGTATTTGAGTATTGTGTTCTAAGATGTTACATTTTACTGTCAGTTCAAAAGGTATAATCAATTCACTGAATTCCACATTTTGCCCTATTTAAAAATTTTATTGTTATATTAACTATTATTCCTAATTCCCTAAATTTTTTAGTCTAACTTCAGAAGACAATCTCTCTACACATTTTCATTGAGACATTTAAACCACCCATCTGTCCTCCCATTTGCACAGATATTTAAACTGCACACTACCCATCTGTCTTTCTAGCTGGTGTAAAATGATTCATTAAATACACAACACTCAACTCACTAAGATTTTATGCTCCAAGATAACATTAGAAAAGTTAAGAATTTCCCAGATGCCTTTATCTTTATTAAATATAGTATATGACAAACAACCTGAAGCTATTAGAGCCAAAATTTAATCATCAACAGCTTACCAATGGTCATTAATAACAATTACAAAAATATTTAATGCCTTTGGAAACATCCAATGCGGAATCCATTGTATTAAAATAATAATAATAAATTCTCAAAACCACTTTCAGGTTTAAAACCAGATTTCAGGTTATGTTTTAACAGATTTTGGAGAGGAGTACTCCACAGCTCACATACACTTCTACATTTGGTTATAAGGCATACTTATGCATGCACATTATCAATCAATCTTTTATCTCCCTCCCTTGAAGGTATAAACAAAGAGTTTTAAAAACATGCTCACTTACCATGATTTAGAAAGGGATTCTATGCTACTTTTAACTGATTTGTTTTAAAATAAATGTTTACGGTGCTATACAGGATATATAAGTCAATTTCAGAAATGTTAATACCATATAAAAACCAATGTTACAAATAAAAACCTTAAAATTCCTTTTACTTAACAAAATTGTTGCAAAAAATAACCTAATACAATTCTGTTTACTTCAAAATATCTCAGATCACTAATACTTTCTTAACTTTTAAATAAATGCATATGATCTTAAAATTATGCAAAGTATATAGAATAAAACAATTCTTATTTTTCATTCAACAGATACAGAATCCTATCTTTGTTCTGTGTGCTTTTTTCCTTTTTTTCTTTAAACGATGACAGGCATTGGAGCAGGGCATGGAGTGTTCTATGTGTCAATCAACAAGGAGGAAAACATCCAATTTTTCCTCCTCCACATAATAAAATTCACAAAGAGATTAAATTATAATTCATTTGCCACAACTTGTTGACAAATCTATTTATTGTTTTGTAATAACAGAATGTATAAACAACATGTCACGCCATAAACAATATAATGAAGCTAGCAAAACTCAATTATGTAAGTTTGACATTTACAAGAGAAAGGCTAGACTACTCATTAAGCTAGTCTAAAAAGTCACCTTTTTTATTATAAACTTCTGAAGTGTTTGCCATTTGTGAAATATTATGGTAGAAAGCCTGTGATAATAAATAAGAAGTGATTATTTTCTAAAAATAAAGTGCCCACAAGTACACCCTGCTTTGATTTGGATAACTAAACTTTCTACTACCTTATAATTTTCCTTTCTTTCAGAACATTCCTTGTTAATATAGTTTGGCTCTGTGTCCCGACCCAAATCTCATCTGGAATTATAATCCTTGTAATTCCCATGTGTCAAGGGAGGGACCAGGTGGAAGGTGACTGAATCATGAAGGGGTTTTTTCCCCCCATGCTGTTCTCGTGACAGTGAGTTCTCAGAAGAGCTGATGGTTTTATAAGGCAGTTTTCCCTGCTCTTGCTCAGTCTCTCACCTGCCGCCATGAAGTCATGTCTGTTCCTCTTTCACCATGATTGTAAGTTTCCTGAGGCCTCCCCAGCAATGTGGAACTGTGAGCCAATTAAACCTCTTTTCTTCATAAATTGCCCAGTAAGTATATGTCTTTATAGCAGTGTGAAAAGAGATTAATATGCTCCTCAACTTCACAATTTTACTTATTACTCTACAATCACTATCCTAGGCACACTGAGTATGAAGAAAATGCACAGGAATTCATCTTAACTTATAGTTACTTGGGTCAAATGTATACACAAGTTTTTTTTCACATGGAAGTTAAATTCAAGTGTGATATGTAGAAACAATGAAGGAGCTACCTTTTTTACTCAGTGTGGTTCTGACAAGAACAATGTTAAAAGTCAATTCTAGTCTTAGCTTTTCTTTTGATTAGCTCTGCAGCCCCAAGCAAACCATTTAATCTAAATTTTAGTTTCTAAGTTTTAAACATAGGAGTTAAATTATCTGCCCTTTCTAATTCACTGGGTTGTAATATAGATTAAATGGCAGAAAATTGACAAAATGCAGTTAATAGCAAAGGCTAAATAAAGCACAGAATTTGGAAAGAAAAAAAGAAAAAAAAACTTTTATGTTTATATGCTCCTATAGAGCATTAAAAAAAAAAATAGGTATGGCTAGGCACGGTGGCTCACACTTGCAATCCCAGCATTTTGGGGGACAGAGGCGGAAGGATCATGAGGTCAGGAGTTCAACACCAGCCTGGCCAATATGGTGAAACCTTTTCTCTATTTAAAAATACAAAAATTAGCTGGGTGGTGGTGTGTACTCCCAGCTATTCGGGAGGCTGAGGCAGGACAATCACTGGAACCAGGAGGCGGAGCTTGCAGTGAGCTGAGATCGTGCCACTGCACTCCAGCCTGGGCGACAGAGTAAGATTCTGTCTCAAAATAATAATAATAATAATAATAATAAATAGGTATATACATATTTTGCTACTTTTAGTAAATTTCCTGGCATAAGAAAATTTGATTTATCAAGAAACATTTATTAAACATTTTATGGGTTTTGAACTGTTCAGAGAACTGAAAGTGATACTTTATTTAAAAATTCAATATAAAACACCTTTAAAGAGCAAGTTCTCAAACTCTGTGTAATATAATTTCCTTGCATATATAGTGACTGCTACATTCGATTGACCCACAGTCTTCTAACAACCTGTAAAGTGAATGATGCACCATGTCCAAATCTACATTCCATAATTTTACGATACTGTGAATGAGGGAATTCTGGGTAGCTGGGATATGGCAGCAGCATAATTCTGAATCTCCCACATATTACCCAAAACTATAATAAAGAAAAAAAGGAAAAATATAACTCATACCCTCAGCATAACAGGCAGACAGAGTCCAAATTTTAAATTGGCTATGAGTAGAAAAGTAAACACTGAATCTCTACAAATGATCTCTCCCCCTCCCATAGCAAGTCTTTATGAAGACCAAAGGCTGTTGGGTGGGTTGTTTGGGGGTGGGTGTAGGTGGGTGAGGCAGGGGTGGGGGTGAAGAGAAGAAACAGCAGCATGCTTAAGACTGATCTAAAAACAACCATCAGAAAAAGAAGGTATGCTCTACATGTGAAAATACTGAAAAACTGTAGTGGTAGATCACAGCAGTGACAGTAATGTAAGAAAGAAGGAGGAACTAAGATACTATTTCTCGTCTACCAAATTGAGAAACTCTGTTGGTGAGAATGTGGAGAAAAAAAATTCATACATTTCTAGTAGAAATGCAAATTGGTATAATCCTTATAGAAGGAAATTTGGCAATATCTAACAAAATAACATGTAAGTATACTTTTTAACCCAGCAATCACACTTCTTGGAATTTATATCACACTTCTGGGAATTCATTCCTCCAATCACACACACAAACACACACACATACAAAACACATATATAAGGTTATTTTAAGCTATATGTCCATATGTAGGAAAGGGCTTAAATAATCTTAAAGTGGCATGCAGTTGTTGAAATGAATGAAAAAACTAGCAAGAGACTGACGACAGAAAAAAAAAAGAATGAAAAAACTATCTACCAACTTGAATGTTGTCATTTTCAGGATGCATTATCAATGGAGAAGCAAAGGAAAAAGAATATTATATAATCGTAGTTTTGTGCAAGAAAGAAAGGGAAATAAAAACGACTGAGTTTTCTATATGGTTTTGAACAGTGTTAACTTTTAGAATCACTAAAGTTTCACATAGAAATAAACAAAATTAACAAGGATGGGGGGGCAGAATTAAAATGAGATACAACAGAAACAAATGAACCAAACTGTATTTCCAGTGAGTAACACTAACCACACTAAAAGGAGTAGGGAAGTAATTTTGTAAAAAACTAAGTAACTTTGGAAAACAGTATATGATTACAAATAGAAGGCTAAAGACAAGAAAAGATTTAAACAAATACCAAACTGTAATTTTTAAGTTTCATTTTTCAGAGGCATGAGTTAGCAATATTGAAATTACTTTCTGTGTATTCTAGCATTTGAGCAAGTAAGTAAAATATTGTGAATAACAGAAGCTAGGTTTCTCACTGCCAGAGAAAGCAGTTGCAAATATATAAATAGGAAGAGAAGGAATAAACTCTATGGTACTGGATTTGAATTTGAAGTATCAAGGTGAACCCCTCAGTGTATCCCTAGATAGACCAATAGATAACAGAAAAAAAAGCACAGGTGTACATGGGTGTGTACATGTTGCTTATTTCCTGTCTCTGTCAATTAACAGGACCTAGAACAAGATACTCCACTAGCAACGAGCACACCAATGGCCAGATATTGTTTTCCAAATACAATTCTCCAATAAAAGGAACTAGGGTTTCATAGAGAAATGGAACCTGAAGTAGGAAAAGAGTAAGATGAGCCAGAAAATACGTACTCAATGAATGATAGGAGTGTGTCAAAAGGACAGAGGAGCCAGTTTGAAGTGGCTCCCACTGCCCAAATCTGAGCATGATAGTATAAAATTATTATAGTAGAAAATTATAATCCATGAATAAAAATCTGAATCTGTGAGTTCATTCTAATACATTAAATTAATACATAAATTTAAAAAATAAACCGGAGAGAGGGAAAAGTCCTTCCATATATTAAAAACAAATTAATAAATGTAAAAGGAATAATAGAACTAGAAAATTACCATTTCACAATTGCTATGATAATAAATAATTTAGGCAAGCACCATTGATAGAAAAACTAGTGGGTGAAAATCTGAAGAGTAACACCGTATTTACACAGTGTCAATGTTTTCCCTACAATACTTATTAACAAGCAAAAATGAAAATGTAACTTTAGTGTGGAGAAATCAAGTATATACCACCTTATTCCAATGATCAAATTAATATCCACTAATGGGATGAACTGACATCATGAACCTGATATAAAGCACCGACAACAGAACATCATTTCTATGGTATTCCTATGAAAAATAAATAACAAATATTATGCAGAAAAACAAATCAAGGAATACTCCACAAAATAACCATCCTATACTGCTCAAAAATGTCAACGTTTTGCGAACCATAAAGACTTTTAACTGTTCCAGCGTAAAGGCAACCAAAAAGATATGACAACTTAATAAATATACATTTACTTTTTATATTTACACATACACACATACACATACATATATATGTACCACATACAGAGACAGAAAAGTATAAAGCAAATGTGGTAAAATGTGAACATTCAGGAAACGTGAGTGAACGGTATATGGGAATTCTTTTTACTATTCTTTCAACATTTCTATAGGACTGAAATGATGTTAAAATATAGTTAAAAGACAGCTGTGAAAACTGGATCAAACTTTTAAAGTAACAGAATAATCATTATATATAAAGAACTGGTGTTATTCAGCCTACAGATAAGAAGCCTCAACAATTTGTTCTTTAAATATCAAAACACTGATTTCCTAGTTCAGAAAAGAAAATTTAGTTTTAATTTGTATGTCTCCTAGCAGGTATGTTTCCACTGCATGTAATATTAATACAAAAAGAAGCCATACTATGAAAAAAAAAAAAAAAAGATTTAACTCTACTTTAGAAGACTTGTCAAGTATGTGGAAAAACAACATTTACAGAAAATTTAGGGCATT
Source organism: Theropithecus gelada (assembly GCF_003255815.1). Lineage (NCBI taxonomy): Eukaryota > Metazoa > Chordata > Mammalia > Primates > Cercopithecidae > Theropithecus > Theropithecus gelada. Next base: position 104,707,641 of record NC_037673.1, on the reverse strand, counting down.
CATCCTTTAAATGTTTATCTACAATCTATGGTGTCCTAGGTTATATGAGGGATGCACAGTTATAGTCTCTTCCTAAAAGATATTTGATAAGAAAATTAAAATGAAGGCTCACCAAATAGTCATCATGTTAAGATATAACTGTACCACAAGAAGTGCAGAGATCATCATTAACTTAGCATAAACAACCACACACTAACCTCCAACTCCTAATATGTACTATGATATGAAACGTATCTAATAAGTTGATGAACACACTTAATAAACTGGCTTAAAAGCTACATGTTATGCATAAAATATCTCTAGAAAAAGCAGATAATATCTGTTGTCTCTGGAGGAAAAAAATGAATAATGACTGGGGAAAAAAACAACTTTTCATTGTGTACTTAATAGTTTGTACCTTATGATTTTGAAATCTGAGCCATATTACTGTGAAGAGGGAGTCCGTGAACCCCATTTTTAGAAATTACTCTGAAGAGAACTTCCATAAGCTTTCACCAGCATATCTAACCTTTTTATCTGAATCCATATCTCTCCATCTCTCCTAAACTATTACCATGAATAAACTGTCCTTGTTCAAAGTAAAGACTAATCTATTTATTTGGGTACTAGATGTATCCTCTCTCACCTACTCAGGGACATTTCTCCAGCAATTCTTCCTTCATTCCTGCTGCCTCAACTGTGTTTCCTTCCCTAGAAGTGCAGTTTCATCAGCAAACAAGTTGTAATAGCTCCCAATCTTGAAAAACAAATAAAAAAAACCTCCCTTTACTGCACTTCTTCCAGTTACTTCCATATTTCTCTCCTCCCCTTTACTGCAGAACTGATACTAGTTATCTCCAGTTTCTTTTCTCTCCTTCTTTCTTAAACCCAGTCCATTTAGGGTTTTCCCTGTACCACTCCACTGAAATTTCTCTTGTCAAAATCACCAATAATGTACACTTTGCTAACTCCAAATCTTAGTCCTCACCTTATGTTTTAGCAGTATTTAACCTAGTTAATCACTTGCTCTTCCTTGAAACCTGTCTTCCCATGTTGTCTTCCAGAATAGCACATTCACTTAGTTTTCCTATTGGTCTTTTGTATTATTTTTAACTCTTTATTTCCCTGACTTCATGTTGGGCTCAGTCTTTGTTAAGACTCTTCTCTTTTTTATCTTCATTCATACTACTGGTAATGTCATAAAATCTCATGGCTTTAAAATGACAATTAACATTTCATAGTTATAGTTCTACTCCAGACCTCTCCCTGGAACTGCTGAACTAGAGATTTAATTCAACATCTCCACTTAAGTATCTAATAAAACTCTAAAAACCGGTCTTCCCACATTTTTCCCACCTCAGTTACTAACAATGCCATTCTTCAGTTGCTCAGGCCAAAAATCCTGGAATCAGTCTTTTCCTCTTTTTCTCACAAACTACATCCAATTCAATGGCAAATCCTCTAGGCTTTGTTTGTTTGTTTGTTTTTGTTTTTCGACAGGGTGTTGCTGCTCTGTCACCCAGGCTAGAGTGCAGTGGGGGCAATCTTGGCTCACTGTAACCTCCGCCTCCTGGGTCAGGCAATTCTGGTGCCTCAGCCTCCTTAGTAGCTGGGACTATAGGTGTTTGCCACACCAGGACTGGTTAATTTTTTGTATTTTTAGTACAGACAGGGTTTCACCATGATGGCCAGTGGCCAGGTTGGTCTTGAACTCCTGGCCTCAAGTGATCTATCTGCCTCAGCCTCCCAAAGTGCTGGGATTACAGGCATGAGTCACCGTGTCCAGCCAGTTCTACTTTCAATAGATAGTAGATTTTCATTATTTGTGAAAGTTGTACTCATGAATTTACCTACTGGGTAAAATTTCTTTAAAACCCCCAAAACAATACATGCACTGCATTCCAGGTCAATTATGGGTATGCCATGTGCAGAGCAGCAAAAAATTTGAGTAAAGGCACAGGTTCTGAGCTGAGGTTGAACAAAAGTAGGCTCTGCTCTGTTTCAGCTTTTACAACTGTAAACAATTTGCAGTCTATGTGGTGCATTTTTCACATTTTTGTGAATTTTGTTAGTGATTTCACTGTTTGAAATGGCGCTAGTGCTGAAGTCTGTCTAATGGTCCTACACTCAAAAAGGCTGTGATGACCCTTAAAGAGAAGATACCTGTATTAGATAAGTTTCATTTAGCCATGAGTTATAGCACCACTGGTTGTGAGTTCAATGTTACATAAGGTGTCTTTAAATGAAAACATACATAAAACAAAGTTATGTATTGATCAGTTGCTGAAAATGTTGCCATTGCTTGCAGGAAACAAATCTTTATGTCCCCTAGGTGAAACAAGTCAGCACTAACTAATTTAATGTACACAGTGACTTTGTCAAACTACCACGAATAACAAGGATTCATTGTTTATACAGAATTTGAGCACTTCTCAGCACTTCTTTTGCTACCAACCAGGTCCAAATCAGCATGACCCCTTGCCTAAACTACTGCAACAGCCTGGAAGTAACTGTCTCCTTACTTTTGTCCTTCCTCTCTCATTTCAGACTATTCTCAAAAAGGTTACAACAATTATCCTGTTAAAATGTAAGTTCATTCACGTCACTCCTCTGCTCAAAACACCCCAATGGCTTCCTATCTTACTTGAGTAAAAGTCAGTGTTTTAAAAGAACTACCAAGATCCTACATAATCTATGTGTTGCCTGTCAACTACCATCATTCTTCATCTCTGACCTCATGTCATACCTCCATGCCTCTCTTATAAATCAACTCAGTTACAGACAAAAAGGCATCTGCACTGATCTTCAAATATGCCAGAAATGATAAAATCTCAATGACTTTGGTTGTTCCCTCTACCTGGAGTACTCTTTGCTACAGATGATCATGTGGTTCATTCCCTGACTTCCTTCACTCTTTATTTAAACGTTTCTTTCTCCATGAGGAATACGCGATCATCTTCTCAATACTCAATCTCCCTACCTTGTTTCGTTTTTCTCCATGGTATTTATTTATCACCATTTTACATGCTATGTTTCACTTATTTCTTTATGAATCAGCTATCTTCTGCTCTAAAATGTAAGCCTCAAGGAGGCTGGGATTTTTGTATGTATTGTTATCTACAATATCCCAAATTAAGACAACAGTGACTAACATATAGCAAGAACTCAACAAACAGTTCTTAAATGCATAAATTGATATAGTTCTTATTTGAAAAAAAAATTCAAACAAATCAATTTTTTAAAAGTTATTGAAAGATTATAATTTTACCATGTGCTGTTTAGATCACACTGTTTATATTATCAATACTACCTTATGACATTTATATCATCTTTTTAGTAATGAAGTCCAGAACTAGTATTGCTAAGAAGCTTGCCTATAAAATATAGAAGATAGAACTTCTCTTAATTTTTTTCATGTGTAGAACTTAGCTTTGTTTCCTTAACAAAACTAAGCAAAATATGGACAAATTTAGGAAATAATATAAAGAATATAAATGAATCATATAGCATATTCCATCCCATATATTTCAGCATTTAATGAGATTATTATAACTGTCATTCCAATTTCTGCACAGCTTTAACCCAATGCAAATTTCATTAAAGCTAAGAGTGCCATTACTTTTAATTACCTTGTAAAGTTCCTATCATATTAAGGAAATTTCACTTCATACTTTATGCAGCAAAAAGCATTCATCCCATAAGTTAGCTGCTGATATATATTAATCACTAAATCCAAAAATAAGTGGAAACCTCTCATTTTCAGGTCACTTCAACAGAACTCATGACCAACCACTGTAGCTTCAACTGTACTTTGGCAACTACCATGCCCAATATGAATTTTTCCATATGTTCAACTGAGAGAGAAATTTGAGTTCCAGAATATAAGGACCTCCATATAACACCCACACATGATTTTGATATTTAAATATCACCAAAATATACAGATATTGAATAAGAAGGCCAGTTGCCATTCTTGGTGAACTCAAATTGAGGAAATTAACTAAAATAGCTTTTAAAAAGTCGTATCCATTTTTTAAAATGTGGACTTATTCAAACATAAATTTAACCATCTGTCTAAAGGCTGGACTCATTTCAAACTGGTTTTCATAATTAAAGTACTCTATAGAGACAACTCAACAGATGTAATCAATTTTAATTGGCTATAAAATATCACAAACTATTCATAATGCATGAAGAGGCAATTTAAGAAAATCTACTTCCCAATTACAGAAAAATTTACTTTTGAATGAGACTTGCAGCTACTCCCCACAGTTCTAGCAGTAGGTATCCTCTCACTCTGTCTGCTTAGGGTAAATGACGGCTTACAAATTACCAGAGGGTTTACCAATCCCTTAGCGCTCTTTTATTTATCAGAGAGAAAGGATAATTAGGAAGATAGTTTGTTTCCCCACTCGTGTGATAAAAGAGGGTGAAGATAACTCCTTTCAAGTGCCTCTAGACTGATTGACATGGGCATGTGTAATGTAGAGTAGCTATCCTGTTTTCTTTTTTTTTCCCTAAACATGATGTGTGATAAAGCAGAAGCATTCAGACTCCTACTCATGTAAGAAAAGGCCTCATAAATACTATGATCAGTATTTTGAGGTTTGGTAAACATAAAACCCTAGCATAACTCTAGACCTACAGAATCAATTAAGTAGGCTATATCTGAATATATAATTAGAGTGTAGTTATTGTTAACATCTTTTCTGATACTTCAGAATATCTTTAAGTAAACTATAAAACTTCAAAGAAAAACCACATTTGAAATTATTAAATTCAATACCATACAATATGGTTTTGCTTACATATTATAAAATTGGCATGCATTATATTTACTCTTTAATTTTTTTTTTTTTTTACTTTGAACAAAGTACTACATGGCATCTGCACAAGAACCTGCATGTATATATATAGGTGAAGATGATTGATATGGTTTGGCTGTGTCCCCACCCAAATCTCACGTTGAATTCCCACATGTTGTGGGAGGGAGCCAGTGGGAGGTAACTGAATCATGGAGGCAGGTCTTTCCCATGCTGTTCTCATGACAGTGAATAAGTCTCGTGAGATCTCATGGCTTTATAATGCAGAATTTCCCTGCCCAATCTCTCTCTTTGCCTGTTGCCATCCATGTAAGACACGACTTGCTCCTCCTTGCTTTCTGCTATGATTGTGAGGCCTCCCTAGTCATGTGGAAATGTAAGCCCATTAAATCTCTTTCTTTTGTAAACTGCCCAGTCTTCATCAGCAGCATAAAAACAGATTAATACAATGATGTATATTATCCACAACATGAACAATTTCAGGAAATTGTGAGCCCAAAATATCTGGGAATAAATAAACTCATATAACTCTCAGAACAAATTAGGAAGGATGATAAAGTCCACTAAGACTCTAAAACTTATGTTAATATATTTTGATCTTTCATTATCACAACAAAGTTTAATTTAGTTCATGTTCTTCATAGGAAGAAACAAAACCAACAAAGGCCATGGACACTGAAATCAGACAGATTTGGTTTCAACTATTTCTTTATTCTCCCCATCATGTACTTAAAAACTGTTTGTCTATGAGAAATTTCCAGGGAAACTATCTAACATTGTAAGTGACCATTATTAATTTTTTTGAATACTGTAAAATAAGTGTAGTAAAATCAATATGATCTGCCCTAAATAAACAGAAAATTACTGTAATAAACAGAATACAGATATTCTTTGCAGCATTTTTTCAGAAATCCCTTGACAAGAAAAAAAGAATAAAAAGTAAATCTTAAAAGTTTAATGTCTTCTAATAGAAAAACAAATAGTATTCCAACTTAAAAAAATAGATAAAACATTTTCCTTCAAGTTTTATATAAAAATTTTTCTCATTTCACATGAGATCAAAAGACAAATCAAACACAAAGACAAAATACTTAAATGTGTACAGTGATAAATTTAAACTTATGGAATTCCTTGAAAAATCAAACACTATAAAAGGATTATCTAAAGTATACAAAAACTTCAATTATTTAACTTATGCAGAAGAAAAATCAGAAACACCTTAACTGTAATCCTCAGATTATTTATGAAACAAAACAAACACATGGAAAAGTATATTATAGATTTCATATAGAAAAACAGTAGAGAATCATTATAAATTCCAAGAGGAAAAACAAGCTCAAAAAAGGCACTAAAAATATTATTTATTTTCTTTTTTTGAGACGGAGTCTTGCTCTGTCGCCAGGCTAGAGTACAGTGGCACAATCTCAGCTCACTGCAACCTCCACCTCCCAGGCTCAAGTGATTCTCCTGCCTCAACCTCCCAAGTACCTAGGACTACAGGTGCGCACCACCACGCCCAGCTAATTTTTTTTGTATTTTTTAGTAGAGATGGGGTTTCACCATGTTGGCCAAGTTGGTCTTGATCTCTTGATCTCGTGATTCACCCGCCTCGGCCTCCCAAAATGCTGGGATTGCAGGCATGAGCCACTGCGTCCAGCCCTAATAATATGATTTTTAAACTTCTATCATTTCACAAACAAAATGTTATTATTATTCTATCATGAATTAAGACAATGTTCTACATTTTATCCTTGGACTAAAAGTCTTACAGCTTTACTAAAAGTGTTAATGAGATCCAGTCTGATAAGTTTAAAATTCACAATGTATAGCATCTCATCAAAAGTTATCAGGCATTCAAAGAAGCAAAAATATCTACCCAAAATGAGGGAACAAATCAATCAACTGAAAGTGACTGACACAGAAGTTAGAATTGGGTGACAAGGATTTCAAAACAGTTATTATAGTGGTATTCAGTATGTTCAAAAAGTTAAGTAGATATATAAAAGGTTTAAGAAAAGACCTAAATCATCCTTGAGGAGGCAAAACCTATACTGCCTGAGTTAACAACAACAACCAAAAAAAAAAAAAAAATCACCACCAGATGGGATTAAAGGCAATTAGGCACTGCAGAAGAAAAAATTACTAAACTTTTAGACATAGTCACAGAAACTAACCAATATGAAACAGAAAAAAAAGACAAGGGGGAAAAAATTAACAGAGCATTACGAGTCTGTAAGAGAACTACAAGCAGCCTAATATATGTATAACTGGCGTCTCTGAAAGAAAGCAAAAAGAGAGGGGGAGACAAAATATACGTGAAGAAATAATGGCTGAAAGTTTTCCAAATTTGATGAAAATTAAAAACTCAGATACAAGAAGCTCAAAAAACACAAACATAAATTAAAACTTCAATAAAAAACTTACGACAAAGTAAATCATGATCAAATTGCTTAAAACCAATGATAAAAGAAAAATCTTAAAAGCTACCAAAGGAAAATGAAATGTTCAGAGCAACCAAGATAAGGATTATAGCAGATTTCTCTGTGACAAGGCACTGGAGAAACATCTTTAAAAACATGAAGGGGTAAAAATCTGTTTAAAAAAAATTCTATACCCCCAAAAAATATATTTTAAAAATGAAACTGAAATAAATGTTTTTTCGGACATACATAAAGAATTCATTATTTGCAGACCTACATTACAAGAAATTTTAAAAGTAAGCCATTCAGGCGAAAGTAAAATGATACCAAATAGAAATAGAGACATAGATAAATAAAGAATGCTGGAAAAGATAAGTACATGGATAAATATATGAAATATTTTATTATTGAAGATAATTTACTATTTAAACAAAAAAAAATGTAATGTGTAGTTTGCAACATAAGCAAAAGTAAAATATATAAAACATATCACTATAATAGCACAAAGACAGGAAAAGGAGAAACAGAACTATACTACTGTAAGATTCCCATACTATATATATGGCATGTGTACAAAGTGGCATAATACCACTTAAAGATATATTATGGTAAATTACATACAAAATAAAATAAAACATTAGAGCTAACAAATCAGCAAAAGAGATAAGAATCTTCAGAAAAATGTTCAATTAATCCAGATGAAGGTAGAATAAAGGCAAAGTGAAATACAGAATACATGGAACAAAGAGAAAATAAACTGCAAAATGACAGATTAAACTTTACATGATAAAAAGTTACATTTAAATATTGGTCTAAATGCCACTAATTAAAAGGTGGGGATTATCAAGAAACAAAAGCAAGAGATAACTATATGCTGTTTACAAGAGATGCATTTCAGAAATAAAGACGGAAACCGGTTAAAGTATGAAAAAAGAATATAGATAGGTCAGATATGGTGGCTCATACCTGTACTCTCAACACTTTGGGAGGCCCAGGGAGGCAGGTAACTTGAGCTCAGGAGTTTGAGACTGGCCTAGAGAACATGGCGAAACCCCATCTCTATAAAAAGTTAGCTGGGCATAGCAGCACATGCTCGTATTTCTAGCTACACAGTTGGCTGAGACAGGAGGACTACTTGAGCCCAGGAGTTTGAGGGTGCAGCAAGCTATAAGCACGTCACCACTGCACTCCAACCTGAGCAACAGAGTGAGACCCTGTTGTAAAAAAAAAAATACAAAGGAAAAAAGGAAAAAGAAAAATATATTATGTAAACACTAATCAAAAGAAAGCTGGAATGGCTACATTAATATCATACAGGATGAATAACAGAGCAAAGAATATTATTGCCAGGCATAATAAAAGTCATTTCATAATAATAAAGTAGTCAGGTCACCAAAAGAATATAATACTCATAAATGCTTACATACCAATAATAGTTTGAAAACACATAAAGTAAAAACTGATAGAATTACAAGAAGAAATAGACAAATCCACAATTATAGTTGGAGATTGCAACATCCTTCCATCAATAACTGATACAACACATAGACCAAAAAATTACTAAGAACATAATGAATTTGAATAATACTATTAAACAACTGGACCAAGTTGACAATGTAGATCACTCTAAAGAACAACAGCAGAATACACATTCTTATCAAGTGCACATAAAGCATTTACCAAAACAGACATTTACTGGCCATAATAAAGTATTACATAAATTTTAAAGTCATAAAAACATTCTCAGACCACAATGAAAATAAATTTTAAAAAATTAAAAAACTCTAGAAAAATGATAAAACATTAGGAAACTAGACGGCATTCTTCTAAATAACCTATGAATCAAAGAAAAACACACACAAAAAAACATAATCAAAAAGGAAATTAGAAAGCATTTTGGCCGGAATAAAAATGAAAACATATTATATAAAATTGAGGGGATATTGCAAAAACAATAGTATTTAAGGAACTTTAGAGTGCTAAATGCTTGCATTTGAAAAGAAGATCGTTCTCAAATCAATGACCTCAGCTTCCACATTAAGAAAAACAGAAAAAGTGCAAACTAAGCCTAAAGCAAGCAGAAGGAAGCAAATAAGGACCAGAGCAGAAATTGTTAAAGTAGAAATCACAAAAACAGAAGAAAAAAGACCAAAAGCTGGTCTTTGAGAAGATTAATAAAACTGATAAACCTCTAGTCACAATGATCAGGAAACAAGAGAAAAAGTACTAATAAAGGAAATGTCACTACACATTCTATAAATATAAAAAGGTGAATAAAGGACTATTATGAACAAATTACTATCAATACATTCTATAACTTATATGAAATGGACAAATTCCTGAAAAGACAACCTACCAAACCTAAAATAAAAAGAAACAAATTAAGTAGCCCCATTTTTTTTTTTTTCCCCCCAGAGACAAGGTCTCACTTTGTCACCCAGTCTGGAGTGCAATGGCATGTAACTTCGAGCTCCTGGGCTCAAGCGATCCTTCTCCTTCTCAGTCTCCCAAGTAATTGGGACAACAAACACACGCCACCATACCTGGCTAAAATAGCCCTGTATTGATTACAGCAAGTGAATTTATACTTTAAAAACTTAACCGGAAAGGAAACATAAAAACAAGCAGATCCAGATGGTTTCACAAGTGAATTCTACCAATATTTAAGAAAGAAATAATACTAACTCAACACAAATCTTCCTAGAAAACTGGTGAGAAGGTAACAAGTCTGAAGCCAGCATTATCCTCATATGAAAATGAGACAAAGACATTACAAGAAACATAGACATAGGTGATAAATTATAAACAAAAACTTAGTAAATCACATCCAATAATATAAAAAGTAATAATACATCATGACTAAGAAAATTGTATCCTTAGTCATGACTAGGGAGATTTTATGCAAGGTTGGTGTAATATTTGAAATGTGAAAATCAATCAAAATAACCATATTAACAAACAAAATGTGCACATATTTATCTCAATAGATGCAGAAAGAACATTTGACAAGATGTAACATCCATTCTAACACAGGAAAAGAGAAAAATTACTTCAGTACAATTTTTTTTAAGCCTTTAAAAAAACTACAGCAAACGTCATACTTGAAGGTGAAAGACTAAATAAATGCTTTACACCTAAGTTCAGGAACAAGGCAAGCCAACACTGTTTGCTCCTCTCACTTCTATTCAATATTATACTGGAGGATCTAGCCACGGCAATCAGGCAAGAAAAAGAAAAAGAAGAAGAAAAAAAAAGTCACCTAGATTGAAAAGGTAAAAGTAAAACTGTCTTTATATATAGATAATATGATCCTATAAGTATAAAATCCTAAGAAATTCATATTTAAAAACTAGAGGCCAGGCACAGTGGCTCATATCTGTAACCCCAGCACTTTGGGAGGCCGAGGTAGGCATATCACTTGAGGTCAGGAGTTTGAGATCAGCCTGACCAACATGGTGAAACCCCATCTCTACTGGAAAAAAACATATATACAAAAAATTAGCTGGGAGTGGTAGCAGGCACCTGTAGTCCCAGTTACTCGGGAGGCTGAGCCAGGAAAATTGCTTGAACCTGAGAGACAGAGGTTGCAGTGAGCCAAGATGGTGCCACTGTACTCCAGCCTGGTCGACAGAGCAAGACACCATGTAAACAAAACAAAACAAAATAAAAGCCTACTAGAATTAATAAACAAGTTCAGTAAGTCCACAGGATAAAAGTTAATATTCAAAAATCAATTGTATTTATATATATACACCAGCAATGAACAATTCAAAAATAAAATTAACAATACTATCCACAATAGCACCAAAAATAAAGAAAGAACTTTAATAAAAGAAATGTAAGATTTGCACAGAGAAACATTCCACGTAAATGGATTAGGAGGCTCAACATTGTTAAGAAGTCAACTCTCCCCTACTTGATCTATTAAATTCAATACAATCCCTATCAAAACCCCAGCAGGCTATTTTACAGAAATTATCCACAGATCCAAAAAAGTATATGGAAATGCAAAGGATCTAGAATATCCAAAACAACTTCAAAGAAGAACAAAGTTGAACAGCTAACACTATCTGATTTTAAGAATTATAAAGCTATAGTGCTATGGTCTGAATGTGTGTGCCCCTCCTACAATTCATATATTGAAATACTAACACCTGCAAGGTGTTAGGGGGTGGGGTGTTTAGTGGGGTGACTGGATCATAAAGGTAGAGCCCTCAAGGATGGGATTAGTACCTTTATAAATTAGGCCTAAGGAAGCTCATTTGCCCCTTCCACCATGTGAGAACATATGGAGAAGGTACCATCTATGAAACAGAAAACAGGCCTTTACCAAACATCAAATCTACCAGTGCTTTGATCTTAGGTTTTCCAGTCTCCAGAACTGTGAGGTATAAATTTCTGTTGTTTTTAAGCACCCAGGTTATGGTATTTTGGTACAGCAGCCCAAATTGACTAAGACATAATGGTAATCAAGATAGTGTAGTACTGACATAAAGATAGACAAACAGGTCGGTGGAAAATAGACTCGCATATATGTGGTCAATTGATTTTTGACAAGGATGTCAAAGCAGTTCAGTAAGGAAAGGACAGTCTTTTCAACAAATGGAGCTGGGAAAACTGAATATTCACATGCAAAAAGATAAATTTAAACTTTTACCTCACATCATGCACAAAAATTAAGCCAAAAGAGATCACAGACCTAAATGTAAAAGCTAAAACTATACAAATTTTAGAAGAAAAGAAAGCGCAAAATTGTAGTGACCTTAAGTTAGGCAAATATTTGTTAGATACAACACCAAAAGACAATCCATATAAGAAACAATAAGTGAATTAGACTTCTTCAAAACTACAAGCCCCAAACTACAAGAAAATATTTACAAATCATATTTCTAATGAACAACTTATATGCAGAAAATATAAAGAACTCTCAAACCTCAGTAATAAGAAATCAACCCAATTTAAACATAGGCAACAGGTTTGAACACGTACGTCACTAAAGAAGATATGAATAGCAAACAAGCACATGAAAAGATGTTCAACATCATCGGTGACTAGGAAAATGAAAAGTAAAACTGGAATGAGATGCACAGCTAAGATCAAAGGCTGGTCATACCAAGTACTACCAATACGTGGAGGAAACATACCAAGTACTACCAATATGTCATACCAAGTACTACCAACATGTGGAGGAAACTCATACACTACTAGAAAGAATGCAAAATGGTACAGATACTTTGGGGAAATGATTGGTAGGCTCCTCAAAACTTAAACATATCTCAATATATGATTTAGTCATTCCCCCTCTAGGTATTAATGTAAGGAAAATAAAACCACATATCCATACAAAGATTTGTACATAAATGTTCAGTCATTTTATTTGTAATGGCCCAATACTGGAAACAACTCAAATGCCTATTAACAGGAAAATGGATAAGGAAACTGTAGTAGACCCATACAATAGAGTCCTAATGAGCAATTTTAAAAAGTGAATTACTGGTACCTGCAACAACATGGATAGATTTCAAAATAACTATTCTGAACAAAGGAAGGCAGACAAAAGAGTGTGTACTGTATGGTTCCTTTTTAAATATTCTAAGAAATGAAAACCAAACTATATAGTGACAGAAGGCAGTTTAGTAGTTGCCTGGAGATAGAAGATGGAAGATCACAGAGAGGTGGAAGACAGGGATTACAAAAAGGCACCAGGAATTTTTCAGGGGTGAAAGACATGTTCATTATCTTGATTGTAGTGATAATTTCACAGGTGTGTACATATATCAAAATTTATCAAAATAAATATTTTAAGTAAGTGCTGTTGGATGTTAATTGTATCAAAATAAACCTATTAAAAAATAAAGAGAGTAAGGGAAATTCTTCTACATGGCAATTAAACACAATATATAATCCTTTATTTGGACCCTGGATCCAAAATAAACAAGGTTATAAAGGACATTTTTGTAATAAATTTGAAAACAGAGTATGTATTTAGTTTTATTAGTGTATCAAAGTTTAATTCCTTGGGCATGCTAACTTGGGGTTGTGTTGGAAAATATAGTTCTTGGAAAATATAGTTCTTAGAAAATACATGCTTAGATATTTATAAGGAAATGTTATGATGTTACACCATGCTTTCAAGTGCTTCATCAAAAGAAAACTTTATATAAATATGTTCATACATATACACATAGAAAGACAGAGCCAGAAATAGAGACAGCAGAAGCCCAGTCATGACAAAATTTTGGCAATTTGTGAATCCAGGTAAAAAGTATGCAGGAGTTCATTATGTTATCATTTTAACTTTTATACAGGCTTGAAAATTTTTTTAATTGGGTAAAAATTTGATTTTATAAAAATTTCAACTTTCAGCCAGGCGTGGTGGCTCATGCCTGTAATCTCAGCACTTTGGGAGGCCAACGCGGATGGATTACGAGGTCAAGAGATAGAGACCATCCTGGCCAGCGTGGTGAAACCCCGTCTCTACTAAAAATACAAAAATTAGCTGGGCATGGTGGCGGGCACCTGTAGTCCCAGCTACTCAGAAGGCTGAGGAGGAGAATCACTTGAACCCAGGAGGTGGAAGCTGCAGTGACCCAAGATCCCACCACTGCCCTCCAGCCTGGTGACAGAGCGAGACTCCAACTCAAAAAAAAAAAAAATTCCACTTTCAATGGCTTGAAGGTAGAGTCCACATCCTTTTCATTTTTATATCTCTGGCATTTACCAAAAAGAAGAAAATCTTCTTAAATGAGTGATTAAATGAAGGAATTAATACATAAATGTATTAGCATATAAATATAAAATGATAAGGAATAGGTTCAGAATAATCTGATATTGAAATATCTGAGACCTTTCTTTGATTTCTTTGTTTTCCATATATATATATATATATATATATATATATATATATATGTGATGGAATACTACTCAGCCATAAAAAGGAATGAATTAGCAGCATTTGCAGTGACCTGGATGAGACTGGAGACTACTATTCTAAGTGAAGTAATTCAGGAATGGAGAACCTGAGTTATGTTCTCACTGATATGTGGGAGCCAAGCTCTGAGGACCCAAAGGCATAAGAATAATACAGTGGACTTTGGGGATTTGAGGGGAAGAGATTTTGAGGGGAAGAGTGCAAGGCAGGTGCACTCTTTATATACTCTTCTACAGTTTCTTTATCCACTTGTTTATTGATGGACATTTGGGTTGGTTCCACAATTTTGCAATTGTGAATTGTGCTGCTATAAACATGCGTGTGCAAGTATCTTTTTCGTATGACTTCTTTTCCTCTGGGTGGATACCCAGTAGTGGGATTGTTGGATCAAATGGTAGTTCTTTTAGTTCTTTAAGGAATCTCCACACTGCTTTCCATAGTGGCTGGACTAGTTTACATTCCCACCAGCAGGGTAGAGGCATTCCCTGAGCTCTGTATCCATGCCAACATTTACTGCTTTTTTTTCATTTTTTTTTTAAATTTTTTGATTATGGCCATTCTTGCAGGAGTAAGGAGGTATCACATTGTGGTTTTGATTTGCATTTCCCTGAAAATTAGTGATGTTGAGCATTTTTTCATAGGGTTGTTAGCTATTTATATATCTTCTTTTGAGAATTGTCTATTCATGTCTATTCATGTGCTTAGCCCACTTTTTGATGAGATTGTTGGTTTTTTTCTTACTGATTTGTTGTAGATTCTGGATTTTAGTCCTTTGTTAGACATATAGATTTTGAAGATTTCCTCCCACTCTGTGGGTTGTCTGTTTACCCTGCTAACTGTTCCTTTTGCTGTGCAAAACCTCTTTAGTTTAATTAGGTCCCAGCTATTTGTTTTTATTGCATTTGCTTTTAGGTTTTTGGTCATGAAATCCTTGCCTATGCCAATGTCTAGTTTCCTTCATTTCTTATGGTGACATTCTTTATTTTTATATAATTTTTGTGGAAAAATCCAAACCTATATAAAAGTAGAAAGAATTCTTCAATATTTCCATGTACCTATCAACTGGTTTGAACGATCATCAACTCATGACCAACCACGTTTCATCTACACTTCTATCTACCTACTTCCTATTCTTTAGATAATTTTGAAGCAAACCTCAAATATCACATCATTTCAGCTGTGAATATTTCTGCATTTACCTCAAAAATAAAGAGAACCTCAAAAAAAATCACAGTCTCATTATCAAACCTATAATATAACAAGATTTCCTTAATATCAAATATCCTGTCTGGGTAAAATTTCTCAGATTATCTCATAATTTCAATAGTTGATTTTCAAAAAAAGACCTAAACAGCATCTATACAAATACATACTAAAATACTAATCCTTACTAATCCCAGGTACTTACAACATAATTTATTCCCACAATCATCCATCACTTCTTCACTGGTAAGACACAGGAAAAACAGAAAGGAAGGCTGAGTATTTTGCACACCATTGGTCCAGAAAGACCTCCCACTCGGCTCTCACTCTCACCTGATGGTATAAAACAGACTGCAGGTTCAGCAGCTTAAATACTACTTTGTTACTCCTGACACAAACCTTCACTATTCGTGATTTTTTAAATTAATTAACAGACTAAAACCCATATTAGAATTATTTCCCACGAACAACAACAGCATTGATGATAGTCAAAGGGAGTTGTTAAGGCACATGATGGCAAACAGTACCTGAATTCCCCATATTTGCCAGAACCCCCAACAAACCTCTGGATGTCTCCTAAGAGATAAATCTCAGAGCATTATTTATTTCCTAATATATACAATTAAAAAGATTTTTAAGATATATTATTTCCTTTATACTACTTAGTGCAGACACAAAGCTTTATGGATTCACAAAACTGTTTTATAGCTAAACCTAACCATGTGTTTAACCAACTAAAGGTATTCAGAATTTAACCTGCAATAGGAAGGTAAAATCTGTGTATTTTGCATTTAAGTACCTGTTATTTTATGCTGCTGTCAAGAAACACTTCTAATTGAAATGCATTCACCTCTTACTAGAGTGACAGCCCTGAGCAAGAGGCTTTCTTTGCTCACTGCCTCAAGCCTGCATTACCTTAAAGAGTTCATGACTTTGGAAAGAGTTAAACGTAAAAAGAGAAGGGTATCAGCAAAGCTTTTGGAATTGTTTTCCCATTTCCAGCTTTTTATTCCCTCTTTGCACTGTTCTCTGTTTCTTCCCTCAACCCTCCTTTCTCCTCCCAGTCATCTGCTAGGCATTTTACAAATGATAGGATGTTAATGTAATATTGCTACTGGCAAGAATGATCAATGGATGCCAAGTGATGCCAATGGACAGAAGGTTGTTGGAGGATAGGTTATCCACACATGCCAATGTATCTCTCTGCAGTTAGTTATCAGTTACATGGGGTAAAGGTACCTTCACAATGGAGAGATCTGGCAGTCACTACTTGACTTAAGTAATCAAACTTGACTGAGCACTGAGAGTAAGACAAGCCAACTTAATGTGCCTCCCGGTAGGATGCAACATAAAGTATACATCGTCATCTATGAAGCAGTCCTGTCAAAAATGTTTGACCTGAATCTAGTCGAGCCTCTAGAACTATCCTTAAATTTACAGGAAATATAGGGGATAGATTAGGGACAAGTTAAATAGTAGTCATGAGAATGCAATCAGACAATCCAGCATATGAGAAATTTTACAAGAAAACTGTACTCTTGGGGAAAAAAATATACAGTAAAAAGTAGGAGGACTGTTCTAGATGAAAAGATTAAGAGTCTACCGACACAACAATCAAATGCAGTATGTTTACATTGATCAGATCCTGGTTCAAAGCAACAACAATGATGGAAATGATGGACAGAAAAAAAAAAAAAAAAACAACTATTAGGTTGGTGCAAAAGTAATTGTGGTTTTTGACATTATTTTCTATTGTAATAGTAAGAATAAAAATCACCTAAGTAAAAAATTTTTAAAATTTTGCCTTACCTTTAGCTAAAGCTTCTTTATATTTCTCTTTGGCAGAATTCATTTCTTTTATTAATTGTCTATAGCTGGATTTTAACTTCTCCAATTCTGTTTTTGTAACCTGTCAAAGAAACAAAATGCATAAATGTTTTAAAATGTTTAAATTTAAATTGCTCAAGAACTTAAATTCCAAAGTATTAACTGATGTGTACTTTACTACTTACAGGTCAGAGTTGTTCTTTAATATACAATTATAGAAAATAAACTACAAATATGTTTTTAAAATCAGTACTAAATTCAATAGCATGTGAAAACAAACAAAAGAATAGCAAATCAGGCCAGGCACAGTGGCTCACGCCTGTAATTCCAGCATTTTGGGAGGCTAAAACAGGTGGATTACCTGAGGTCAGGAGTTCAAGACCAGCCTGGCCAACACAGCAAAACCCTGTCTCTACTAAAAATACAAAAAATAAGCCAGGCTGTGGTGGCACACGCCTATAATCCCAGCTACTCGGGAGGATGGGGCACAAGAATTGCTTGAACCCGGGAGGCAGAGGTTGCAGTGAGCCAAGATAACGCCACTGCACTCCAGCCTGGCTGAAACTTGACTCGAAAAAAAAAAGGCAGCAGGGAAAGGGGGTGGCAAATACAGAATAACACTGCCATTATCTAAAATTCAAAAAAAAATTAACTTGGTAAGTGCAGAAATATTCTCTGTAATTAAAAATACAATTAAGATATTATTTCTATGGAACAATGACACAAATGCAAGTCCTTGACTGTAGTCAAAAAGCCATTTAAATGCAATTTAAGGAAAAAATACGTGTACCAGATATTGTCTACAGATCTTCAAATTTGCCATTTCAGAAGACTAAGAAAGAGAAAGCATCAAAACGTTGCAAAAGGGGTTATCAGCAACTTGGAAGATAATCTCAAACCCCTTTTAAAGAAATTCTGTATCATCAGTGTTCTTGATGACACAGATGATGACACTGTGTGAATAAACAAAAATAACTACAATATAAATATAAATGAGTTTCAAATTATTCCCCATTCAAGAAAAATCTCACTGGTTAACTTTGTAAAACTATTTTGGTAAAAGACTGATACAAAACTTTTTTGTTGTTGTTTTTTTTTTGAGACAGAATCTCGCTGTGTTGCCCAGGCTGTTAGGGCAATGGCATGATCTAGGCTCACTGCAGCCTCTGCCTCCAATGTTCAAGCAATTCTCATGCCTCAGCCTCCCAAGTGGCTGGGTTTACAGATGTGCACCACCACACCTAATTTTTGTATTTTTAGTGGAGACGGGGTTTCACCATGTTGCCCAGGCTGATCTTGAACTCCTGACCTCAGGCGATCTGCCCACCATGCCTCCCAAAGTGCTGGGATTACAGGTATAAGCCAGAAAACTTTTTGAATCGATTGCTCAGGTTGACAACACTGGAACCAATCAGTCAAGTTTCACGTAATAAAAAGATAAATCGACATTATATACCTCCCGATATAAAACTGCAGGAAGTGTATACTACCACCTATGATGTATTCTTGCCCAAAATACCCAGCCAGACCCAATCTTATCAAGTCTCTAGATTTAAATTCCAATTTATAGAAAACATTAAAGATGAAGGAATATGTAAACCACATCATAAGATGCTAACAGAAAAACCCAAAATGAAGGAAATTCAATTATATAGAGCAAATTATCTAGTTTCTTCCACAAATAAATAGCATTTTATTAAAAACTGGGCAGGAAGGAGAACCTACATATTTTTTTAAAGTATCATTCAAATGCAAGGTATAGATGGTATCTGGATCCTGACTGAAACCAGCCAACTATAAATAAAAGCTTAAACAACAACCATTTCAACAAAGAATATTCAATAACATGAAGGAATTATTATTTTTAGGCAAATTAATGATATTTAGTTACATTTTTAACAAGAACACTGATTTTAGCTATACATTCTAAAATATTTATGGATAAAATGATATCTTTAAAATGATCCAATGTAAAAAAAAAAAAAAAGTGGGTGGGAGTATAGAAAACACAGAGACTATTCAGGTGATGGGTAGGTAGAAGTTCATTTTACTGTTCTCTCTTCTTCTATACATTTACAAATTTCTACAATAAAAATAATTTGAAAAATGTCATTCAGAGAGACAGACTCCGAATGTAGGGAAAATTAGGGATTTACATGTAAACTTAAGAATACCAAAAGTAATTTTGCCTATATTTTCTTTTTTATTTATGCAAAGTATTAGATAAGACAAATTTAGTTTTAAAAGACTCAGAGAATGATTTCAGTAAATAAAAACTAAAATGCCTAAGTGATAAAGCTTTGTGTCATAGTTTAATTGGGAGCCTCTTTTTTCTTTCATATGAGTATATATAGTAACAGTACATCCTATAATCAGTGTTTTATGTTCAATAAGATATTACTTATTAGAGACCATAAACCTATTTCTTGTTGGGAAATGACAAATACATAATTTTTAAAGTCAAATAAGGTAAAATATTTCAGTGACTTTGGAAAACAATTTCAAGAAAGAACTTCAATATGGAAAAACGAACCTTGATCATCTCTGCCTCTATCTGCTGATGAACACCTAAGTAACTTTTCTTCACCTGCTGCTTGTCCTTAATCATCATGGTGAGCCTGTGTAAAGGTCCAGAGTTCAAGTCCTCTGCATGTGTCTTCATTATCCTACTAAGTTGTTCTGTCTGCTGAATCATAAGTAGCCAAGACTAAAAAAAAAAAAAGAAACAAAATTAACATTTGCATTAAAGGTTTCCATTTAGCTGTGCTTTAAGAGTTCAAAACTTTAAATATTTAGTTTTACATAAATTATTACATTAATATAAAAAATAGATTTCTGGCAACTGTGTAAAGATCTATGAATGGTTTATATTTAACGTCTTCAACTTCAACTACACATACTTCAAAATTCTATAATCAGAGACTACACAGAAAACTAAGAAAAAGATTAGGGGACTCTGTAAGAGTCCACACTTGTAGTCTTCACTTTATCAATTCTCATTTGTTTTCCAGCACACTGAAATATTGCTCTGCCACACCATTCTAATGCCCCACTATGGTCTTCAGTTCCTAATGGTCAAATGCAACAGACATTGTTCCATCTTCATCTTAACCTGCCTCTCTCTGTGGCATCTGATCCTGCTGACTCAACTTCATTCTGAAACTGTCTTTTGTGGAGGCTCACTTAGTTTCCTATTTTCAACATTCCTGGCTTGTTTTCCTCCCTTTCTAAAATTTCCTTTTCAATCTTTGGTACCTGTTCTTTTGTTGCCTGTGAGAATACTGGCATTTAATGGATTTCTATCTATAGCCCTGTTCTTTTCCTAACAAATATCTTTACATCTCAATAGTTCTTCCAGCACAATACACCAAAGGGCACAACACACTGCCTCAATAGCAAGAGGCACATAATTGTAGGTTTGGGATCAGTGGGCATACGGAAACTGCTAGAAGAACAAATCATTATTAGACTTCCTGACATATATATACTGAAAAAAAAAAAAAAAAAAAAAAGAAACAGAGGAATGCTCTTCACTATAAGTATTCAATATTCTATTCAGAAACAATATTGAAGATCTATGATAGGGTGGATCCAAAAGATATTTTTTAAATGAGCGAAGTCTGGTTTCAGATACTGATAATAATAATTTTCTACTCTATTATTTTTGATCTGTGAATGAATAGGATTATTTTCTTTCTGTTAATATTCCAATGTAATCAAAAATCAAAATTTCATAAGCACTGAAGCAAAATTACAGCCTAAAGAAAGCAAATTCTTAGTCATAATACATACTTGCCAGGATCTGACTTGTCAATCTTGTTTTTGATACACTGTATTGCATGTTTTTAAAAAAATAACAACCTTTGAGAACAGTTATTTAGGGACGGGACTCATTTTTAGTTGTGAAATGATATGATGAACATGGAACATATGTGTGGCCTATAAACCCATCATATTTACTTTTTAATATGAAAATATAATCACTAACTTGCTCTTAACACCACAAAGCAATTTAAAACTAATGTAGTCCTTACTTCAAAATCTAAAATTTAACAAAGATGCAAACAGTATAAAACTATACAAACATGGATTAAAAACATAAACTAAATGGCTATAATATATGTAGCTTTGCCTTTTTCATCTAGTATTTTCACTTCAAACTATGCAGTGTTGGAGAAACATTCTATGGCATGTGCAGAATATTAATGCTACAAAAAAAATAAAAAGTGAGAGGAGACAGTCTTCTTGCTTTATCTTCAAAAATAAATATTATTTAAGTGCTTTGTAGCAGTAACTTTTTGTAATTCTATGTAGGAGTCCTTGCAGCCTAGGGAAGAAGATTTCTTGGAAGCCAAAAGACCACACAATTGGGTCAGATTGCCCTCCTCTCCCAGAAGGGTACATCCCAACCTGCCTAAAAGCCCTGTTCACTGTAGTCACTACAGGAAGTCCAAGGTCTCAAAGCATATACTGCCATTCTGTCAACCCCATATTGCCCTCAGTATCTCCTAATCCAACCCAAGCCACTATCTATAGAATCCTGTATCGTCAAGAACTCTTGCTCTATAATTAGAAAAGTCTTCATACCTCTTCTCAGAACTTTCCTGTCATCTTCTAGTTTTAACAAAAGCCTGGCTCTATCTCACTCCCAACACCCCAATGCTGCTAATAAACATTCCCTGTGTTTCTGCAGAAGTCCCCTGCTCCTTTGAATCCCAGGACACCCTTCTCCATGAACAATCCATCAGCAAGTCTTTCAGATTCTGTCTCCAAAGCCAATCACAAATCCATCCTCTTCTCTCTATCTCCACCGCCACTCCTTTGAAGGTTATGATTATCTCTGGCTTAGACTATTACAACATCTCCCAAATGGTACACTCTCATGCTCCTTTCCAATCCATTCTCTTTAAAGTAGCAATAATAATAATAATAAATTAAAAATTAATGTAACTGTCTTTCTTAAAACACTACATTGGCTTTCCTTTTCATTTAAAGAAAAATCCAAACTCCTTTCTTTTGTGTTGAGATAGAGTCTTGCTCCATCACCCAGGCTGGAGTGCAGTGGCACAATCTCTGCTCACTACAACCTCTACATCCTGGGTTCAAGTGATTCTCGTGCCTCAGCCTCCCAAGTAGCTAAGACTACAGGTATAAGCCACTACGCCCAGCTAATTTTCGTATTTTTAGTAGAGACGGGGTTTTGCCATTTTGCCCAGGCTGGTCCCAAACTCCTGGCCTCAAGTGATCCACCCACTTTGGCCTCCCAAAGTTCTGGGATTGCAGACATGAGCCACCACACCCAGCCCAAACTCCTTCTAAGACTTACAATGTCTCCCATTATCTGTCCTCTAATCTATCCTTGCAACTTCATGTTTGCTGTTCTCTACCAAGCGAAATAAATGCTAGAAATGTTCTTTCTTCAGTTTGCTAAACATATCAAGCTCCAATCTCTTCCTGAAAGTTTTTACCTCTACCTAGAAGCTCTTCCTCACCTTCACCTGGCAAGATCCATATCTTCCTTTAGTAATCAGCTAAATATCCTGTAAGTCTAATCCTTGTTATTCTGTCTTACTTTTTCTCAGCATTTAAAACAATTATTTATCTATATGTATAATTGGTGGTTCGGTTTTTTATAATGTCTCCTCAACTGAAATGGAAGCTCCATGAAGATGGGATCATGTTTAATATTTTGAGTATTTACTGTGATGTTTGAGACAAGAGGGAGGGAAAGAGGGAAGAAGTAGGAAAAAAGAAAGAAAAAAAGGAAGGAGGAATGTAGAATAAAACCATGAATTAAATACATGCCATAAAAGTGGCTTTAAAGAGTTTTTTTTTGAGACAGGGTCTCACCCTGTCACCCAGGCTGGAGTGCAACGGCACGATCATGGCTCGCTGCAGACTCAACCTTCCAGGCTCAAGAGATTCTCCCACTTCAGCTTTCCAAGGATTTGTGACTACAGGCATGCACCACTATGTCCAGCTAATTATTTTGATTTTTAGTAGAGACAAGGTCTTACTATGCTGTCTAGGCTGGTCTTGAACTCCTGAGTTTGAGTGATCTTCCCACCTCAGCCTCCCAAAGTGCTGGGATTATGGGTGTGAGCCACCATGCCCAGTCATAAATATTTTTTTAACATTGAATTAGGTAATAATATAATCTGATAGTGAAGAAAAAATAAACAGCTCTATCTTCAACTGAAAAAATAACAGAAATAGCAGAGCAGCATGTAATGCAAATGAAACACTGACCTAAAAGGAATGGTTGAAAGTCACACACAAAAAGATGTTTGGATAATCTAATTCCTTGAATTAGCTGGGTGGGTGGGATATTTGTTAAAACAGAGGAGAGTAAAATGTTAATAGATGCTTAACAAAGAAACAAACAAAAGTAAAGATACATTTCAATATTTGCAGTACAACTGGAATAGCACGTTACAGATATAGCTCTTTGGTTACAGCATAGCAATGATCAGGGCACAGATAAATTGTTATTTAGGATAATTTGTGGAAGATAATTCTTTTTCTTTTTTTAAAAAAAAAAATAGAGACAGGGTCTCACCATGTTGCACAGGCTGGTCTCAAACTCCTGGCCTCAAGTGATCCTCCTGCCAGTCTCCCAAAGTGCTAAGATTACAGGCATAAGCTACTGCACCCAGCTGCAAGCTAATTCTTTGTAACTTAATAAACAAAACACTGTCAGCCACTTGAAGACATTAAAATTGCTTCATCATACAGAAATGATTGCTAACAGTGTTCCTTACAATTGAATTTTACCAGTAGGAAGTCACTGATGCTGAAAGTTATAGACAGGTTAAAAAATATTTAAAAAGTAAAAATATCCGAATTTTAATTTTAGAAAAATTTAATCATGGGCAAATAACAATAATAGGCCGGGCGCGGTGGCTCAAGCCTGTAATCCCAGCACTTTGGGAGGCCGAGGCGGGTGGATCACAAGGTCAGGAGATCGAGACTATCCTGGCTAACATGGTGAAACCCCGTCTCTACTAAAAATACAAAAAACTAGCCGGGCGTGGTAGCGGGCGCCTGTAGTCCCAGCTACTTGGGAGGCTGAGGCGGGAGAATGGCGTGAACCCGGGGGGCGGAGCTTGCAGTGAGCCGAGATCGCGCCACTGCACTCCAGCCTGGGAGACACAGTGAGACTCCGTCTCAAAAAAAAAAAAAAAATAATAATACAATCATAAGAAAACATGGTTAAAATTTGCAAAACAGAATATAAATATCATCATTATTGAAAGAAGAGCTACAAAACTTTAAAGTGATAATAATTTAATTTTACTAGACTAGACAAAAATCCCACAGGATACCAACAAAAATCAAGAATGAGAGACTGATGGAAAGAAGTTTAAGTAACTTTTCAAATAGAAGAGTCAGAAGACAGCTTTAGTTCTGAAGTTTGTATATCAAGAAGTATAAATTTGAGTTTATAATTCTTAAGTTTCTGAAGTTATCCAAGCGAAGGTTTTTAAATAAGCAGGCTATTTATACCTTCTGAATTATCAAAAGTGCTTTTTAAGGAAAGTTAACACGATCCATTAAAAAAAAAAGGACAAAAAGTAATAATTGAAAGTGAGTACAAAATAAAAATGAGGCCAGGAGCAGTGGTTCATATCTATAATCCCAGTGTTTGGGGAGGCCCAGGTGGGAGGACCGTTTGAGGCCAGGAGTTTGAAACTAGCCTGGGCAATGTAGCAAGACAGTGTCTCTACAAAAAAAATTTTTAATCAAAAATTTGAAAAGCTTTGCTTTTAAATTTCAAAATTAGCTGGATATGGTGGCTTGTTTCTGCAGCCCTAGCAGTACTTAAGAGGCTGAAGTTGGAAGATTCCCTTAAACGCAGGAGTTTGAGGTTACAGTGAGCTATGACTGTGCCACTGCACTCCAGCCCAGGTGACAGAGCGAGAGCCTGTCTTGAAAAAAAATAAAAATAAAAAAGATACTAACTGTATCTGTTAAATATTATATGAAAATGGGATAAACACCTATGAAAAGGAAAACATCATCAAATCAGAGAGGGGACAAAACTTCACTACATGCAATACATATGAAACAGAAATAAAATACAGCACAACAACAAAAAGACAAGGGAAAACACCCCAGAAAAAATATGAACAACAAGACCCTGTAGTCACTATGTTCAAATAATATAAAGTCAAATTCTAGGACAAAATATAAAACAAAGAAGATCTTAATTACAGAAAAAAAGGAAATAAAGTCTCTAGGGTTGAGGAATAGGAAGAAGGCTGGCAGGCTCTCACTCTTGCACTCTCTCTCCCTCTCCTGTTTCCTTTTAGCTCTTCCAAAGCTTTTGAAGATTTTCCCAAAATTAAACCCTGTCTAATGAACTACATGATGTAAGTTCTACTTTCCTCTTTGAATCCCAACTTTTACAAGTATGAAATTCAAAGAGATCAATAACCATGGAGTCCATGGTTGCCATAAACCAATTATGAATAACTTGCCTCTAATAAAGTGCAAAGCTCAAATGTTTCGCTATTGAATATCTAAATTATTTGAATCAGTAAACTTTGGTGCTACTTAAATTGTCTCTAAGTATTGAGAATGAAAAAAAGAAGTTTCTAAAACCACCATAACATTGAGAAACCGAGGCAGAACCCTGTGGAATCCCTGAATTGAGGAGACAGAGCAGGGAATCTGCAAAGAACAAGGTGCCATGGAATAAAAACAAATAAAACCTACCAAGACTGAATCATGAAGAAACAGAAATTCTGACTAGACTAAAACAAGTAGGGAGACTGAATCAGTAATCAAGCACTTCCCATCAAAAAGCCCAGACCCTTATTTGACTAATTGGTGAATTCTACAAAACATTTATAGAAAAATTAACATCAATACTTTTCAAACTATTCTAGAAAACTAAAAAGGAGGGGACACTTCCAAATTCATTCTATGAAGCCAGTATTACCCTGACAGCAAAGCCAGACAAAAACACTACAAGAAACAAGAACTGTCCAGGTGCAGAGGCTCATGCCTGTAATCCCAGCACTTTGGGAGGTTGAGGCAAGCAGACCGCTTCAGCCCAGAAGTTCAAGACCAGCCTGGGTAACAGGAAGACACCATGTCTACAAAAAATAAAAATAAACTGAAAAAAAAGGAAAGAAAAATTACAAGCCAATATCCCTAATGAACATAGAGGTACAAATCCTCAATAAAATTCTAGAGAACAAAATTGTACACATATTAAAAGGATCCTACACCATGACCAAGCAGGCAAGTGGGATTTATCCCTGGGATGCAAGGATGGTTCAACATACATGAATAAATAAATTTGACACATGATATTAACAGAATAATAAATAACTTTATATGATCATGTCAATACATGCACAAAGAGTATTGGACAAAATGCAACATCCTTTCATGATAAAAACTCTCAAGGGATCAAGCATAGAATCAATGTATCTCAACGTAATAAAGGCTACATAGGGCAAGCTCACAGCTAACATATTCAATGGTAAAAAACTGATAGCTTTTCCCCTAAAATTGGAAAAAAGAAAAGGATGCTCACTCTCACAACTTCTATTCAATGGCACACTAAAAGTACTAGCCAGAGCAATTAGGCAATAAAAAGAAATTTTAAAAATCCAAATCAGAAAGAAAGAAAAGAAAATTATGACTGTCTACAATAGACAAGATCTTGTATGTAGAAAACTGACTCTCCAATTAAAAAAAAACTGTCAGAATTAATAAGTAAATTCTGTAAAATTGTAGGATTAAAAAATCAACATATAAAGATCAATAACATTTCTTTTTCTTTTTTCTTTTTTAAAATTTATTTCTTTTCCTGCCACGAATATAAAAACAATCAGTAACATTCCTACACAGTAACAACAAACTATCCAAAAAGGAAATTAGGAAAACACTCCCAAATTAGCATCAAAAATAATACAATACATAGGAATAAATTTAACCAAGGAAGTGAAAGATCTTTGCACTGAAAACTAAAACTATAAGATATTGATGAAAGAAGTTGAAGAAGGCACAGATAAATGGAAAATATGCTTATGTTCATGAATTAAAAGAATGATCATCCTTAAAATATCCATACCACCCAAAACAATCTACAGATTGAAAGCAATTTCTATCAAAATTCCTAATTAAAATTTCAATGATAAAAAATGACATTAGAATTTTGAAATAGAAAAAAAGAAAATCCTAAACTTCTTACGGAGCCATAAAATACCCTGAAAGCTAAAGCAATCTTTACAAAGAACAAAGCTAGAAGCATCATACTTCCTTGTTCCAAACTATATTTCCAAAGGTATGTTAATCAAAATAATATAATACTAGCATAAAAACAGATACATGAGCCAATGGAAGAATAGAGGGAGCACAGAAAAATAAACTCAGACATACACAATCAACTCATCTTTGACAAGGGCACCAAGAATACACAATAGCGAAAGGACAGTCTCTTCAATAAACAGTTTTGGGAAAACTGGATATCCACATGTAAGAGAATGAAACTGGATCCCTATCTTACACCATACACAAAAATCAACTCAAAAAGAATTAAAGACTTAAATATAAGACCTGAATCCATAAATCTCCTAGAAGAAAAAATAAAGGAAAAGTTCCTTGACATTGTTGTTGGCAATGATTTTTTGAAGATGACACCCAAAAGCACAGGCAATAAAAGCAAAATTAAACAAGTGATACTACACCAAACTAAAAAGCTTCTACACAGCAAAGGAAATAATCAACCAAATAAAAAAGCAATCTAAAGAATGGGAAAAAATATTTGCAAATTGTATATCTAATAAGGGAACTAATACAAATACGTAAGGAACTAACACAACTCAATAGCACACACAAAAAATAGCTCAATTTTCAAGATCTGCAAAGGACCTGAGCAGGTATTTTTCCAAAGATACACGAATGACCAAAAGAAATATGAAAAGGTACTCAACATCACTAATCATCAAGTAACTACAAATCAAAACCACAATGACATATCACTTCACACCTATTAAGATGGCTATTATAAAAAAGGCAAAAGACAAGTGTTGGCAAGGATGTGAAGAAAAGGAGCACTATACACTATTGGTGGAAATGTAAATTAGGACAGCCATTATGTAAAACATATGGAGGTTCCTCAAAAAATCAAAAACAGAACTGTTATATGATCTAACAAGCCCTCTTCTGGTTACACAGCCAAAGAAAACAAAATCAATATGACAAAAAGATACTTGTATTCTCATGTTCATTGTAACATTGCTAAGGCTTGCATACTACTTGTTTGTCTCCCCCAAAACTTACATTAAAGTTTGATCCCCAGGCCAGGCATAGTGGTTCATGCCTGGAATCCCAGCACTTTGGGAGGCCAAGGGGGGCAGATCACTTAAGGTCAGAAGTTCGAGACCAGCATGGCCAACATGGTGAAACTCTGTCTCTACTAAAAATACAAAAATTAGCTGGCCATGGTGGCAGGCCGCCTGTAATCCCAGCCACTCAGGAGGCTGAGGCAGAAGAATCACTTGAACCCAAGAGGCAGAGGCTGCAGTGAGCCGAGATGGCGCCACTGCACTCCAGCCTGGTGACAGGGTGAGAATCTGTCTCAAAAATAAAATAAAATAAAATAAAAATGGATCCCCAATGTGGTGGTATTGGTAGGTGAGGCCTAATGGAAGGTGTTTGGGTCATGAGGGCTCCTCCCATGTGGGTGGCTTGGTGCCATTCTCACAATAGTGAGTTCTCACTCTGGCAAGACTAGATTAGCTCCTGTAGCAATGGATTATTTCCCACAAAAGTGGATTGCTATAAAGTCCCTGGATTTTCTCTCTTTGCATATGTCCACTTCCCTTTATTTTTCTCCTTGTGTTATGACACTGCACAAAAGTTCTCACAAGAAGCCAGGGTGATGACCTTGAACTTCTCAGCCTACAGAACTATAAGCTAAATAAACCTTTTTCTTTATAAAATGTTCGATATCAGGAATTCTGTTATAGCAACAGAACTTGGACTAGGACAGGCATTATTCATAATAGGCAAGGAACAACCCTCAACAGATGAATGGATAAAGAAATTATAGTAAATAAAATATGTGTGTGTGTGTATACACACATATAATAGAATATATGAATCTAAATAAATGAAAAATAATATGTGGACAAAGATTAATTAAATATTTTTAAATAAACTCAATATAATCAAATTAAATAACTGGTTTCTAATGACTGGTACTAAAGATGCTGAGCTGCATTAGCAGCTCAGTCACTGTCCAGTCTCAAAAGTTAGAGAGCCACATGACTACCAGGGTATTACTACTGCTATTAAAAAAGTAAATCTAAGTATCTAAACACAGATCAGGCCAGAAAAGAAATTAAGAAAGTATATTACCTTTTCTTTCCCAATACTTTTCCAGCTTCTTGGTGCTCCTCAATTGCTTTTATTCCTCTTGGACTTAAGGGCCACCTTTCTTGTTCTTCTTCTGAAGAACAGTATAACCAGAAAAATAACTGGCCATAGTCACCTTTATTCTTCAGAAGTAAATCACCTAACCTCCCACCAAAAATTAAGCATTGAATAAAAAAACCTTCACAGTCCCTTTCAGTTCCAGCATCCCGTGATCTTTTCCTACTTATTAATAGCTACTTCCTTATTTAGTACCATTCTCACAAACTCCTTGAGTTTTATAGCTCACGTCCAGAGAAGATTTCTTTGTTGATCCAGCTCTAGTAGAGCACTATTAAAACAATAATGGCCTATTTGGAAATTTTAACGAGAAGAATGAACTACAGTTAGGATTCTGGGAGATTTTTATCTCTTCTTTAGCTTCTTTTTTATATATTCCTGCTCTCCACTCTTTCCCATTCCCTTTCCATGTCCTAGACAAGCTGTTCTGTTATTTCCTATTTCCTGTAGTTCCAGATTATCCTTCATTGGCCCCCTCCGCTCAACATTTTTTAAAAAAACAAAGTCCTCTCTTTCCTCCTCCAACCCAATCAGCCTTTTCATCTACTGCCTTATCTATCTTTTTTCAAACTCCTCAAATAGACTTCTGGGGGAAAAACAATTAAAACTCAGTACTTACTCTCAGAAGGTATAAACTAATCTATATACTCAAGACACTTTCTTCTTCCGAATCTCCATGTAAAAAAATGCTTTTTTTCTCTCTCACATAGAACGGACAGGTGGAATTGATGGTCTCCATTAGTTCTTTCAATTCCACTCCTATTAAAGCTAACTTTGCTCATCTAAATGAGAGACAGGCTCTCTGCCTCTTTTACTTACTGGGGCTTCACTCATTAATATTACCAACCTCTTGCACACTCACAGGCCTTCTCTTATTTACTCCTTTTATCAACACTATGAAGAAAATATCTTCATCTTATAAATGTGGAGTTTGAATGTCAGATAAATTAATCTGCCTAAAGTCACACACCTAAATAATGGAAGAGCTCACATTCAAATACAAAACTAATTCTTAATGTGCTAGACCGGAAGGAGGAGTGTGGGAACCTAAAGGTCTTAATATCTTAAAACTACTTTAAGAAAAACTACCTAGCCAGGTGCAGTGGGACATGCCAGAGTCAGATCCTGGCTCTAAAAATAAAAAAAAAAAAAGAAAAGAAAAATAGCTGGGCATGGTGGTACACGCCTGCAGTCCCTGCTACTCAGGAGGCTGAGGTAAGATCACTTAAGCCCAGAAGTTAAAAGGCTACCGTGAGCTATGAGCACACCACTGCACTCCAGCCTAAGCGACAGAGCTAGGCCCTGTTACTAAAAATAAAAAAGAATAACTAACTAGATTAAACTAAGGAGAATATTTTTAAACTGGTTACAAATCACATAGTAATCTTTAATCTGTATTTAGTACTTAATCATTAAATTAGAAGTGAAGAGCCATAAGGAAAAGCTATCTACTCCTTTAGGCTACCTACTTTGTTGTATGAGTACATCTAAAGAGAAGTCCTTTGAGGGCAAGATTAGCGAGTCACTCTTGATATGACATGCTCTATGAGAAGCTACGGATATGAAAATGAAAGAGGCCTCTCATTGTAACTGCCTTTCTAACTAAAATAATGACCCGTCCCTCATATCTCCCTCAACGGAACAATTAAATAAAATCATCATCTTATCTAACCAGCCCCAATATCTCACTGGATAATTAGAAACAGGACAACTTTAACACAGTGAAAAAGACAGCACACATTTTCCAATGCCCCAGGAAAACAAACTATTAATTGGAGATTTTTAAATTTTAGAACATTTTTCAGAATTCTTAGTTGTATATTAATATTATTAAAAACATTGCTTTTACCTGAAATGTAAAATGTGATTTCAAAAGATTTATTCTTTTTCTTTATCTTTTTTTTTTTTTTTTTTTTTTTTTTGGAGACAGTCTTGCTCTGTCACCCAGGCTAGAGTGCTGTGGCACAATCATGGCTCACAGAAGCCTTGACCTCCCAGACTCAGGTGATTCTCCCACCTCAGCATCCCAAGTAGCTGGAACCACAGGCACACACCGCACACCACCATGCCCAGTTAATTTTCTTTTTGTATTTTTTTGTAGAGATGGGGTTTCACCATGATGCCCAGGCTGGTCTAGAACTCCTGGGCTCAAGCAATCCACCCACCTTGGCCTCCCAAAGTGCTAATATTACAGGCAGAAGCTACCGCATATGGCCAATTTTCTGAATTCTTAAATGTGATTCTTTGGCAGTGTTGTTTTGTGACCAAAAATAAAATAGTTCCTAGAAATAAACACATCACCTCTTTCATAATAAAAAGGAGGAATAATAATTCAATTTACAGAAATTTTATTCTCATCTACCCCAAAAAAGAGATCAGTTGCATACATTAAATAGCATCTCAGGCTTCTAAAATAATTAACATAAACCCTACAATGTCTATTTTATGCTTAGGAAGCCTACAGAGGTAAATAGTACCAGTTATACTAAGATTAATACATGATATAAAGAAAGAAAACTCTGCATGCAACTTTTGAAAAAGAGAAAACTACACATAAGGGGAAAATATGTATCTTTTAGAAATGCATATTAGTCCTTTCTTGCCCTCTAAATTTGAACTAACAGCTGTGTAGTGAGGTAAATCAGTATTCCATAAACAGGTAGTAATTTCAGTGTTCTGAGTTTATTATACCAAAAGTATTTATTCTACAACACTGGATTAAAGAACAAACCACTACTGGAGCTATAATTATACTAAAACATTGAAAATAAATCAACAAGATGACTCAAGCTTGAAAAATACCTAAATAATACTTGTTATAAATAGCTTTTCACTGCAGACTACACCTCCAACTACTTGTTTGCTTTCTTCTTGCTTTAATTTTTTTAAAATGCAACATAAAAATTCCATGAAGAATGCATAGTTTGTACACTACACAATAACTCAAAATAAATGGTTCTGTGAAACAACAGTTTTTATTGTGAGTTTGACCATTACATAAGAAGAATGTTTTTGGAGTCTCTATGTCTTTATGGAATACAGAAATCCAGAAGACAATTCCTTAAATTCTCCTAAAGTTGAAGTTTTCAAAGATTCAATTGCAAGTTCAAAAGAAATTTTAGATACTTCCCACTCATAAGAGTTTCTCTTCATTTTCTTCAAAGCTTCACGGTTTCCCTGGACTAGCAGTTCACAACTCTGGCTGCAATAAGCAGCAACTGCAAGCTTTTTCTTTTTTTTTTTTTCTTTTGAGACAGTGTCTTGCTCTGTTGCCCAGGATGCAGTGCAGTGGCACAATCTCTGCTAACTGCAGAGATCCTCCTAACCTCTGCCTCCTGGGCTAAAGTGATCCTTCCACCTCAGCTTCCCAAGTAGCTGGGACTACACGACCAGGCCACCATGCTCAGCTACTTTTCTCTTATTTTGGGTAGAGATGGGATTTTGCCACGTTGCCCAGGCTGATCTCAAACTCCTGCGTTCAAGTGATCTGCCCACCTCAGCCTCCCAGAGGGTTGAGATTACAGGAGTGAGGCATCATGCCCTGCCCAACAACTGCAAGCTTTTTAAAAATACCAATTCTTGGCTCTTATTTAACAGGCTTTGGATGGGGTCTATACATCAGTACTTTAAAGCTCCACAACTAATTCTAATGTATAAGTTGTACCGTAACAAAATATTTTTGTGCCTGATAACCATGAGATTGTACAAAAATTGCAAAATAAAAACCACAGGGCTTATGGACAAATGGGGTTAAAGGCGTGATACTCAAGAAACTAATCAGGGACACATTTTTTAAAAACAGAAACCTAATAGAAAAAACTTTGCATAGTTTTACAGATATTAAATGTTAAGAAGCACATGACTACCATATTAACATGGCACTTCATTTTGAAAAGACCTGAAGTTTGCTTGTCAAAGGAGATTTCAGAAAGGTTGCAACTTGTGAATTCTGTAAAGGGGAGAGTTATCCAAAATTTGACAGAAAGTTGAAATGCCACATGTGGATGAGTGTGGCTCACAACAAAAAGGTAAACGAAGGTAGCCAGTTAAGGACTGAAGTGTGTGTCTACTATGTATTCCTCTGCAGCATGGTTCAACTAGTTCTAGTTTTCTGCATTCACCTAGTGCTTCTTCAGGTTTCAGACATAAACAAATGCAAAATTAATGTTAAGCTCAAATCATTCCTAATATGTCAACTGTGTGGGAACAAACTCATGTTTTTTTAATAGATTAAAGCATGTGTGTATATATCTGTGGGGGGTGTGTGTGTGTGTGTGTGTGTGTGTGTGTGTGTGTAGTTAGTTA
The DNA here is from genome assembly GCF_003255815.1 of Theropithecus gelada. Classification (NCBI taxonomy): domain Eukaryota; kingdom Metazoa; phylum Chordata; class Mammalia; order Primates; family Cercopithecidae; genus Theropithecus; species Theropithecus gelada. The sequence continues at coordinate 104,673,700 of NC_037673.1, read as the reverse complement.
ATTAGTTATGATAGGGTCTTGCTATGTTACCCAGGCTGGTCTTGAATTTGTGGCCTCAAGTGATCCTCTCATTAACCAAGTTTTTCAATGTTGAAATGATTTCAACCAAGATTTCAATGTTTTCAAATCCGGTGGTATAGCAGAAGTGGCTCTATAGCCAGGCTTAAACATTACTGCTTTAAAAATATATATAGTTGAAACCCTAGTTGTACAGGCTCAAGTTACATTACCTATGTATTATGTGACTACTAAATAATAAGACTGATTCATCAAAAAGCATGTTTCATTACTTCTTATTCCTATATGGTATATGTAACATCACCAATATTTCAATTCACTTCATGTTTAAAAGGTAAGGCAATACTTCCTTTTAAAATACCTTGCATCATTTGAAGATTATATTTATCATTGTACTATTTCAGAAGTTGACTGTATGCAGACAGATATAATTTTACATAAATAAGAAGACACAAAGTAAAATTCATCTTCAGCACAGAAAACAGTTCCTAACAATATGATAGCTGTTAAACATATGAAAGATGTTTAATTTCACTCTTTTTAGAGAAATATAAAATAAAAGCACTCTAGATATAATGTCTTACTTATCAGAATAACAAAAATACAAAAGTCTGAGAACAAACTCTGTTACCCAGATTAAGTAGAAGCTGACATCCTCCTGTGTTTCTGCTGGATATGCAAAATGATACAAGATCCACAGAGGAAATTTATAGATATTTATACTGGTAATATATAACAAAAATATATGATATAACAGGTACATTTAACATTTTGGCCTGGAAATCTTATTTCCAAAAATTCACCATGAAGACATCCATGTTACAAAAATACATCTATTCAAAGTTATCCACTGTAGCATTATTTGTAATTGTAAATACTGTGAAACCTAAAATTCCATACATAGTAAATTGGTTGAATGTTCAGTTATTTTCTACACTAAAAGAAACCAGGACTCCTAGGAAAAAGGGTTTATTCTAGGAATGTAGAAAGCAATATTCAAGATGAGATTGGAATATCTTATTATGTCAAAAAGTAAACAAGTGCTCAAAGAATGATGAAAAAATAGACACCAGGTAGTAGGGGAAAAAAGACAGTTACCTAGGTCTCCATCTCCTAATATTTCCTCCAATAGGAACACAAACAAACAACAAAAAAAAAAAAGAAAAGAAAACCAACAAGAAACATGCCCTCAGGATTAAAGACAGAAGGTACAAACTTCAAAATAACTATAAATAACAGAGGCATTCGAACCAGAGTTACTCCATCTTGAGTGATGGCTAGGAAAAATGAGGCTGCGACTTGCTGAGCTGCATTCCCAGAAAGTTAGGTATTGCTAGCCTCTAGATGTTTATGGTTAAGGGAACAGATTAATAATGTTTACTAAACAGATCCAGACTTAGGAGTGCCCTGATACCCCGATGATATCTTGAGAACAGAAGCATTCCTAATTTTGCTTTAAAGATAATAACATCAATTCTTGCAAAATATATATTAAAGAAAAGTAATCCTTTTCTTTAAGGATTACTTATTAAGGATTATTATTAAGAAAAGTAATCCTTTATCACAAACCCTTGTAGCAGAGCACATCTCCCCATGATCTTTTTTTATCCTGTATATAAACAAGTATTGTACCTAGGGTGAACACATTTCTCCTCTTACTTTCAGAAACGCCCTACTCTGTCTATGGAGTAGCTGTACTTTTACCACTTTACTTTTTTAATAAACCTGCTTTCGTTTTGCACTGTGGACCTGTCCTGAATTATTTCTTGCGTGAGATCCAATAACCCTCCCTTGGGGTCTGAACTGGGGACCCCTTTCCTGAATATATTCCATATATTCACAAAACCAGAGGAAAGAATAAATATATTAAGTCAAGAAATACAAAGTATAAAAGTGATTCAAATCCAACAACTAGAGATATTTATGACTTGTTCATCTTTAACATGGAAATGACCCAACTACTTGATTTCTGTTTATTCTCTCCAATTGTTCCACCCTAAAGTATGGGTGTGGAGCGAAAGGAAGAATTGGGTTTTGGCAGGTACAAGAAGATGAAGGAATGGTACACAGGCGTAATTTAAATTTAAACATTGGCAAGAAAGGAAGTATTGTTGCCAGAAAAGGAGGAGTGAGGGAAGAAGAGACACTGCTGAAAATAAATGGTCAGGGAAAGAATCAAAGTTAACCTTATTAATAGGGTTACTAAAGGAAGTTGGAAATAAAAATATCTGAGCTGAAAAATACAGTGGATAAAATTAACAACAGATTAGACACTGAATAAAAGTAAGATGAGTGAAGTAGAAGACAATAATAAAAACTAACCACAATGAAACAAAAGAAAGAAAAATACAGCATAATAAACTGTAGGACAACTTTAAACAGCTAAATCCATATGTAATCAGGGTCCTCAAAGAAGATAAAAGGAAGATGGAGAACTAAAAAACAATTTTTAAAAATAATGTCTGAAAATTTTCCAAAATTGATGAAAACTGGAGTAGCCCACAGGTTTAAAAAGGTCAATAAGCCCCTAGCACAAATAATGTAGGGAAAACTACATAAAGGCGCATAACAAATTGCCTAACATCTGTAACAAAGGGAAAACCTTAAGTACAGCCAGAGGAAAAAAAACATTAGGCACAAATTTTTCATCAGAAACAACGCAAGTTAGATGATAATACAGCAACATCTTTAAAATATGTAAAGAAATTGCCAAACAGGAATTTTATACATGTAAAAATTGCTTTCAAAAACAAAGGACAACATAAAGATATTTTTACACTTTCAAACCTAAAAAAAAATTTTTTTAATAGACTTGCACTATAAAAAATGTGAAAGGAAGTTCTTCAAGCAGAAAGAAAATGATACAAGCTAGAAACCTGGATCTACATAAAGAAATGAAGAGTACCATACACTGTAACTCAATGAGCAAATATAAAGACTTATGTACTTATTATTTAAATTATTCAAAAGATAATCAGCAAAAATAATAATGTATTGTGGGATTTATAACTCACATATAATTAAAAGTTGTAACCATAATAACACAAGGAACAGGTGGGAGAAACTGAAGTATACTCTTGCAAGAATATTATTATAGATGAGGTTCTACATTTCACTAAAATATATACTTACAGTAAGTTATAGATGTATACTATAGACCTTAATGCAACCACTAAAATAACACAATGAACATTTATAGGTAATAATTCAATAAAGGAGATTAAAAATAGACACATTTTTTAAATGCTTAATCCAAAAGAAAGAGGGGAAAGGAAAATAAGAACATAAAAAGAGCAGACAGGATAAGGAGAAAACAAATGGTAAGATGATAAATTTAAACCTAATCATATCAATAATCACATTAAATGAAAGAGTATAAACACACAAACTAAACAGCAGAGATTGTCATATTAGGAAACAAAAGCAAGACTCTACTATATGTTACTTACAAAAACCCACTTCAAATATACCAAATACATGATGAAAAAAGGCGTACCATGCTAACATTAGCCAAATGAAACCCAGAATGGTTATATTAGTATCAGACAGATTAGATTTCCTAACAAAGAATATTACCAGAGTTAAGGTAATTTCTCAATGATAAAGAGCCTAATTAATAAGGAGAATATAAAAATCCCAAACATTTCCCACCCAATAAACAAGTTAATTTATTTGTCAAGAAGATATAACAATTCTAAGCATTTATGCATCTAATAATAGAGATTCAAATATAAGAAAAATGGTTTAATAAATTGCAAGGAGAAACAGGCAAGTTCACAGTTACAGGGGGAGTTTTCAGCATCCCTCTCTCAACTGATGGGACAGGTAGACAAAAATGAGTAAAGAAAATGTGATGTTTAATTTTATGCATCAACTTGACTAGCTGGTGAAACACATTTGTGTGTGTCTTTGAGGGTGTTTCCAGAAGAGATTAGCGTTTGAATCAGACAATTGACTAAAGAAGACCCACCAGAAGATTTGATGAGAAGCATCATCTAATCTATTCACAGCCTAATAGAACAAAAAGGAGGAGGAAGGGCAAATTCACTCTCTCTCTTCTGGAATAGATATTCTTCTCCTCCTGCCCTCAAGCATCAGAACTCTAGGTTTTTGGGCCTTCTTATTCTGGGATTTACACAGGAGGCACCTCTGGTTTTCGGGCCTTTAGACTCAGACTGAATTACAGCGCTGTCTTTCCTATTTGTCCAGCTTGCAGACAGCGTATCGTGTGTCTTCAAGACTTCCATGATGAATCATATATATACATATATATACATATATATACATATATATATATATATATATATATATATATATATATATCTCCTATTGGTTCTGTTTCTCTGGAAAACCCTGACTGATACAGAAATAGAAGACTTAAACACCACTATCAACCATCTTCACTTTACTGTCATCTACAGAACACTCTAACCAACAACAGCAGAATACATACTTCTTAGCAACTGCACATGCAATATTCACCAAGACAAACTATTTTCTGGGCCATGAAACAAGTATTCACAAATTTTTAAACATTCAACTGATACAAAATAGGTTCTTGAAAAACAATGAAATTAAATGTAAAATCAGTAACAAAAAGATCCAAGGCAATATATATATATATATATATTTGAAAATTAAGTAACAGACTTTGAAAGAACACACGGATCAAAAAAAAAATCAAAAGGGAAATTTAAATGTATTCTGAACTGAAAATAAAATTAAAATAAGCCTATAAAAATTTCTGGAATGCAGCTAAAATAATACTCAGGGAAAATTTAGAATAGTATAAGCTTGTATTACAAAAGAAGAAAGGTCTTAAATCAATGATCTCAGCTTTCATCTTAATAAACTAGGGAGAAAAAAGAGCAAATGAAACCCAAATTAAGTGGGAGAAATATCAATATTTTTAAAACAGAAATCAATGCAATAGAAAACACATAGAAAAAAATCAAGGATATCAACAGACAGTTCTCAGATAATATCAGTAAAATTGATAAACCTCTAGTGAGACTGATCAGGAAAAAAAGAGAGAAAATACAAATAATATCAGAAATGAGAGCTATATCATCCCTACAGATTCCCCACATATTAAAAGGATAATAAGGCAAAACAACCACAACCTGCTAATACATTTGATGACTTAAACAAAAATAGACAAATCCTTTAAAAGGTATAACCCACTAAGGTTTACTCAAGAAGATAAAAAACCTGAATAGCCCTACATTGACTTTAAAAATTAACAGATAAAAACCTTCTTAGAAAAATTACTCTAGGCCCAGACGGCTTCACTGATGAATTCTACTGATCTTATTAAGTAAGAGATAACACCAATTCTACACAAAATTCTCCAGAAAGTTAAAAGAAAATACTTCCCAGCTCACTCTATGAGACAAATATTACTCTAATACCAAAACCAGAACACATTACAAGAAAAGGAAGCTGCAGACCAGTATCTCTTAGGAGAACACTGATGCAAAAATTATCAAAAAAAAATGTAGCAAATTATTAATAAATCAAATATAAGAAAATTGTAATACATAAAGACTAAGTGAAGTTTATCCCAGGAAACCATAATTCTTTCAACATTTGAAAAATCAATAAATGCAATTCCACATACTCAATTGAAAAAAGAAAAACAATCATCTCAGCAAAGACAAATCACTTGAAAAAAATCCAATGTCTACTCATTAAAAAAAACTCTTAGCTAAGTAAGAATAGAAAGGAATTCCTACAAGCTTATAAAGGTATTAAAAACCCATAGCTACCATTATACAAAATCACGAAAAACTAAATGCATTTCTCATAAAATTAGGAACAAGAGAGGGATATCTGCTGTCAATATTTCTATTCTACTTTGTGTTGTAAGTTCAAGCCTATTTTGAAAAAAGGCAAGAATAAATGAAAGGCATTCAGATTACAAAAAAAGAAGCAAAACTGTCTTTGTTTACAGACAACATGATTATCTATGTAGACAATACAACAAAATCGATAAAAAGCTACAAATAGATGTTTTCCTCAAAGTTTAGGATACAAGATTAACATATAATAGCAATGAATAATTGAAAACTGAAATTTAGAAAAAATATCATTTACAAGAGCATCAAAAATATTAAGTACCTATACATAAATCTGAAAGACCTATATACTGAAAACTATAAAACACTGTTCAAAAAAACTCAAAGACTTTTTATGCTTCCAAGATGGTGGATTAGAGACTTTTAGTATGTCTCAGTCACTTGGAAATAGCAAAACAGTACATAAAAATCAACTCTGTGAGCTTTAATTCAAGAAGGAAAATGAAAATCCACTGGAATCATGAAGGCGACCCCAGATCCCATGGAGGAGAACGCAGGCAAACAGTCCCATGACAACATTCAGCTGATACAAGTGAGTGAAGCCCCAGTACGTAAAAGAGGCCGAGAGCCTCTCTCTGTGACTTACCTTTCCACTGGCGATCTGAGCAACCTAAGACAAGGGAGAACACTGTTTCTCCCAAGCTCTGGGGCTAACTTGGAGAGAGGGTTGGAGATGCTGAGAGGGAAAGACACCAGAAAAAGGTGTAGGCATTGTCCCAGAAGGAGGACTAAGAGCAGGATGCCATTTTTAATGCAGATGCATACAATGACAGTTATTCTTTGGTGACCCAGCAGCATGACCAAACAGGAATTTTACTCTTGGGCCGGAGACTGGAGTGCTTGCTTTGGAGCAGGGTAGGGGCCTCCAGAGCCAGAATTATGGAAAGCACCTCAGCAACAGGTACTGGAACTATGCTCTCCCCTGTCACAGGCCTGGGGCAGGAAGAAAGCTGTTATAAGCTGCAGTTTCTCCCAAACTGTAAGACTTGCAAGCAGGTCATGCTTAGTTACATGGAAGCAGTCTGAGTGCCATTATTGAGTGTCCCAGCCAGCTCCCCTGAGACTGTAGCGCAGCAGGGCCTTCTCCAACTCAACCCCAGGCAGACCTCTAGGCATTCGAAGCACCCACTTGCCTGGACCAGCATCCTAAGCCACCCCAACTTTCCTGAGCATAGAACATGGTGCAGCAGGGCCTTCTCCAATCCATGCCCCACCATATCTCCAGGCATTCAGAGCACCCACTTGCCTGGTTCCACAGCCTGAGCTGGCCCACCTTTCTTGAGCATACAACATGGTATTTTGGGGCCCAGTCCACTCCATACCCAGGCAGATCTCTAGGCATCTGGAACATCCACTCACTTGGATCAGCAGTGTGACCTGCCCCACCCTTCCCATTCACAGATCTTGATGCAGGGAGGCCCTCTCCACTTCACACCTAGGCAGATCTCCAGGCATTCAGAGCACCCACTTGCCTGGTTCAGCAGCCTAGGATGCCCTACCCGTCCTGGACACAGATCGTGGGGCAGAAGGGCCCTCTCCATTCCATGGCCAGGCAGATCTCCAGGCACTTGGAGCACCTGCTCACCTGGAAAAGCAGCCTGACCCACCCACTCTTCCTGTGCACAGATCATGGGGCAACAGGGCCCTCTCTGCTCCTCACCAGGGCAGGTCTCCAGGCAAAGAACCTGCAAGCCCAGATTGGAAGCATGAGCCACTCTACCCTTTCTGTGCAAAGATACACATAAAGGAGGGCCCTCTCTTCTTCACCCCCAGGCAGATCTCCAGACAGCTGAAACACCTGCTCACCTAGGTCAGCAAACTGAGTATCCAACCCTTCCTATGAAGAGACTGTATTGCAGCTAGGCCCTCTCTGCTCGACACCAATGCAGATCTCCATTGGGAGCACCTACTCTTCTGAATCAGACACCTGACCTGCCCCACCATTCCTGTGCAGAAACTGTGGTGCTGCAGTACACTCCATGTCCAGGCATCTGGAGTATCCACTCTCCTGGATTAGGAGTTTGGCCCACTCTCCCTCCATAGGCAAAGAACTTGCGGCTGAGGAGGTTTCCTAGGCACACCTCTGAGCACTTGGTGGACACCCATTGGATTCTCCCTCAGTGCTGGTGCTTTTGCCTGCCACTGGGGGACCTGTAGCAGGCCTGGCCAGTCCAGCCCCATACATCTTGCTCACCAGCCCAGAGAGCTGAGCAGGGAACTCAGACCACTGTGCACTCCACGGATCAATCAATTGCCTGAGGCAACAGAGAGCTTCTCTCAGTAAGCAAGGATCAAGTATACACACCCAGCTGTGTTAGCCACAGTCACTTCTTACCTATAAGCACTATGTACTGGCTTATATATAAAGAAAGCCCAATACAAAAGCCCAGTATAAAACTCACCAACAGAAGTCCATACAGCAGAGCCACAAAGACATTACTGAACATTCTCTACAGTTACACTACCTAGGTAGGAGGGGAAAGGAAAAGAGAAATAAAAATAATAATAATAATATCACAAGAAAAGAAAGAAAAAAGAAAAATTCCTACCTGAACAAAAATAATTACAAAAATTAGAAGTGTGCCAGCACCTCCAGATAAGAAGGAACCAGCACAAGAATTCTGGCACCATGAAAAATCCGAATGTAGTGACACCACCAAAGGATCATATCAGCTCTCTAGCAATGGTCTATAACCAAACTAGAAACTCAGAAATGACAGATAATGAATTCAAAGCACAGGCTTGGCATGGTGGCTCACACCTGTAATTGTAGCATTTTGGGATGCCAAGGCAGGAAGATCACTTGAGCCCAGAAGTTTGAGAACAGCCTGGGCAACATGGCAATATCCCATCTCTACAAAATATACAAAAATTAGCCAGGCATGGTGGTCCACACTTGTAGTCCCAGCTACTCAGGAGGCTAAGGTAGGAGGATTACTTAAGCCCAGAAGATCAAGGCTGCAGAGAGCTGTGATCATGTCACTGCACACCAGCCTGGGCGACAGAGCAAGAACCTGTCTAAAAAACAAAGCAAAACAAAAAATTCAAAGCATGGAAAAGCATGTATTACAAGAATGATTAACAAGATCCAAGACAAGGATGAAATTAAATACAAAGAAACTCCAAAAGCAATCCAGGCAATGAAGGAATACATAAGCATCTTAAAGAGAAATCAATCAGAGCTTACGGAGTTGTCCTTTGTAGGGACATGGATGCAGCTGGAAACCATCATTCTCAGCAAACTATCGCAAGAACAGAAAACCAAATACCGCATGTTCTCACTCATAGGTGGGAACTGAACAATGAGATCACTTGGACTCGGGAAGGGGAACATCATACACCGGGGCCTATCATGGGGAGGGGGGAGGAGGGAGGGATTGCATTGGGAGTTATACCTGAGGTAAATGACGAGTTGATGGGTGCTGACGAGTTGATGGGTGCAGCACACCAACATGGCACAAGTATACATATGTAACAAACCTGCACGTTATGTACATGTACCCTAGAACTTAAAGTATAATAATAATAAAAAAGAAAAAAGAAAAGAAAAACTCACTTAAGGAGCTTTTTCAAAAGACAACTGAAAGCTTCAGAGGAAACTTCAGAGCCTAAATACATATCTTCAGAACTAACACAGTCAGACAAAAATAAATAAAAAAGAATGTTTTAAAATAAACACTCTCTGAGGAATACTGGATTAGGTAAAGCAACCAAACCTACGAGTTACTGTCATTCCTGAGAAAGGAGAAGAAAAAGTAAACAGCCTGGAAAACATATTTGAAGGAATAATTCAAAAAAAGTTTCCCTAATCTTGCTGAAGAGGTAGATATCCACATACAAAAAAATCCAGGTAACACCTGTGAGATGCTATACAAAATGAACAGCAACAAGACATATTGTCACAAGTCTGTCCAAGGTCAAAACTAAAGAAAAAAGTCTTAAAGGCAGCTGAGAAAAAGGTCAGATCATATGTGCAAAGGGAACTCTGTTAGGCTAACAGTGGACTTCTTAGCAGAAATCTTATAAGCCAGGAGAGGTTAGGGGCATACTTTCAGCCATCTTTAAGAAAAGAAATTCCAATCAAGAATTTCACATCTCACTAGACTAAGCATCATAAGTGAAGGAGGAATAAAATATTTTCCGGACAAGCAAGTGCTAAGGGAATTCAATACCACTAGACCAGCCTCACAAGAGATCCTTAAGGGAGTTTTAAACAAGGAAACAACAACAACGAAAATAACTGCTACCACAAAAACATGCACACAGGTCCCATAAAGGAACCACACAAAACAAAGTACAAAGCCATCATCTAATGACTTCACAATCGGATCAAAATCTCACATATTAATATTGAATGTAAATTGCCTAACTAACCCCACTTAAAAGGCACAGAGTTGCAAGTTGGATTAAAAAAAGAAACCCAACCATCTGCTGTCTTCAAGAAACCCATTCTTACATGTTGACACCCATAGGCACAGAGTAAAGGGTTAGAGAAAGATCACACAAACAGAAAACAAAAAGAGTAGTGAAGCTATTCTTATATCAGGTAAAACAAATGTTGGACCAACAAAAAAAAATGGACAAAGAAGTAATAATGATAATAATGATAAAGAATTTAAATCAACAAGACTTAACTTATACTTAATATATGCACCCAACATTGAAGCACCTAGATTCACAAAACAAGTACATCTAGACCTACAAAAAGAAACAGACAGTCACACAACACCCCACTGATAGCATCAGACAGATCACTGAGACAGAAAACTAACAAAGAAATTCTGACCTGAAATTCAACACTTGACCAACTGGATCTAATAGAAATCTACAAAATATTCCGGGTATCATACATAGAATACACATTATTGTCATCTGACATGGAACATAATCTAACATCAACCACATGCTTGGCCATGAAACAAGTCCCAGTAAATTAAAAAAAAAAATCTAAATCATACCAACAACACTCCTGGACCACAGTGAAATAAAAGGAGAAATCAATACCAAGATCTCTCAAAACCACACAATTACATGGAAATTATACAACTTGCTCCAGAATGACTTGTTGGTAAACAATGAAATTAAGGCAGAAATCAAAAAATTATTTGAAATAAATAAAAATAGAGAAATAGCATACCAGAATCTCTGGGATGCAACAAGAGCAGTGTTCAGAGAAAAGTATATAGCACTAAACACCACCCCAAAAAGGCAGAAAGATCTCAAATTCAGGATCTAACACTATACCTAGAAGATCAAGAAAAACAAGAACAAACTAACCCTAAAGATAGCAAAAGAAGTAACTAAAACCAAATAATAACTAAATGAAATTGATATTCAATCATCCATACAAACAACAAAACAAAAACTTTGATCTTTGAAAGGATAAACAGGTTGATAGACCACTAGCTAGACCAACAAAGAAAAAGACAAAAGATGCAAAATAAGCACAATAAGAAATCACCAAGGTGACGTCACAACCGATCCACAGAAAAACAAAAGATCCTCAGAGACTATTATGAACACCTCTATGCAAACAAACTAGAAAATCTACAGGAAAGGGACAAATTCCCGAAACACACAACTTCTCAAGATTGAATGAGGAATGTATTAGTCTGTTTTCACACTGCTGATAAAGACATACCCGAGACAGGCCAATTTACAAAAGAAAGAGGTTTAACTGGACTTACACTTCCACATGGCTGGGGAGGCCTCACAAACATGGTGGAAAGCAAGGAGAAGCAAATCACATCTTATGTGGATGGCAACAAGCAAAAAGAAAGCTTGTGCAGGAAAATTCTCGTTTTTACAATCATCAGATCTTATGAGACTCATTCACGATCACGAGAACAGCACAGGAAAGACCTGCCCTCATAATTCAATCACCTCCCACCGGGTTCCTCCCACAACACATGGGAATTGTGGGCGTTACAATGCAATATGAGATTTTGGTTGGGACACAGGTAAACCACATCATTCCACCCTGGACACCTCCCAAATCTCATGTCCTCACATTTCAAAACCAATCATGCCTTCCCAACAATCCCCCAAAGTCTTAACTCATTTCAGCATTAACTCAAAAGTTCACAATTCAATGTCTCATCTGAGACAAGGCAAATCCCTTCCGCCTATGAACCTGTAAAATCAAAAGCAGCTTAGTTACTTCCTAGATACAATGGGAGTACTGGTATTAAGTAAATACAGCCATTCCAAAAGGGACACACTGGCCAAAACAAAGGGGCTACGGGCCCCATCAAGTCTGAAATCCAGTGGGGCAGTCAAATCTCAAAGCTCCAAAATGATCTCCTTTGACTCCATGTCTTGCATCCAGGTCACGCTGGTGAAAGAGGTGGGTTCCCATGGTCTTGGGCAGCTCTGCCCCTGTGGCTTTGCAGGGTACAGCCTCCCTTTCAGCTGCTTTCACAGGCTGTTGTTGAGTGTCTGCAGCTTTTCCAGGTACATGGTGCAGGTTGTCAGTGGCTCTACCATTCTGGGGTCTGGAAGACAGTGGCCCTCTTCTCACAGCTCCACCAGGCGGTGCCCCAGTAGGGACTCTGTGTAGGGGCTCTGACCCCACCTTTCCCTTCCACATTGCACTGGCAGAGGTTCTCCAGGAGAGCCCCACCCCTGTGGCAAAGTTCTGCTGGGACATCCAGATATTTCCATACATCCTCAGAAATCTAGGAGGAGGTTCCCAAACCTCAATTCTTGACTTCTATGCACTGTCAGGCTCAGCACCACATGGAAGCTGCCATGGCTTGGAGCTTGCACCCACTGAAGCCATGGCCCAAGCTGTACCTTGGCCCCTTTTAGTCATGACTGGAGTGGCTAGGATACAGGGCACCAAGTCCTTAGACTGCACATAACACAGGGACCCTGAGCCTGGCCCACAATACCATGTTTTCTTCCTAGGCCTCCAGGCCTGTGATGGGAGGGGCTGCCATGAAGACCTCTGACATTCCCTGGAGACATTTCACCATTGTCTTGGTGATTAACATTTAATTCCTTGTTACTTATAAATTTCTTGAATTTCTTTCAGAAAATGGGATTTTCTTTTCTATCACATTGTCAGGTTGCAAATTTTCCACACTTTTATGCTCTGCTTCCCTTATAAAACTGAATGCCTTTAACAGCACTCAAGTCACTTCTTGAATGCTTTGCTTCTTAGAAATTTCTTCTGCCAGATACCTTAAATCATCTCTCTCAAGTTCAAATTTCAATAAATCTCTAGGGTAGTGGCAAAATTCCACCAGTATCTTTGCTGCAACATAACAAGAGTCACCTTTGCTCCGGTTCACAACAAGTTCCTCATCTCCATCTGAGACCACCTTAGCCTGGACCTTATCGTTCATATCACTAACAGTATTCTTATCAAAGCCATTCAACAAGTCTCTAGGAAGTTCCAAACTTTCCCACATTTTCCTGTCTTCTTCTGAGCCTTCCAAGCTGTTCCAACCTCTGCCTGTTACCCAGTTCCAAAGTCATTACCACATTTTCAGGTATCTTTTTAGCAATGCCCCACTCTACTGGTACCAATTCACTGTATTAGTCTGTTTTCATGCTGCTGATACCTGAGACTGGCCAATTAACACAAGAGATTTAACTGGACTTACAGTTCCACATGGGTGGGGAGGCCTCACAAACATGGTGGAAGGCAAGGAGAAGCAAATCACATCTTATGCGGATGGTGGCAGGCAAAAGAGAGCTTGTGCAGGAAAATTCCCATTTTTAAAACCATCGGATCTCATGAGATTCATTCACTATCACGAGAACAGCACAGGAAAGACCCACTCCCATTATCAATCACCTCCCACAACACGTGGGAAATTTGGAAGTTACAATTCAAGATGAGATTTAGGTGGGGACATAGCCAAACCATATCAAGGAAGAAACTGAAACCCTGAAAAGACCAATATCCAGCTCCAAATTGAATAAGTAATAAAAACCTACTAAATTTAAAAAAAAAAAAAAGAAAACCAGACTAAATGAATTCACAGCCAAATTCTACTAGATGTACAAAGAGGTAGTACCAATTCTACAGAAACTATTCCAAAAAATCAAGTAGCAGGGAATTCTACCTAATTCATTCTAAAAAGCCAGCATCACACTGATACCAAAACTTGGCAAAGACACAACAAAAGCAGAAAACTACAGGTCAATATCCATGATGAACATAAACACAAAAATCCTCAATGAAATACTATTAATAGCAAACCGAATCAAGCAGCACATCAAAAAATTAATTCACCATGATCCAATAGGCTTCTTTCCTGCGATGCAAGGTTGGTTCAACATATACAAATCAATAACTGTAATTTGTCCAATGAACACAATTAGAAACAAAACCATATAATAATCTCAATTGCTGCTGAAAAAGCGTTTGATAAAATCCATCATTGCTTCACAATAAAAATCCTCAATAAACTAGGCATGGAAGGAATATAACTCAAAATAGTAACAGCCATCTATGACAAACACACAGCCCACATCATACTGAAGGACAAATGCTTGAGCTATTCCCCTTGAGAACTGGAATAAGACAAGGATGCACACTCTCACCACTCCAAACCAATACAGTACTGGAAGTCCTGGCCACAACAATCAGGCAAGAGAAAAAAATAAAAGGCACTCAAATAGGAAAAGAAGTCAAACTATCTCTCTTCATGGATGACATGCGTCTATACTTACAAAACCCTAAGTACTTCACCAAAAGGCTCCTGAAACTGATAAACGACTTCAGTAAAGAATCAGGATACACAATCAATTAGAAAAATCAGTACCAATTCTATACACCAATAACATTCAAGCTGATAGCCAAATCAAGAATGCAATGCCATTTACACTAGAAACAAAAAAATAAAATAAAACACCTAGGGATACATTTAACCAAGAAAGTAAAAGATCCCTACAAGAAGCACTACATGACACTGCTGAAAGAAATCATAGATGACACAAAAAAATCGAAACACATTCTGTGCTTATGGTCTGAAAGAATCGATATCATTAAATGCCCATACTGCCCAAAGTAATCCACAGATTCAACACTATTCCTATCAAACTACTGTCATTTCTCATAGAACTGGGAAAAAACTATTATAAAATTCATATGCAACCAAAAAGTCACCCAGAGAGCCAAAGCAGTCCTAAGTAATAAGAACAAAGCTAGTGGCTTGACATTACCCAAGTTCAAATTATACTCTAAAGCTACAATAACCAAAACAGCATGGTAGTGGTATAAAACCAGACACATAGACCAATGGAGCAGATTAGAAAACACAGAAAAAAACAAAAACAAAAACAAAAAAAACCGCACACCTACAGCCATCTGATCTTTCATCAAAAATAAGCAACAGGGAAAGAACTCCCTATTCAATAAATGGTACTGGGATAGTGGGCTAGCTTTATATGCAGAAGAATGAAACATGTCCCCTAACTTTCACCCTGTACAAAAATTAATTCAGAATGGATTAAAAATTTAAATGCAAGACCTCAAACTATAAGAATCCTAGAAGAAAACCTGGGAAACACCATTCTAGGTATCAGCTGTGGGAAGAAATTTATTACTAAATTCTCAAAAGCAATTGCAACGAAAATGAAAATTCACAAGTTGGGACTCAATCAAACTAAAGACTTTCTATATAACAAAAGTAACATCAACAGAGTAAACAGACAACCTACAGAATGGGAGAAAATAATCATAAACCATGCATCCAACAAAGGACTAATGTTCTATACAGAACTTAAACAAATCATCAAGAAAAAAAAAAAAAACATTAAAAAGTGGGCACAGGACATTAACAGATACTTCTCAAAGGAAGACATACAAGTGGCCAACAAACACACGATAAAATGCTCAACATCATTAATTATCAGATAAATGCAAATCAAGACCACAATGAAATACCATCTCACACCAGTGAGAATGGCTATAATTAAAAAGTCAAAAAAACAACACATGCTCATGAGGTTGTGGAGAGACGGGAACATTTATACACTGTTGGTTGAAATGTAAATTAGTTCAGCCACTAGAGAAAGCACTTGGAGATTTCTCAAAGAAATTAAAACAGAACTACCATTAGACCTAGCAGTCCCATTAGTGGGTATATAGCCAAAAGAAAATAAATAGTTCTACCAAACAGACACCTACATTTGTATGTTCATCATAGCACTATTTACAGTAGCAAAGACATGGAATCAACCTCATTGCCTATCAATGGTGGATGAGATGAAGAAAATGCAGTATATATGCACCATAGAATACTACATGGTCATAAAAAAGAATGAAATCATGCCCTTTGCAGCAACATGTATGCAGCTGGAAGCCATTATCCTAAGCAAATTAACAAAGGAACAAAAAAAATTAATACTCCATGTTCTCACTTATAAGTGGCAGCTAAACATTGGGTACACAAGGATATAAAGATGGAAACAATGGGCAGTGCAGAATATTAGAGGAGAGAGGGAAGGATGGGGGAAAAGGCTGAAAAACTATTGGGTATTATGCTCACTACTTTGGTAATGGGGTCATTCATATCATAAACCTCAGCATCACATAATAACCCAGGAAACAAACCTGTATGTGTATCCCCAGAATCTAAAATAAAAGTTTAATTATTTTTTAACAATTTAAAATGTACACCATTTTCACTTACTGAAAGACCCAATACTGTTAAGATATAGATTTTCCCCAAATTTATCTATACTTTCAATATAACTCCAAACAAAATCCCAGTAGCCTTTAAAAAAAAAATAAAAATTGGTAAGATGCTCCTAAAATTCATAAGGAGATGCACAGGATTTAGAAAAGCCAAAATAATTAAGAAAAACAATAAGTTCAGTAGTACCCCTTAATCTGTTGTTTTGCTTCCTGCAGTTTCAATTGCACGTAGTCCAACAATGGAAAATTCCAGAAATAAACAATTCGTAAGTTTTAAGGTGACACCGCTCTGAGTAGTATGATGAAATACCTAGCCTCCCCACTCTGTCCTGCCCAGGATATGAATCATCCCTTTGTCTAGTGTATCCACGCTCTATATGCTACTTGAATATTACTCACTTAGTAGCCATCTCAGTTATTAGATCAACTGTCTTGCTATAGCAGTGCTTGTGTTTAAGGAACCTTTATTTAACTTAATAATGGCCCCAAACTGCAAGGATAGTGATGCTGATAATTTGGATATGCCAAAAAGAAGCCAGAAAGTGTCTCCTTTGGGTGAAGGGATGGAAGTTCTCAATTTAAGGAAAGAAAAAAACCATATGCTGAGGTTGCTAAGAGCTATAGTAAGAATGAATCTTCTATCCAAGCAACTGTGAAAAAGAAGAAAAAGGAAATTTGTGCCTTTGAATTTTTGATGTTGAACTTCAAACTGCAAAAGTTATATATGCATAGTGCATGATAAGTGCTTAGTTAAGATGGAAAAGCAATTAAACGTGTGGGTGGAAGGCATGAACAGAAATATATTCTGATTGACAACAATGGACGTTCAGTACTTTCCACAGCTTCAGACATCTACTGGGGATATTAGAACCTATCTCCCATGAATAAGGGATGACTACTTTAATATTATTATCAAGGACCAAATAATTAAATGTGTTACTGGTGTCATGATAGACAAAAATATGAATGGAACAGAATAAAGAGTATAAAAATAGACTCGCATTACGGTCAACTGATTTTAAACAAAGATGAAAGGCAATTCAATGGAGAAAGCTTAGCATTTTCAACAAATGATGTTAGAACAAATGGATATCCAGAAGCAAAAAAAAAAAAAAAAAAAAAAAGAACTTCAATCCATAGCTTGCCACATATACAAAATAAATCATAGACCTACATACAAAACTTAAAAATACAAAATTTCCAGATGATAACACAGGCAAAACTCTAACTTTGCATCAGGCAAAGATTTTTTAAAGATATAACATGAAAAGCACAATCCTCTTAAAAAAAGGTAGACTTTACTTATAGGTAGAATAAATCATAGTATTTCTGTGTTAAGAGGAAAGAATGGCTGGTCACAGTGGCTCATGCTTATAATCCCAGAGTTTTGGAAGGCCAAGGTGGGAGGATTACTTGAGCCCAGAAGTTTAAGGTCAGCCTGGGCAACATATTGAGACCCCGTTTCTATAAAATAAAAAATAAAAGTAGCCAGTTATGGTTGCACATGCCTATAATCCCAGCTCCCTAGAAAGCTGAGGTGGAAAGATTGCTTGAGCCTGGGAGGTCAAGGCTGCAATGAGGACAGATGACTGTGCCACTGCACTCCAGCCTAGATGCCAGAGCAAGATCCTAAAAGAAAAAAAAAGGAGGAAAAGCTGACATACTCCTTGATTTTCTGTGAGTTCTCAACCATTGTTCAACTGTTAATTTAATGTATAAATTAGCAATAACAAAGAAAATAGAAACTATGTGACAACGGCAAGTAAGACACGTCAACATGTAAGAAAATGAAAAGCAGGTAAGTGGTAACTAATCAGCACACGAGGAAAAGTTAAAACCTAAGTGTCCTGCAAAAGGGAGGTCAAGATTTATGAGGTCAGATGACTCTGGTAAAGCTCAGGAGACCAAGGCAGGTAGATCATTTGAGCTCAGGAGTTCAAGATCAGCCTAGCCAACACAGTGAAACTCCGTCTGCACTAAAAATACAAAACTTAGCCAGGTGTAGTAGTACACACCTGTAATCCCAGCTACTCATCAGGCGAGATACAAGAATCACCTGAACCCAGGAGGCAGCAGTTGTAGTGAGCTAACATTGCACCACTGTACTCCAGCCTGGGCAAGAAAGTGAGACTGCATCTCAAAAAAAGAAAAAAGAAAGAAAGAAAGAAAAGAAAACAAGAGGTATAAATGAAGCAGAAAGCCTTTGGACTCAGAGACACCAGGTAGCTTACCAAAAACAAGAATTAAATAAAATGTGACTCTTAAAATGCCAAAAGTACTTTTCCTATCAATTTCCCTATCTATTCTCATTAACATAATAGCAGGCTTATACCCACAGACGAAACTGCCAAATAAAAAAAAGGATATCCAGTTAAATTTGAATTTCAGATAAGTAACAAATAATTTTTAATATATGTTCATCCAAAATACTGCATGCAAATTCAGATGATGTCCTGTATTGTTTGTGGCCATCTCTGGCAGCTCTACCTTCAGACTAGATACTGGCCCAGAAAGGAAGTTAAATATATTAACATTAGTGGACTTAACAAAATCACAAATCTTTACTTGATCAAACACACTATATACACAGGCTCCACAGGTAACAGAGTTTTCCTCTAAAATTTACTCAAATCCTAAGACCCAAAAGTGAAAGAAGATTAATTTTTTTTAACATTCTAAAGTTAAAAAGATTTATTTTTAACTTTGAATAAATATAGTGAAATATGATATTTAAATAAGACATTGGAAGTAACAGAGCAAGAATCCAAGAACTATTAGAGTTTAACATTTCTTCTTCAGTGTTTTCAAAGAACAATTAACAGTACAATTCTGGCCCTTATTTTTATATGACAGAATAATCTTGGATTTAAAAAATACATTATTCATCCAATGGATGTTTTAAGAGTGACTAACTCAACAATATACTAATATTTTTGTATTGAAATGATAGCAAATAACAGCTACATGCTAAAATATTCCATATGATTCACAACACTAATGATTCACAGAAGAATTCAGGGAGTGGTTTATAACTAAAGTTTGTTCTAAAGGGAAAAATAGCAGGGTTCAAATGACCCAAAGCCAGAAGAGTTAATAAAAGAAACCAAATTTGTAACAATGGTTCTCAAACCTGACCCATCAAGTCAGAATATCAGAGAGATACAGCTCCCCAATTTTTTGTTCTGTTTTTCTGAGACAGGGTCTCACTGTCACCCACAGCTCACTGCAGCCTTGATCTAACAGGCTCAAACAATCCTCCCACCTCAACCTCCCAAGGAGCTAGGACGACAGTCACATGCTACCATGCCCAGCTAATTTTCATATTTTTTGTACAGACAGGGTTTCACCACTTTCCCCAGGCTGGTCTCAAACTCCTAGGCTAAAGTGATGCTCCCGCCTCAGCCTTCCAAAGTGCTAGGATTACAGGCATGAGCCACCATGCCCAGCCACTCCAAAATGTATAATTTTGAAAAACTTCTCCATGAGATTCTCATACTCTGTAAAATTGTGGAATCACTGCTTAAGAATGCTGACTTGAGTATGATCATTCAACAGTATGAGCTATTGCATTTTAAGGACAATTATAATGCTATAAATAGCAAATAATGAAATTATTCTTCTTACCTTGGATACATTGCTGACATAATTCATTTGGACAGTACTTTCCTTATCAACTTGATTACAAAGGTTCTGTAAAGTAGATGCATATTCTTTATCACTTTTTATTCTCAGGGCCATAAATTTCTTTACTGTTTCCAGTAACCGTAATTCCCAGTCTTGCAATTTTAACACTGCTTCATGTGAATTCTTCAGGTCACTCCCAAATCCCATTTTGTAAGGCACTGGTTATCCTCCACACTGCACAAGTGAGCCTTCTAATCAGCACATTATCTGTGTATGTAAACAAAAGAGAAAAACTCTTAAATAAAAAGGAAATTAGTCTTCAAAAAAAAAAGTTATGATAGATTCTTCTTTGAGGTTAAAAAAAAAAAAAAAAATCACGACTGAATACTTTCTTCCAAAGATCAGAAATAAGATGAAGAGGTCCACTCTATTGTTGGCTTCAATATTACACCAGAGGTCTTAGCCAATACAATGAAATAAATGAAATAAAAGGGGCATTCAGATGGGATAGAAAGAAGTAAAACAATCTTAATTTGCAAATTACATCATCTTGTATGTAGAAAATCCTATGTAATGCAACAAAAACTATTAAAATAAATGACTAGAAGCCTCTACAAATTGTGCCCCCCTGCCCCCCTGCCAGCAGGAACACCAAATTTAACAACTATTTACACACACAAAAATCACCTTCATAAGAACCAAAAATCAGGTGAGCAATCACAGTACCCAGTTTTAACTTCCTATCACTGCAAGAGGTACTGAAAAGTGTAGAAAACACAGTCTTGAATCATCAAGACCAGTCCTTTCCCCCGGCAGTGGCCACATGGTACACAGAGTATGCTTGGAGGAGAAAGAAAGCACTGTGATTGCGGTACTTTGCAGTAAACTCACTGCTGCCCTGTCACAGCAGAAAGCAAAACCAGGATGAACTCAGCCAATGTCCACCCAGGAAGGGAGCATTTAGACCAGTCACAGCCAGAGGGGAATTGCCCATTCCAGCAGTCAGAACTTGAGTTTCAGCAACCTAGAGAGACATGAAAGAGGGAGGCTACAGGAGTGCTTGCAACACCCCTTCTGCACCCCAGCCAGGACAGCTTGCAGCAAAAAAAGTGACTCCATCCTTCTGCTTGAGGAGAGGAGACAAACGGTAAAGAGAACATTGTCTTGCCTCTTGGATACCAGCTCAGCCACAGTAGGATAGAGCACTGGGCAGTCATTAGACCCCTATTATAGGCCCTACCTCCTGAACGACATTTCTAAACACAACCTGGGCCAAAAAAAAAACCCACTGCCTTGAAAGGGAGGACTCAGTCCTGGCAGGCTTCATCACCTGCTGACTTAATAGCCTATGGTCCCTGAATAACCAGCAGTGATACCCAGGTAGTACGCTGTGGGCCCTGGGTCAGATTCAGACATGCTAACCTCAGGTGAGACCTAACACATTTCCAGTTGTAGTGGTGGCTATGGGGAGAGACTCCTTCTGCTTGAGAAAAACAAAGAGAAAGTTAAGGGGACTTTGTCTCACACCTTAGGTATCATCTCAAACACAGTGGGGTAGAGCACCAAGCACATTCTTACAGCTTCCAATGCCAGGTCTTGCCTCTTGGATGGCACTTCTAGACCTGCTGCGGGCCAGAGAGGAGCCCACTGCCCTGCAGGGTAAGTCCCAGGCCTGGCAGCATTCACCACAATCTGACTGAAGGAAACTTGGGCCTTCCGCCAACATCAGCAGTAGCCCGGCAGTCCTTCCTGTGGGCCTGTGGTAGTGGTGGCCAGGGAGAGAGGCTCTTTACCTGTGGAAAGGAGAGGGAAGAGCGGGAAAGACTTTGTCTCATGGCTCGAGCGCCAGTTTAGCCGTAGAATAGGGCACTAGGTAGATTTCTAAGGTTTTAGCTCCACTCCTTGTTTAACAGACATCTTTGGACCCACTTAGAGCCCTTGAGGAAAGGACACAAGCTTGGCTGGCTTCACCACCTGCTGATGATAAAGCTCAGGTGACTTGAGCAAACAGGCAGGAGTCAGGTAGCAATTACAGTGGGTCTTGGGCATGACCCAGTGCTGTGCTGGCTTCAGGTCTTACCCAGTGCAGTTCCAGTACTGGTAGCAACATGGTGACTGTGTCACCCCACCCCCTGCTCCAGGTGACACAAAACAGAGAGAGACCCCATTTGTTTGGGAGAAAGGAATGAAAGGGAACAAGAGTTTTTGCCTAGCAATGTAGAGAATGCTTCCAGATCTTATCCAAGACCATAAAGGCAGTGCCCCTACAAGTCTGCATAAATCATAGTGTTACTGGGCTTGAAGTGGCCCCTAATACAGATACAGCTTGGATCACAACACCCAAGTACCTTGTATTACCTGGAAAGCCTTCCCAAGGATGACAGGTACAAACAAAGCACAGAAGTGAAGGCTACAATAAATACCTAACTCTTGAATGTACAGACTCTGTCGAACATCCACAGGATTCCAAACCATCCAGGAAAACAGGACCTCCATACACAAACTAAATTAAGGCACCAGGAACCAATCCTGGCCTGAAAGATAAGGGACCTTTAACACAGAGAACTCAAAATAGCTGAAGAAACTCAGAAAAATTCAAGATAACAGAGAGACCGAATTTAGAAATCTATCTAGATCAACTTAACAAGGAGATTGAAATCAATAAAAAGAATGAAGCACAAATTCTAGAGCAGAAAAATGCAACTGACATACTGAAGAATGCATCAGTGTCTCTTAATATCAGAATCGATGAAGCAAAAGAAAGAATTAGTGAGCTTGAAGATAGGCTATTTAAAAATAGAGGGAACAACAACAACAAAAAGAATAAAAGAGAATAAACCATGCCTACAAGAACTAGAAAATAGCCTCAAAAGGGGAAATTTTTTTCTTTTTTTCCAGATAGGGTCTCCCTCTGTTGCCCAGGCTGGAGTATAGTGGCACAAAAAATAGTCAGAGGGAGCAATAACAAAAAAAGAATGAAAGAGAATAAACTATGCCTACAAGAACTAGAAAATAGCCTCAAAAGGGGAAAGCTTTTCTTTTTTTCCAGACAGAGTCTCCCTCTGTCACCCAGGCTAGAGTATAGTGGCACAATCAGAGCTTACTGCAGCCTCAACCTCCTGGGCTCAAGAGATCCTCCTGTCTCAGCCTCCTGAGTAGCTGGGACTATAGGCATGTGTCACCATGCCCAGCTAATTTTAATTTTTTTTGTAAAGAAGGGGTCACACTTTATTGCCCAGGCTGCTGTCAAACTCCTATGTGCAAGCAATCTTCCCATCTTGGCCTTCCGAAGTACTGGGATTACAAGCATGAGCCACCATGCCCAGGCATAAACGGGCAAATGTAAGAGTAATTAAGAATTAAAAACGAGCCGGGCGCGGTGGCTCAAGCCTGTAATCCCAGCACTTTGGGAGGCCAAGACGGGTGGATCACAAGGTCAGGAGATCGAGACCATCCTGGTTAACACGGTGAAACCCCGCCTCTACTAAAAAATACAAAAAACTAGCCGGGCGAGGTGGCAGGCGCCTGTAGTCCCAGCTACTCGGGAGGCTGAGCCAGGAGAATGGCGTAAACCCGGGAGGCGGAGCTTGCAGTGAGCTGAGATCTGGCCACTGCACTCCAGCCTGGGCGACAGAGCTAGACTCCGTCTCAAAAAAAAAAAAAAAAAAAAAAAGAATTAAAAAGGAAGTACAGACAGAGATAAGAGTAGAAAGTTTATTCAAAGAGATAATAACAGAGATCTTTCCAAACCTGGAGAAAGATATAAATATTCATGTACAAGAAGGTTCTTGAACAACAAGCAGATTTAACTTAAAGACTACCTCAAGGCATTTAATAATCAAACTCCCAAAGGTCAAGAATAAAGACAGGATCCTAAAAGCAGCAAGAGAAAAGAAACAAATAACATCCAATGGAGATCCCATATGTGTGGCAGCAGCCTTTTCAGCGGAAATTCTTACACGGCAGGAGAGAGTAGCATGAAATATTTAAAGTGCTGAAGGGAAAAAAAAAAACAAAAAAAAACAAAAAAAAAGTCTACCCTAGAATAGCATGTCTGGTGAAAATATCCTTTAAGCATAAAGGAGAAATAAAGATATTCCTAGACACACAAAAGCTGAAGGATTTCATCAACACCACACTTGTCCTATAAGAAATGTTAAGCGGGGGGCAAGCACAGTGACTCACACCTGTAATCCCAGCACTTTGGGAGGCCAAGGTGGGTGGATCACCTGAGGTCAGGAGCTCGAGACCAGCCTGGTCAACATGGCGAAATCCCATCTCTAGTAAAAATACAAAAATTAGCCGGGCATGGTGGTTGGCACCTGTAATCCCAGCTACTTGGGAGGCTGAGACAAGAGAATTGCTTGAACCCAGGAGGCAGAGGTTGCAGTAAGCCAAGATTGCGCCATTGTACTACAGCCTGGGCAACAAGAGTGAAACTCAAGAAAGAAAAAAAAGGGAGCCGGGCACAGTGGCTCACACTTGTAATCCCAGCACTTTGGGAGGCTGAGGCAGGTGGATCGCCTGAGGTCAGAAGTTCAAGACCAGCTTGGCCAACATGGTGAAACCCCATCTCTACTAAAAACACAAAAAATTAGCTGGGCATGGTGGTGGGCACATGTAATCCCAGCTACTAGGGAAGCTGAGGCAGGAGAATCATTTGAACCCAGGAGGTGGAGGTTGCAGGGAGCCGAAATCACGCCATTGCACTCCAGCCTGGGCAACAAGAGTGAAACTCCGTCTCAAAAAAAAAAAAAGAAAAGAAAAGAAAAAAAAAGGAAATGCTAAGGGGGATTAATCAACCAGAAAGAAAAGGACATTAATGAGCGATAACAAATCATCTGAAGGTACAAAACTCACTGGTAAAATTAAGTACACAAACAAAGCATATTATCACATTATAATAATAATGTATAACTGTGGTGTGTAAACTACTCTGGTCTTAAGAAAAAAGACAAGATGAACCAATCAAAAATAATAACTACAACTTTTCAAGACACAGTACAACGAGTTATGAATAGAAACAACAATAAGTTAAAAAGCGGAGGGGGTGTCAAAGTACAGAGTTTTTTTCATTAGTTTTCTTTTTGCTTGTTTGTTTACACAATCATGTTAACTTGTCATTAGTTTAAAATAATGGGTTATAAAATAGTATTTGCAAGCTTCATGGTAATCTCAAATCAAAAAACATACAATGAATACAAAAAAAGTAAAATTAAGTCATACCACCAAAGAAAATTACCTTCCCTAAAAGAAAGACAGGAAGACAGGAAAGGAAAAAGACCAGAAAACAAAGAGTAAGGATGTAGAAAAGAGAGAACCCTGAAACACTGCTGATGGTGGGAATGTGAATTAGTACAACCACTACTATGGACAACAGTTTGCAGATTCCTCAAAACACTAAAAACTGAGCTACCATATAATCCAGCAATCCTGCTGCTGGGTATATAACCTGCCCCCCCCAAAAAAAACCAAAAAACAAAACAAAACAAAAAAAACGGAAATCTGTATACCAAAGAGGTATCTGCACTCTTATGTTTATTGCACCACTGTTTACAATAGCCAATATTTGGAAGCAACCTAAGTGTCCATCAACAGATGAATAAATAAAGAGATGTGGTACAAAGAGTGAGATCTTGTTATCTGCAACAACATGTATAGAACTTGTGGTCATTATATTAAGTGAAATAAGCCAGACACAGAAAGACAAACTTGAACTCATAGAGACAGAGTAGAAGGATGGTTACAATAGGCTATAAAGGGTAGTGGGAAGCAGGGGGAAAGTTGGGATGGTTAATGGGTACAAAAAATATGTAAAGAATAGGACCTAGTACCTGATAGCACAACAAGGTGACTGTAGTCAATAATAATTTAATTGTACATTATCAAATAACTAAAGCTGTATAATTGAATTGTTTGTAACACAAAGAATAAATGCTTGAGGTGATGGATACCCCCATTTACCCTGATGTGATTATTACACACTGCATGTCTGTATCAAAATATTTCATGTACCCTATAAATAGATATACCTACTATATATCCACAAAAATTAAAATATAAACAAATAAAAAACAGTTAAGTAATATTACAGAGTACAAGGTCAATATACAAAAATAAATTATATTTCTATATACCATCATTGAACAATCCAAAAATGAAATGAGAAAACAATTCTATTTACAAAAGCACCAAAAAAGAATAAAATACTTAGGAATAAATTTTACCAAAAAAAGCAAAACCTGTATGCTTAAAACTATAAGACACTGTTGAAAGTAATTTTAGGGCCAGGTGCAGTGGGTCAAACCTATAATCCCAGCACTTTGGAAGGCTGAGGCAGGCGGATCACCTGAGGTCTGGAGTTTGAGACCAGCCTGACCAACCTGGAGAAACCCCGTCTCTACTAAAAATACAAAAGTAGCCATGCGTGGTGGTATATGCCTGTAATTCCAGCTACTCAGGAGGCTGAGGCAGGAGAATAGCTTAAACCAGGAAGTGGAGGTTGCAGTGAGCCAGGATCATACCCACTGCACTCCAGCCTGGGCAACAAGGGCAAAACTCCATCTCAAAAAAAAAAATAATTTTTAAAGACCTAAGTAAATTGATATATTCACATTCACAGATCAAAAGATTTAATATTGTTAAGAAAGAGCCTCCAATTTGATCAAGAAATATAACATAATCCATATTAATATCTCAGATTTCTTACAGAAATTGACAAGCTATCCTAAAATCTATATAGAAAAGTAAGGGAGCCAAAATAACACACAATAACTTGAAAAGAGGCACAAAATTGGAAGATTCACACTTTCTGATTTCAAACCTACTAAAAAGCTACAGTGATCAAGACACTATGGTAATGGCATATGGACAAACAGAAATCAATGGAATAGACTAGAGGGGCCAAATATAAATCTTCACATTTATGGTAAAGTGATTTTCTACAAGGGTACCAAGAAAAGTCTTTTCAACAACTGGTTCTGGGACAACTGAATTTCCACATGCAAAACAATGAAGCAGGATGTCTTCCTTAGATCGCACACAAAACATTAACTGTTAATGGATGACACACCTAAATATCAGAGCTAAAACTATAAAACTCTCAGAATAACACATACAAGTAAATTTTTGTGACCGCGGCTTCGGCAATGGTTTCTTAAATACAACAACAAAAGCACAAATGACAAAAATAAAAATACATTACTTGGATTTCATCAAAATTTAAAACTTCCATGCTTCAAAAGACACCATCAAGAAGGTGAAAAGACAACCTACAGAATGGGAGAAAATATTTACAAATCATATATATATATGATAAGGAACTTCTGGATGGAGGACATAAAGAATTTTTACAACTCAATAATAAGAAAAACCAACAAAAGAAATGGACAAAGGATTTGAATGGACAATTCTCTAAGAAAAATGTAGAAATGTCCAATAGGCTCATGAAAAGATGTTCAATATCATTAGCTATCAGGAAAATTCAAATCAGAACTATAATGAGATAACTATTTCACACCACTAGAATGTCTCTAATCAAAAAAGACAGACAAATAGTTTAGCACTGAAGAGAACGGAATCTTCATCCCTTGCTAGCTGAAACCTTAAATGGTGCAACCACTGTGGAAAAGAGTTTGGCAGTTCCTCAAAAGGTAAAACATAGAGTTAGCATATGACCCAGAAATTCACCTCCCAGGTATATACCCGACAGAAATGAAAACATATGTCTATGCAAAAACTTGCATATGAATGTTTGAAGGAACATTATTCACATTAGCTACAAAGTAGAACGAACCCAAATATACATCAACAGGTGAACAGATAAATAAAATAGGATAACATTCATACAATGGAATATTACTTGGCAATAAAAGGAAGTATTGATACAAGCTACAACATGCATGAACCTTGAAAATGTGCTACTACTTCAAATAAACCAGACCCAAAAGATCACACAGTATGATTTCATTAATATGAAATTCTCAAAATAGGCAAATCTATAAAGTAGATTACTGGTTGACCAGGGCTGGCAAATGTGGGGTGAAATTAGGAATGACCATTAGTGGGTACTGGATTTCTTTTTGTGGTGATGAAAATCATTGATTGTAGTAGTGCCTGCATAACTGTAAATGTACTAAAAACAATTAAATTGTACAGTTTCAATGGCTGAATTCTTTGGTTGTAAATAATGCTCAAAAAAGTTGTTTAAAAAATTACTACAGCATAACTTATAATCATCTAAAGATCAGTTGGCATAAGCTTCCTCAAAATACCCTGTTTATTATAAATCCTGAAAATGATGGTAGAATTTATTTTGCCCACCCCCCACCATTTCCTAGAATTTCAGGCAGTAAAATCTTTCAGAGTCAGTGAGAAGAAATGAAAAAAAAAAAAAAAAAAAAAAAACACCTTTTATTTTTCATTCTAGTTCATCCATACCAGAGGCGAATTTCTTAATTCAGCTGATATCCTCTAAGCTACACAGAAAAGCAAGGGCTTTGGCTCTCTAACTTCAATAACCTTATTTAAAGACATGGTAAAAATTAGGGTTTTCCAAATAGAGAAAAAAAAATCACATATGTATATGTATGTAAGAGTGTGTATGTGTGTATGCATATATGTACACATACAGTTTTTTAAGATGGGATCCTCCTGTGTTGTCCAGGCTGGAGTGCAGTGGCTATTCACAGGCACAATAATAGCACATTGCCGCCTCAAACTCTTGGCCTCAAGCAATCCTCCCACCTTGGCCTTCCAAGTAGCTGAAACTACAGGCACAAGCCATTGCACCCAATGAATACTTTACATTTTTTAAAAAAACTGTATCTGATATTGTGGTTCATTTTATTCTGCAACTTGGAAAAATATCACTTCTGCTACTAAATGCATTGTGATAACAATGTTTACCTTTCTCTCATCAAAAATTCCTGCTGGTGGGCCAGATGTGGTGCTTCACACCTGTAATCCCAGCACTTTGGGAGGCTGAGGCAAGTGGATCACTTGAGGTCAGGAGCTCAAGACCAGCCTGTCCAACATGGCAAAACCCCATCTCTACTAAAAATACAAAAATTGGCTGGGTATGGTGGCACACACCTGTAGTTCTAGCTACTTGGGAGTCTGAGACATAAGACTCACTTGAACCTGGGAAGTGGAGGTTGCAGTGAGCCAAGATTGTGCTACTACACTCCAGCTAGGGCAACAAAATGAGACACTGTCTTTAAAAAAAAAAAAAAAAAAAAAAGAAGAAGAAGAAGAAGAAAAAGAAAATTCCTGTTGGTAGATATTTCAGATATCTCCTAGGTTTTTGTTGTTGTATTGCAAATACTACTGCAAGTTAATTAAAGCTGGAATCACCCAGAAAATTTCTTAGAAATGGCAAGATATGAATTAGAACCGAAATAATGACCATGATTTAGACTATAAAAAGTCAAACGGGAAATGTATTTCAGGAAATAGGGAAGCATAGGGCCAAAAAAAAAAAAAGTGAGTATGAAATACAGTTAAAATAGCAAATGTCTCCAAAATTAAACTCTATGTGACAAGTAGTGGGAGATGACATGCCAATTTATCTTCTGCTAGTCCTCTGCTCAAGAAACTAATAAAGCCCAAACTCCTTAAATTAATTTTTGTTAACACAAGATTACAATTTTTGAAAACCAAGATCATGAACACAATAGTTTAAAAAGATTAATTTGTTGGTGCTAGTTGCACAAGTATGTTCAGTTTGTGAAAAGTCATCAAGCTGAACACTTATGGTTTGTATACTTTTCTGTGTGCATGTTATAGTTCAATTAAAAGAAGGACAAAGAGACATAAAGACAGATTTTGATTTGGCAGCTAATAAGACAGAAGAAGCCATTATAGCAATATAGCTTGAGAAATGAAGATCTAGAATTGACAATGTCAATGAGAATTTAAATGGAAGATTCTTGACCTAGTGAATGGATTTAGTGAACAAAAAAGAGACAATTCAATGAAATTTTTAAGGCTTTAGAAATAAATAATCATGACAGTATCAATAGAAATGAAAGAACAAGAATATGGAGCTACTTCAAGTAAACTATAATCATTTCAGCTGGAAATTTTACCTTTAGGTAAAATATTAAAGTTAAAAATCCAAACTTGAGAGTCAATTACTTAAAGGTGACAGATGAAACCAACACACTGAATGTTGACAGAAAAGCAGAGAGTGAAGGATAAAATCCATGAGAACCTGTCAATCCAAGATTGAAAGGAGGAGAAACCAACCAAAGGATAGAAATTAAGTAAGCAAAAAGATAACAGGGGCCTGGAAGAGTCACAGGTGTCAGGAGGGAAAAAAAAAAAAGAAAAAAAGGTATTAATGTCACAGGATCCTTAGGGTGTCGCTCTGCCAGCCAGAAACCTCCGTGACCAGTGGTGCCTCTGCTTGGGTTTTGCTTGTGCCTGCTGAAGTCATTCCATCCACTCAGCCTGGCAGGCTGCACTGGCTAACACTACTGGCCTGGATCCCACACCTGCCAAGGGTGAGACAGGCGCGGAGCAGCAAGGGGTGTGTGAGTGAGCAAGTGTGGGATCTGTCCACTATGCACAGCCAGGCACACCAGCTGTGGCAGGACAGGCAGCTCCAGGCACCAGCACACGTGCTGGCTCTGTTCAAGGCTGCAGTTGGACCAGACATACCACACATAGCTTCAGTAGCATCTAGACAAGGGGAACACAATGGCACCAGAAAGCTCAGAGACACCAGGAACCACAGAGTCCCAAAGAGGGTGTTATAGGGTGTCACAGCCCTGGCTCAGGGAGTCCCGAGGTCTGGGCTCCCAGAAGGGCCACAGATCTTCTCTCTCTCTCGTCGCACGCAACGTGGCAACCGGAGGGCATGTTTCCACTGTGTTTGTGTTACAGCTCTTTTAGCCCACCATTCGGTGGGTCCCAAGCACTTGTCCCACGTCCAGAAAGAATGAGGTATGCAGACAACTGGAGGATGAGCAAGGCAGAGAGGAGCTTCACTGAGCGAAAGAATAGCTCTCAGGAGATCCGAAGTGGGTAGGTCCTTTCTGCAGGCAGGTTATCCCAGTGTGTGTTGAATTCAGAAGGGAGGTAGCTCCTTTCCGCAAGCAGGTCATCCGGATGAATGTGTGTCTAGCTGAGCCTGGATTTTATGTGCTCAGAATCAGGGAACTGCATACTGATTCATCCATGGGCAGCCACGGTGCGCCTGGAAAAAGCACCATCAAATTTGCCAAACGGTCATCAATGAAGTTCTCACTCTGGGCCACGGACTTCACCTGGAACTGGCAGCCCAGCCCGCAGGCTTCAGGCCATCCCTGGCCTGAGGTAAGGTTTCACCAGGGACCCACCCCTTTCTGCCTAGGAACCTGTCTGCCTTTAACATGCCATCCATGGCACCCAAACTGACTGTGCCAAGAGGTGTCTATAGGCCAGTGCCAAGCTGCCTTCAGCCCCTGCAGCCCCTCCTCCCATCCTTATTGTTACCCAAAGTCCAGAGGGGACCACGATGGCAAGGGGCTGGCAGGTCAGCACCACTCTGAGCACACACATACCCGGCCAGGTTGCAAAAGTGTCTGGGCTTGGCCACAACTTTGCTTCCCCCTGGAGCAGGCGCCAGGAGCAGGGAGAGGCCAGGAGCGAGAGCAGGCACTTTCAAACCTGCAGGGGCAGGGGGCTTCCTGGGACCCAAGCCGCAACTGGGCAGCTGCAGCTGCACCCAGGAGCACAAAGCTCCCGCCTGTTCCCAGCCCCTGCCAGCTCTGCAGAGTGCAGAGCCCTGGCCACACCTCCCCAGCCACAGCTGGCGTCTCCATAGCAGCTGCTCCAGACACGCTGCCACCACCATCATTAGCAATGTCAAAAGTCAGAGGAAGATGTAAAAACTGCAAAAATCTCATCACCAAGCAGTACTTCAAAAGCTCCTACTGACTAATAATGGAAAAAAAAATCGTGTTTAAGAAAAAACAAAAATTTGGTCAGGTGTGGTGGCTCACGCCTGTAATCCCAGCACTTTGGGAGGCCGAGTGGGTGGATCACAAGGTCAGGAGATCGAGACCATCCTGGCTAACACGGTGAAACCTCATCTCCACTAAACATACAAAAATTAGCCGGGCATGGTAGCGGGCGCCTATAGTCTCAGCTGCTTGGGAGGCTGAGACAGGAGAATTACATGAACCCGGAAGGCAGAGCTTGCAGTGAGCCCAGATCACCACTGCACTCCAGCCTGGGCGACAGAGCGAGATTCCGTCTCAAAAGAAAAAACAAAAACCAAAAATTTAAACATATCACCAACAAATAAAGAAGTACAACCTTATTCCATAAGTTTCACAGCATGGTTTTAGTGAGTCCAGTACTACCCCAACCAGTCCAAAAGATATTCTGGCAAAGAAAAGTTAACAAAATCCTGAGATTTCACACTGGATACTCCAATATGAAAAGAAGCAGGCAGAGAATGAATAGACCAAACTAGGGAAAGTCAAGAAAATATCTAAAAATATCTAAAGAGAAAAGTCCCTCTGTATCAGCATAGGGCTTTAGAAAACATAGGGAGGACAGCACTGGCTTACAATTTTCCAGAGCTCTGTGACGAACTGGTGAATGAAATTTAAGTCCAGGCATATAGGATGTTTAAGGAACTCTTTAAAAGTGAGTAAATCTCAGGTCCTCCAACAAAGCCAAACTCAACCCCAGCCAGTATCTCGCCACTCATTTACCTCCACACTCACATGCCACAGAAACTGAAATTAGAAGGAAAACCCAGCTTGTGGTCCAGACAAGATAGCACAGACCATTTTTCCCAGTTAATCCCCAATAAGCACAAATATAAACAAATAATACAAGGGACAACTAAAGAACTCTGGAAGGTGGAAAGAAGAAGGTAAACTCCTTTGAAACCCTACAACTAGAAGAACAGCACAGAGGCAGGATGTCTTACGCCTACCTCACCCAAGTGAAGAAAGCCACCCAGACCTGGTTTTTCCCAGGCACAGCCTAGTAGCAGAAGGCAGCCCATGTAGGCCAATTCCTCCCAGAACAGAACAGGTGTCCCTCTGACAAATATCAAGGAAGCCAGACACCACCAGCAAGACAGATTAATCAGGAACCTCAACAAAAACAAATAGCCAGGGGAAACACTCTCCTTCACCATGAGGCCTGAGACTCCCCTCCTTTTTTTTTTTCCAGTTTGCTCGTTTTTTAATTTCTAAAGCTCCGTCATAAACTTCTAGCAGGTGCCCATGTCACCTGCCACACTCACACCAGGTTGTCTGTGTAGCCAGGAAACAAATGACCATCAACAGACCAGGCCAGGGAGGTACACTGGGGCAGTTCTGCCTTGCTGCCAGTACTGATAACTTCTTGCTTCAGTTCATCTACGATGATAAGTCCCAGATCTTGATGCCGGGGCCCACGACAACACAGAGCCAGTAGCAGTTGGTACTGAAGCATAGGGTGTTGATAATGCCCCTACTATCTAGCATATAAAGATGTTTGCCTTCATTGAGATCCCATAGCATGGCCTGGCCATCCTTGCCTCCAGATGCACAGAGGGATCCATCCGGAGAGACAGTCACAGTGTTCAGATAACCTGTGTGGCCAGTGTGGTTGGTCTTCAGCTTGCAGTTAGCCAGATTCCATACCTTGACCAGCTTGTCCCAGCTACAGGAGACAGTGATAGGGTTGCTGCTGTTAGGCAAGAAGCGAACACAAGACACCCACTCTGTGACTCTCATACTAGACAGTGTATCTGCACATACCCAGGTGTTGGGAACAGGCCCCCAAATCTGGCCATAAACTGGCCCCAAAACTGGCCATAAACAAAATCTCTGCAGCACTGTGATGTGTTCATGGTGGCCACAATGCCCTGGAAGGCTGTCGGTTTACTGGAATGAGTGCAAGGAATGCCTGGCCCACCCAGGATGGAAAACCGCTTCAGGTGTTCCTAAGCCACAAACAATAGCACCAGCGATCTGTGCCTTAGGGACTTGTTCCTGCTGCAGATGACTAGCCAGAGCCCATCCCTTTGTTTTAGCCCATTCCTTTGTTTCCCATAAGGAATACTTTTAGTAAATCTATAATCTATAGAAACAATGCTTATCACTGGCTTGCTGTCAATAAATATGTGGGTAAATCTCTGTTCGGGGCTCTCAGCTCTGAAGGCTGTGAGACCCCTGATTTCCCACTCCACATGCTATATTTCTGTGTGTGTGTCTTTAATTCCTCTAGTGCCACTGGGTTAGGGTCTCCACGACCGAGTTGGTCTTGGCACCCAGGGTATTCTATAACTTGATGGTTTTATCTCATGAGCCACAGGCAATCTGCTGGTTGTCAGGGGAGGCCACATTCGGCATGTCCTTGTATGGCCGACAAACTGTCTCATGGTAATGCCCATTGTGAAATCCCAGAGGCACGGGGTTCCATCCAAGGAGCCTGACAGGACAATGTGACCATCTGAGGAGATGACCAAGTCACTAAGAAAGTGGGAGTGACCACACATAGCATGTTGTGGGATGCCATAGTTGGTATCTTCCCTGCTCAGTTTCTACATAATGATGCTCTTGTCTTGAGAGGTGGACAGGATCATGTCCAGGAACTGTGGAGTAGCAGTGATCTGGGTTACCCAGCAGTTGGGGCCCTGAGGGTGCCACAAAGGGTCATCTGCTCAGTCACAGTGATGGCAATTCGAGATTCCTCTTTTCCATCAAGAGAAACAAAGGCAGGCACGAAGAACCAGAAGAGAGGGGGCCTGCTCAGGAACTTCTGTCTCCATAAGCAGCCCGGTCAAGAACCTTGGTCTTCACAGGTCTGAGGATCTCCTTCTCTATCCAGAGACATCAGAACAGGCAGTCGGAACTGGCAAGCAAAACCCAGTTTTGCTAGATATCCAATCTCAGGAAGCCTCTTGTTCTTCACAGGTCCAAGACTCTCCTCCCCTGTCCAGAGACATCAGGGTAGCAGGGAACATGGTAAGGAAATCCCAGCCCATCCCTTCCCCAGCAATAGATATACACTAACTCAGCATAAGAATGAATCTCCTACTCCCTCAGGCAGCACCACCAGAGATCAGTGAGAGCCCTAGTGCCACCAGATACAAGAAGCCAACCAAAACAACAGTGCAGACTCAAAATTAAACTATCATTGGAACCACAACCCACAAAAATATAAGCTAAGACCTGCATGATAAACCTAAACAGGATGATTGTTTGTGAAAATAAAAGGTTGAACTAGTCCTCAGAATCTCCTAACATATTAGACAAAATATTTAAGTTTCAAATGGAAATCACCTGTCACACCAAAAACCAAGAAAAACTATAACTTGAATGAGAAAAGACAATCAACCAATGCAAACACCTAGATGAATCAGCTGTTGAAATTATCTGACAAGAATTGTAAAACAACCATCATAAAAACGCTTCGACAATCATTTATAAATTCTCTTAAAACAAATGTAAAAATAGAAGATCTAAGCAAGGAAATACAGTTATAAAAGCAACCAGATGAAAATTATGTAACTAAGAAATGCAATAACAAAAGACAAGCTAGATAGGCTCAGTAGCAGAGTGAAGATGACACAGGATACAATCAACGAGCTTATGGACAGAACAACAGAATTCACCCAATCCAAACAACCCAGAAAAAAATAGACAGAAAAAATTAAGAAAGCCTCACAGACCTGTGGGACAACAACAAAAGATCCAACATTTGTATCATCAGAGTGCAAGGAGAAGAGAAAGAGAGCCAGACTGAAAGATAATTCAAAGAAATATGGTCCAGCCTGCTGTATAGCTACAGAAATCAAGACAGTGTGCTATTTATTAGTCGAAGACAGACAACGGATCAAGCTGCTAACATTTAGAGAAAAAAATACAGGAGGAAATTTTTAAGATCTAAAGCTAGGCAGAGTTCTTAGATTTGACACCAAAACCACAATCCAAAAACGAAAAAAATGAATAAAATAGACCTCATCAAAAGTAAAATATTTTGCTCATGTGAACAAGATGAAAACAAGTTGCAACTTCTGGCTTCTAGTGGGCATGTAAGAAAATTGGTCTATGCAGGAGGTTGAGGGGGGAGGATCACTTAAGGCCAGGAGTTCAAGTCCAGCTTGGGCAACATAGCAAGAGCTCATCTCTAAAAAAAAAAAAACAAAAAAGAAAAAAAACACTTGGAAGTCACTAGGCCATCCTCCCAACAAGAAAAGCTAAACAAACTGAAAAATCTACAACTCTTCTCAGATCAGTAAGAGAAATGAAGTCACATGGCAAACCCCTGCCCCACAAATTGGAGAAACAGGTGACTGCAAAGAATCCCATCATACTGAAGCAGAAAACTCAGCAGGAACCAGTGCAGGGTAGGAAAAACTGAACTGTAATTGACAAACTGCTGAAGGCTCAGTGCCAACAAGTGGGAAACTTAAAAATGTCAGGGGGACTCAGTCATAGAAGAGCCTTCATACTCTTACTAATTTCACCTCCAGTAAATCAATATGGTTCTCACAGTATGTATTACAGGGTGGAGGTAAAAAAAATAAAATAAAATAAACAAAAAAAAATTAAAAAAACCCTACTACTTCTGACGGTGGGGGAAGCAAAATCATTTTTAAATAAGCTAGAACATTCTGTTCTTAATAAGGTCTTTCCCTCAGGAGAAACTATTTAGTCAGAGCCTGCTGGGGTTTTATCAGAGCCTAACTAACTTATAGGAAGGGAAATAGGAAATACCAATTGCAGCCCACACTAGCCATGCTGTCTTACCTTGGGAGGAAGGGGATAGTTTTAACAAACATCTGTGAAAGTCACACCCAGAGACACAGAGACTCATTAAAGGACTGAGATCTAATCATTGGACTGTAGAATGCTTCCTATCGCCCAATACCTTACTGCCACATTACTAAAGGCCTATTTACAAAGCAGCTCCTTTTACCCAAGACATCAGCTTCAGCTATCCAGAAAAATTTATATGGCATACTAAAAGGCAAAAAAACACAGTCTAGGCTGGGCATGGTGGCTCATGCCTATAATCCCAGCACTTTGGGAGGCCAAGGCAGGTGGATCACCTGAGGTCGTCAGGAGTTCAAGACCAGCCTGGCCAACATGGTGAAACGCCATCTCTACTAAAAATACAAAAATTGGCCAGGCGTGGTAGCAGGCACCTGTAATCCCAGCTACTTGGGAGGCTGAGGCAGGACAATCGCTTGAACCCAGGAAGCAGAGGTTGCTGTATGCCAAGATCACACCACTGCACTCCAGCCTGGGTGACAGAGTGAGACTCCATCTCAAACAAACAAAAAAACAGTCTGAAGAAAGAGAGCTAGTATAAGAACCAGACTCAGACATGGCAAATGATGTGAGAATTATCAGATCGATTACTAAAAACAACTATAATTAATATGCTAAGGGTTCTAATGGATAAAATAGACTGCATAAAAGAACAGATAGGTAATGTAAGCAGAGAAATGGAAATTATAAGACAGAACCAAAAAGAAACACTAGAGATCAAAAACACTGTAACAGAAATGAAGAATGCCTACGTTGGGTTCAATTAAGTTGCTAGGCTCAGTCTAGTAGACTGGACACAGCTGAGGAAATCTAGAGGATATTCCAATAGATATCTAAAAAAAAAATACAAAGCAAACAGAAAAAAGACTGAAAAAATACAGAGCAGAATACACAAAAACCGTGGGATAACTATAAAAGGTGTAACATACATGTAATGGGAATGCCAAAAGAAGAATGAGAGAAAGGAACGGAAAAAATATTTGAAACAACAATAAATGACAATTTCACCAAATCAATGTCAAGTACTAAACAATCAATCTAAAAAGCTCAGAAAACTCCAAGCAGGATAATGATTAAAAAACAAACAAACAACAACAACAAAAAAAACTACATCTAGGCATATCACAATTCAAACTACAGAAAATAAAAGATAAAGAAAAAATCCTGAAAGAAGCCAGTGGAAAAAAGACATTACCTATCAAAAAGCAAAGACAATAATTACATTGACATTACCTCCAAAACTATATAAGAAGGGAGTGAAGTGAATTATTTAAAATCTTAAGATAGAAAGTAAAAAATTTAAAAACAAAACACACCAACCTAGAATTATGTATCTTGCAGAATTATCCTTCAAAAGTGAAAGAGAAATAGTTTCTCAAATATAAAAATTGAGGGAATTTGTTGCCAGTAGACCCAACTTGCAAGAAATGTCCAAAAGAAAAGTTCTTCGGGGGAAGAAAAATGATAGAGGTCAGAAACTGATATCTATATAAAGAAAAGCACTGGAGATGAGTAAGTGAAGGTAGGATTTAAAGAACACTTGTTTTTCTTACTCTCAATTGATCTAACACATAAGCATTTGTTCAAAATAGCAGCAACAATATATTCGATTATGTATGCTTGTGTGTGTATATAGATATATGCTTATGTATGTTTATCTATAAGTGAAATAAATAACAGCAATGGTACAAAGGATGGAGGTGGTAATTAGTATTTTATTATTTTGATCCTACTAAAATCCGGAAAAAGGCAAGGCTGTCCCCTGTCACCTCTCCTTCTCAACATCTTACTGGAAGTCCTACTAATGCAATAAGATAGGAAGGAGACATTAAAAGTGTACTGATCGGGAAAAATAAAATAAAACTGTGTTTGTTCACAGATGACAAGATTGTCTGTGTAGAAAACTTGAAAGAATTGACCCAAAGAACTCCTTGAACTAATAAGCAATTACAGCAATGGCAGGCTTCAAGGCTAATACACAAAAGTCAATTGCTTTCCTATATACCAGCAATGAATAAGTACAATTTGAAAGTAAAAACACAATACCATTTATATTTGTAGCCTCCAAAATGACATACTTACATTTACATATAAATCTAACAAAATGTGTTCAAGATGAACACAAGAAAAACACATTTCTGATTAAAGAAATCAAAGAACTAAATAAATGAAGAGATACTCCATGTGCATGGACAAGAAGAGTCAATATTGTGAAAATGTCAATTCTTCCCAATTTCATTTACAGATTCAATTTAATCCCAATCAAAATCTTATCAAGTTATTTTGTAGATATCAATAAATAGATTCTGGCAAAAGACCCAGAATAGCCAACACAGCATTAAAGGAGAAGAATCAAGTTGGAGGACTGACACTGCCCAATTTCAAGACTTACAATAAAGTTACAGTAATCAAGGCAAGTGTGGTATGAGCAAAAGAACAGACAAATAGATCAATAGAAGAGAACAGAGTATAGAAATAGACCAACAAAAAATGCAGTCAACTGTTCTTTGATAAAGAAAGCAATACAACCAAGAAAAGATAGTCTTTTCAACATAACGGTGCTAGAACAATTGGACATCCACTTGCAAAAAAAAAAAAAAAAAAAAGAGCCTAGACACAGATCTTACACACTTCACAAAAATTAACTCAAATGTAAAATGCAAAAGTAAAACTCCTAGAGGACAACATGGAGAAAATTTAGATTCCCTTGAGTTTGAGTATGACTTTAGAGATTTAACACCAAAGGCATAATCAATGAAGGAAAGAATAAGCTGAACTTCATTAAAATTACATTTTCTGCTCTTTGAAACACACTGTCAAGACAATGAAAAGACAGCCCACAAACTGGTAAAATATATTTATAACAGATATCTCCAATAAAGGACTGTTATCCAAAATATACAAAGAATAATAAGAAAACGACCCAATTTAAAAATGGGCCACAGACCTTAACAGACAACTCACCAAAGAATATACACGGACTTGGCCGGGCGCAGTGGCTCACGTCTATAATCCCAGCACTTTGGGAGGCTGAGGCGGGCGGATCACGAGGTCAGGAGTTCAAGACCAGCCTGACCAACATAGTGAAACCCCATCTCTACTAGAAAAAAAATAGAAAAATTAGCCGGGCATGGTGGTGTGTGCCTGTAATCTCAGCTACTTGGGAGGCTGAGGCAGGAGAATGGCATGAACCTGGAAGACGGAGTTTACAGTGAGCCGAGATCCCGCCACTGCACTCCAGCCTGGGCGAAGATAGAGCGAGACTCTGTCTGGGAAAAAAAAAAAAAAATACACGGACAGAAGATAAGCATATGAAAAGATGCTCCACATCACATGACTTCCAGGAAATGCACATTAAAACAACATTGAGATACCACCTCACATTTATCAGAACAGCCAAAATCCGGGACACTGTAAATGCTGGTGAGGACATCAAGCAACAGGAACTCTCATTTATTGCTGGTAAGAATGCAAAATGGTATAGCCATTTTGGAAGACAGTTGGACACTTTGGAAGACAGTTTGGCAGTTTCTTACAAAACTAAACGTACTCTTACCATACAAAATGCAATCATATTAACTATGATTAAATTAAATGCCCCATAAGTCCTTGGTATGGAAAGGGTTGAAATTTTATATCCACACAAAAATCTGAACGTTGAACATCAATGTTTACAGCGGATTTATTTATAATTGCCAAAACTTGGAAGCAATCAAGATGTCTTTCAATAGGTGAATAGATGAACTGTGGTAAATACAAAAAATGGAATATTATTCAGCACTAAAAAGAACTGGACTATCAAACCATGAAAAGACATGTAGAAATTTAAATGCACCTTGCTAAATGAAGGAAGTCTATCAGAAAAGGCTATATATAGCATGATTATAACTATATGACATTCTGAAAAAAGCCTTACTCTGAAGACAGTTGATATGATTTGGCTCTGTTTCCCCACCCAAATCTCATCTTGTAGCTCCCAGAATTCCCACGTGTTGTGGGAGGGACACTGTGGGAGATGACTGAATCATGGGGTGGGTCTTTCCCTTGCTATTCTCGTGATAGTGAATGGGTCTCACGAGATCTGATGGTTTTAAAAACGGGAGTTTCTCTACACAAGTTCTCTCTTTGCCTGCTGCCACCCACGTAAGATGTGACTTGCTCCTCTTTGCCTTCCACCATGATTGTGAGGCCTCCCCAGTCATGTAGAACTATAAGTCCAATAAACCTCTTTCTTTTGTAAAATTCCCAGTCTCGGGTATGTCTTTATCAGCAGTGTGAAAATGGACTAATACAACAGTAAAAACATCAGTGATTGCCAGGGTTTAGAGGGAAGAGAGAAATGAATAGTTGGAGCACAGAGGATTTTTAGGACAGAGAAATTACCCTCTATGATGCTATAATGGTGGATACATGTCACTGTATATTTTTTCAAACCCATAAAATGTACAACGCCGAGTGAATCCTAATGTAAACTATAGTCTTTGGGGGATAATGGCATATCAGTGTAGGTTCATCAATTGTAAACGAATATACCACTCTGGTGAGAAATATTGCTAATAGAGGATGTGTAAGGGCTGGAAGTATGTGAGAAACCTATACCTTCCTCCAAATTTTGCTGTGAACTTAAAACTGTCCTAAAAAAATTCTATTATATAAAAATAAAAATAAGAATAAGACCAGCTACAGATTGGGAGCAAATACCTGCAAGCCATATCTGCAAGCCACATCTGCAAGCCATATATCTGACAAAGAACTACAATTTAGAACTATAAAGATCTTTCCAAATTCACCAGTTAAAACAACAACAACAACAACAACAACAATCCCAGGCTGGTCTCCAACTCCTGGCCTCAAGCAATCCTCCCACCTTAGCCTCCCAAAGTGCTGGGATTACAGGCATAGGCCAATATACCCAGCATGAAGAGGTCAATAAAATGAGATTTTTAAACAATAGTTCTATAATTTCCTGGATAGTAAGTATAAATCAGGCAGAAACAGAATATTATACAAAAGTGCATGCATGTTATTAGCAACAGTATCTACTTTTAAAAAGTATATTTTTAGAAAGTAAAACTAGTAAAAATCCTACCAAAATATCGACTATTTAGATTTATTTAAATCTATCTTATTTAATGTTATTTAATTTGGTATTTAGGATTAAGTGAGTGCTTACATGTTGAGTTTTCCATTCACATAAATAGTGATTTAAAACTTTTTTTAAAAACCATTAAAATTGCTATTTTCTAAAATCAGAAGTTTAATTTACATAAATCTATAAATACATAGTCTTTAAATAGAAATGGAAGTTATTAAATAGTAAAATGTAAAACAGATAACTAGTTTCCTTGGAAGGATAATAGCATTCCCACAGTATTTCTTATGAATATAAGGGTATATGCAAGTATCTGTATAAAATGTCTCCTGTTTTTCAACTTTTGCCTCCACAACTGGCAACTTTTACATTGTCCAAGTATAAAGATGGAAATACTGTTTTTACATAACATGAAATTTAATTAGTTTTAAATATTTGCTTTTTTGTAATTTGTAATAAATTGCCTAAATTGTGAGGGCAATTTATTTTTTAACAGGATTATGTTTTATGGTTGAAAATATTCATTTATTTCCTTTATTTTAACATTGATATGGAGATTCAACTATACTACTGGAAGTATGCTAATTTATAAAAATCAGAAATACATGAATAAATACTATGTAATAGAAATAGGAAATCCTTCATTCTTCCCCCAACATATAGTCTTATGAACTACAAGGAAATTCAATACAGCTTGAATTTATAATCCTTGGCTAATAAAAATCTATCAAAATTAGTTTATGGTTCAAGTTATATTATCAGAATATGTGTGTATAGTAATAAAGACTATAAAATAATTAATCAGTTAAAGTACAAGATGAATTAAGGTATTTCCTACCTTTTACATGCTTCAATACTGACAGTTGTAAGTCACAAATAAAGTGACTGTGTTTGAATAAAATATTAAGCTGCCACAGCAAAACAGAAACAAAGTCACAAAAAGCCACTAAGCATGCAAGTACAAACCAAAAAACTGACTTCACATGAATACAAAGTGAGGTCTTTTTTCAGAAGCACTTAAACGCAGAAAGGAACAGTCACCAAAGCTTAGCTACCAAAACAAGATCATTCATTACCAATTAATATACGCTGACCTTCACTACCTATGGACATAATATTTAAAACTTCTCCTATGCTTTCTTTATTTGAAAGGGTTGGTTCTAACTCAGTTTAAGATAAAAGTTACATGCAAGTGAAACAGCACCTGACTGGCCAGCCTATTGGAACAACATTAACGGATGATGATCTCCCACTGAGAGAAAACAATTAATAAAAACTTTGAAAGTTTATAAACAAATGAACAACATGTTTGCTTTTAAATCAACTATTATATTTTTATTTTTAAACTACATTTGAAGTACTTATATTTAAAATTATTTAAGGAGAGCAGAATTATTAACAGAAATGTTTTCTTTAAGGTATTGATATAAATCAACAAGCATTTATTAGGGAATCATGTGAAAGATAATTGTAAAGTATACAAAGATAAAAGAAATCTAGATTACTGCCTTCAAACAATTTGCAGTGTAGTAAAAATAACTAGACAAGTTCACAAGTAATGAGGATACAATTAATTCATTCAAAATTCATTCATAGTACTGGTACCAAAACAGACATACAGGCAAATGGAACAGGACAGGGACCTCAGAAATAACACTACACATCTACAACCAACTGATCCTTGACAAACCTGACAAAAACAAGCAACGGGGAAAGGATCTACTATTCAATAAACAGTGCTGGGAAAACTGGCTAGCCATATACAGAAAACTGAAACTGGACCACTTCCTTACACCTTACACAAAAATTAACACAGATGGATTAAAGACTTAAAGTTAAAACCAAAACCCTTAAAAATTTTAGAAGAAAACCTAAACAAAATCATTCAGGACATACGCATGAGCAAAGACTTCATGAAGAAAACGTCAAAAGCAATTGCAACAAAAGCCAAAATTGATACATGGGATCTAGTTAAACTAAAGAGCTTCTGCACAGCAAAAGAAACGATCATCAGAGTGAATAGGCAACCTACAGAATGGGAGAAAATTTTTGCAATCTACCCATCTGACAAAGGTCTAATATCCAAATTAACAAGGAACTAAAACAAATTTACAAGAAAAAAACAACCCCATTTAAAAGTGGGCAAAGGATATGAACCGACACATCTCAAAAAAAGACATTTATGTAGCCAACAAACATGAAAAAAAGCTCCACTGATTGTTAAAGAAATGCAAATCAAAACCACAATGAGATACCCTCTCATGCCAGTCAGAATGGTGATTATCAAAAAGTCATGAAAAAATAGATGCTGGCGAGGTTGTGGAGAAATAGGAATGCTTTCACACTGTTGATGAGAATGTAAATTACTTCAACCATTGTGGAAGACAGTATGGCGATTCCTCAAGGATCTAGAACCAGAAATACGATTTGACCCAGCAATCCCATTATCGGGTCTACACCCAAAGAACATAAATCATTCTACTATAAAGACACACACACACATATGTTTATTGCAGCACTATTTAAAATAGCAGAGTCACAGAACCAACTCA
Source organism: Theropithecus gelada (assembly GCF_003255815.1). Classification (NCBI taxonomy): domain Eukaryota; kingdom Metazoa; phylum Chordata; class Mammalia; order Primates; family Cercopithecidae; genus Theropithecus; species Theropithecus gelada. Next base: position 104,629,133 of record NC_037673.1, on the reverse strand, counting down.
AGGGCCCATCAATGATAGACTGGATAAAGAAAATGTGGTAGATAAACACCGTGAAATACTATGCAGCCATAAAAAGGAATGAGATCATATCTTTTGCAGGGACATGGATGAAGTTGTAAGCCATCATCTTTGGCAAACTAACACGGGAACAGAAAACCAAACATCACATGTTCTCACTCATAAGTGGGAGGTGAACAATCAGAACACATGGACACAGGGAGGGGAACAACACACCAGGGCCTGTTGCGGGGTGAGGAGGTGAGGGGAGGGAACTTAGAGGATGGGTCAATAGGTGCAGCAAACCACTGCCACACACATACCTATGTAATAAACCTGAAAGTTCTGCACATGTGTCCCAGAACTTAAAGCAAAACAAACAAACAAACAAACAAAAACCACAATGAGATACTATCTCACACCACTCAGAATGGCTATTATTAAAAGTCAAAAACCAACAGATGCTGGTGAGGTTGTGGAGAAAAATGAATGCTTTTACATTGTTGGTGGTAGTGTAAATCAGTTCAACCATTGTGGAAGACAGTGTGGCGTCCTCAAAGACCTAGAGAAAGAAATACCATTTGACCCAGCAATCCCATTACTGGGTATATACCCAATGAAATATAAATCATTCTATTATAAAGATACATGCATGCGTATGTTCACTGCCTCACTATCACAATAGCAAAGACATGGAATTAACCTAAATGGCCATGAATGATGGAATGGATAAAGAAAATGTGTACATACACACCACGGAATACTATGCAGTCATAAAAAGGAATGAGATTATGTCCTTTGAAAGGACATGGATGGAGTTGGAAGCCATAATTCTCAGCAAAGTAACGTTGGAACAGAAAACCAAATACCGTATATTCTTACTTATAAGTGGGAGCTGAACAATGAGAACGCATGTACAAAGGGCGGGGAATAATACCCACTGGGGCCTATGGGACAGCAGGGGTGCCGGGAAAGGGAGAGCATCAGGAAGAATAGCTAATGAATGCTGGGCTTAATACGTAGGTGATGGGATGATCTGTGCAGCAAACCACTAGGGTACATGTTTATCTATATAATAAACCTGCACATCCTGCACATTTAATCGTGAGTTTATAACAGTTAAGGAAAAACTTAATAAATAAAAGTAAATATCCTACTTAAAAGTTACCCCTACCTCCTCCTAAAAAAGCTACACTTGTTCCAAATTTCATATACACTTCTCAAAGAAAACCTACCAAATCTATAAAACGCAAAAGCAAGGAAAGAAGGTAAAACAAGCCGCGGGGTTCCAAGATGGCCGAACAGGAACAGCTCCAGTCTACAGCTCCTACCGTGAGCGACGCAGAAGACGGGTGATTTCTGCATTTCCAAATGAGAAACCAGGTTCATCTCACTGTGGCTTGTTGGCCGGTGGGTGCAGGACAGAGGGTGCAGCCCACCGAGCATGAGCCAAAGCAGGGCAAGGCATTGCCTCACCCACAAAGCGCAAGGGGTCAGGGTATTCCCTTTCCTAGCCAAGGGAAACTGTGACAGATTGCCCCTGGAAAATTGGGTCACTCCCACCCTACTACTACACTTGTCCAATGATCTCAGCAAACACACCAGGATATTATATCCTGTGCCTGGCTTGAAGGGTCCCACGCCCATGGAGCCTTGCTCATTGCTAGCACAGCAGTCTGAGATCCCACTGCTAGGTGGCAGAGAGGCTGGGGGAGGGGCACCCGCCATGGCTGAGGCTTGAGTAGGTACACAAAGCGGCCTGGAAGCTCGAAATGGGTGGAGCCCACCGCAGCTCAAGGAGGCCTGCCTGCCTCTGTAGACTCCACCTCTAGGGGTAGGGTATAGTCCAACAAAAGGCAGCAGAAATCTCTACAGACTTAAATGTCCCTATCTGACAGCTTTGAAGAGAGTAGTGGTTCTTCCAGCACGGAGTTTGAGATCTGAGAACGAACAGACTGCCTCCACTGACCCCAAGTAGCCTAACTGGGAGGCACCTCCCAGTAGGGGCAGACCAACACCTCACAGGGCCGGGTACCCCCCCTGAGACGAAGCTTCCAGAGGAACCATCAGGCAGCAACATTTGCTGTTCAGCAATATTCGCTCTTCTGCAGCCTCTGCTGCTGATACCCAGGCAAACAGGGTCTGGAGTGGACCTCCAGCAAACCAACAGACCTGCAGCTGAGGGTCAAAGATACAACATACCAGAATCTCTGGGACACATTTAAAGCAGTGTGTAGAGGGAAATCTATAGCACTAAATGCCCACAAGAGAAAGCTGGAAAGATCTAAAATTGACACCCTAACATCACAATTAAAAGAACTAGAGAAGCAAGAGCAAAGACATTCAAAAGCTAGCAGATGGCAATAACTAACTAAGATCAGAGCAGAAATGAAGGAGATAGAGACACGAAAATCCCTTCAAAAAATCAATGAAACTAGGAGCTGGTTTTTTGAAAAGATCAACAAAATTGATAGACCGCTAGCAAGACTAATAAAAAACAAAACAGAGAAGAATTCAATAGACACAATAAAAAAATGATAAAGGGGATATCACCACCAATCCCACAGAATTACAAACTACCATCACAGAATACTATAAACACCTCTACGCAAATAAACTAGAAAATCTAGAAGAAATGGATAAATTCCTGGACACATACACCCACCCAAGACTAAATCAGGAAGAGGTTGAATCCCTGAATAGACCAATAGCAGGCTCTGAAATTGAGGCAACAATTCATAGCCTACCTACCAAAAAAAGTACAGGAGCAGACGGATTCACAGCTGAATTCTACCAGAGGTACAAGGAGGAGCTGGTACCATTCCTTCTGAAATTATTCCAATCAATAGAAAAAGAGGGAATCCTCCCTAACTCATTTTATGAGGCCAACATCATCCTGATACCAAAGCCTGGCAGAGACACAATAAAAAAAAGAGAATTTTAGACCAATATCCCTGATGAACATCGATGCAAAAATCCTCAACAAAATAATGGCAAACGGAATCCAGCAGCACATCAAAAAGCTTATCCACCATGATCAAGTGGGCTTCATCCCTGGGATGCAAGGCTGGTTCAACATATGCAAATCAATAAACGTAATCCAGCATATAAACAGAACCAAAGATAAAAACCACATGATTATCTCAATAGATGCAAAAAAGGCCTTTGACAAAATTCAACAGCCCTTCATGCTAAAAACTCTCGATAAATTCGCTATTGACGGCACGTATCTCAAAATACTAAGAGCTATTTATGACAAACCCACAGCCAATATCATAGTGAATGGGCAAAAACTGCAAGCACTCCCTTTGAAAACTGGCACAAGACAGGGATGCGTTCTCTCACCACTCTTATTCCATATAGAGTTGGAAGTTCTGGGCAGGGCAATCAAGCAGGAGAAAGAAATAAAAGGTATTCAACTAGGAAAAGAGGAAGTCAAATTGTCCCTGTTTGCAGATGACATGATTGTATACTTAGAAAACCCTATCATCTCAGCCCAAAATCTCCTTCAGCTGATAAGCAACTTCAGCAAAGTCTCAGGAGACAAAATCAATGTGCAAAAATCACAAGCATTCTTATACACCAGTAACAGACAAACAGAGATCCAAATCATGAGTAAACTCCCATTCACAATAGCTTCAAAGAGAATAAAATACCTAGGAATCCAACTTACAAGGGATGTGAAGGACCTCTTCAAGGAGAACTACAAACCACTGCTCAATGAAATAAAAGAGGACACAAACAAATGGAAGAACATTCCATGCTCATGGATAGGAAGAATCAACATCGTGAAAATGGTCATACTGCCCAAGGTAATTTATAGATTCAATGCCATCCCCATCAAGCTACCAATGACTTTCTTCACAGAACTGGAAAAAACTACTTTAAAGTTCATATGGAACCAAAGAAGAGCCCACATTGCCAAGACAATCCTAAGCCGAAAGAACAAAGCTGGAGGCATCACACTACCTGACTTCAAACTACACTACAAGGCTACAGTAACCAAAACAGCATGATACTGGTACCAAAACATAGATATAGACCAATGGAACAGAACAGAACCCGCAGAAATAACATCACACATCTACCACCATCTGATCTTTGACAAACCTGACAAAAACAAGAAATGGGGAAAGGATTCCCTATTTAATAAATGGTGCTGGGAAAACTGGCTAGCCATATGTAGAAAGCTGAAACTGTATCTCTTCCTTACACTTTATACAAAAATTAATTCAAGATAGATTAAAGACTTAAATATTAGACCTAAAACCATAAAAATCCTAGAAGAAAACCTAGGCAATACCATTCAGGACACAGGCATGGGAAATGACTTCATGTCTAAAACACCAACAGCAATGGCAACAAAAGCCAAAATTGACAAATTAGATCTAATTAAACTAAAGACCTTCTGCACAGCAAAAGAAACTACCAGTAGAGTGAACAGGCAACCGACAGAATGGGAAAAAATTTTTGCAATCTACTCATCTGACAAAGGGCTAATATCCAGAATCCACAAATAACTCAAACAAATTTACAAGAAAAAAACAACCCCATCAAAAAGTGGGAGAATGATATAAACAGACACTTGTCAAAGAAGACATTTATGCAGCCAACAGACACATGAAAACATGCTCATCATCACTGGCCATCAGAGAAATGCAAATCAAAACCACAATGAGATACCATCTCACACCAGTTAGAATGGCGATCAGTAAAAAGTCAGGAAACAACAGGTGCTGGAGAGGATGTGGAGAAATAGGAACACTTTTACACTGTTGGTGGGACTGTAAACTAGTTCAACCATTGTGGAAGACTAGTTCTAGGATCTAGAACTAGAAATACCATTTGACCCAGCCATCCCATTACTGGGTATATACCCAAAGGATTATAAATCATGCTGCTATAAAGACACATGCACACATATGTTTATTGCGGCACTATTCACAATAGCAAAGACTGGGAACCAACCCAAATGCCCATCAATGATAGAATGAATTAAGAAAATGTGACACATATACGCCATGGAATACTATGCAGCCATAAAAATGGATGAGTTCTGCCACGCGCAGTGGCTCACGCCTGTAATCCCAGCACTTTGGGAGGCCGAGGCGGGTGGATCACAAGGTCAGGAGATCGAGACTATCCTGGCTAACACGGTGAAACCCCGTCTCTAATAAAAAATACAAAAAATTAGCCAGGTGTGGTGGCGGGTGCCTGTAGTCCCAGCTACTCGGGAGGCTGAGGCAGGAGAATGGTCTGAACCCGGGAGGCGGAGCTTGCAGTGAGCGGAGATCGCGCCACTGCACTCCAGCCTGGGCGACAGAGCGAGACTCCGTCTCAACAACAACAACAACAACAACAAAATGGATGAGTTCATGTCCTTTGTAGGGACATGGATGAAGCTAGAAACCATCATTTTCAGCCAACTATCACAAGGACAAAAAACCAAACACTGCATGTTCTCACTCATAGGTGGGAATTGAACAATGAGAACACTTGGACACAGGAAGGGGAACATCACACATCAGGGCCTGTCGTGGGGTGGGGGACACGGGGAGGGATAGCATTAGGAGACAAACCTAATGTAAATGACAAGTTTATGGGTGCAGCACATCAACATGGCAAATGTATACATATGTAACAAACCTGCAGGTTGTGCACATGTACCCTAGAACTTAAAAGTATAATAAAAAATAATAATAAGGGAGAACCAAGGAAATACTTGAAATCAAAAAAAAAAGAAAAAGAAGGTAAAAGACAACACTCACTGAGTGACAGTTCTACACAAGTACCAGAGCAAAGGTATTTAATTAAATCTTTTCTTATAGTGCTTAGCTCTGAGTGTCTCTGTGTACTTGCTTACACATCGTTTGCATTTTAATCTACTTCTGATTTGAAAGTATGCATTTTTGAAAGACTAGACTGCTACTGCTTTATAATGTCCAAAACTACTATTAATAGATACATATTCCTAGATAGAATTCCTGGTTAGAAGGTGAGTATAGGCAATGGAGGGTGGAGGAGGAACTCCTTGAATTTCAATTGCTGACTAGTGCCAGCAGATCAAGTCCAACATACATCTCCCAGTTTTCTTATCTTTAACTTAATGCAACCAAATGTAAAAACCGCAGCTGATATCATGTATATTTAAAGTTGAAATTATGTTTTGGGGAAAAAAAAGCTTGGAAATGACAATGTTGCCTCCAGCTATCTCAGAATTTAAACAAAAAGGCAAACTGCAAATAAATTTTGGATGAACAGTATTCTAAGAAACCAGGCAATTCTCAGAAGAGATGTTAAGTACATACAAATTTTCTCTCTTAAAAGAAAATACAGATCATGAAAGAAAAGACAAGCAGCTGTTTGAAAATAAAAAAGAATAAAGAGGCATAAGAAGCAAATGCAATCCATGAAACCTGCTTGAATCCTACAGCAACAACAACAGCAGCAAATATAAATATATATATAAGTTCATATGGAACCAAAGAAAAGCCCACATTGCCAAGACAATCCTAAGCCGAAAGAACAAAGCTGGAGGCATCACGCTACCTGACTTCAAACTATACTACAAGGTTAATGCCTAATATATATATTAGGCATAATAGGGGAGATCTTAATATGAACCACTGCATTAAACACTACTATGACTTGAATATATGTGTCCCTCCAAAATTCAACTTAACCCCCTAAGGTGACAGTATTAAGAGTAGGGGTTCTCAGGAGATGACTAGGCCATGAATGATCTGCACTCATAGATAGAATGATGCCCTATAAAAGAGGCTGCAGAGAGCTGCATTTCCCCTTCGCAGTTCCATCCCTCCTGTCATATGAGGTCACCAAAAAGGCACCATCTATGAAGAACAGGCCTTCTCCAGACACTAAACCTGCTGGCGTCTTGATGTTGGACTTCCTAGACTCCATAACTATGGGAAATAAATTTCTGTTGTTTATAAATTACCCAGTCTCAGGTATCTTGTCATAGCAGCCAAAATGAACAAAAAGACAAATATATTCTTAATGTTATGGTTATTTTCTTATATATGATACTAGTGCTCTGATTATGTAGGAAATTATCCATGTCCTTAGGATCTGCACGCTAAAAGCTTTAAGTTATCATGATGTCTTTAATATTGTTTCAAATGATTTTTTAAATATATGAACACATAAAGAAAGAAAACGTGGCAAAATGTTAACGGTAAGTCCAGGTAAAAGGTAACAGAGGTGTTCACTGTCCTATATACTCAATTTTGATGTGGCACTGAACATTTTCAATAAATGTTGAAATGAGAGAAATACAGAAAGCATGAGAGGAGGCCAGTTTGAAGCATGATGAGTGAAATCAGCACTAGCCTCAAGAATCATGACAGCCAGCTACATTATCTTGGGCAGGTCACAGAACCTCTCTAGGTCCCAGCTAAAGGAGAAGGAAGTAGAAAAATCTCCAAGGCATTTTTCAGTTATAAAATCCTACTACTACTAAAATTCTACTACTACCTCTCAGCTCTAAAACTGAAAAGATAACCGTATGCAAAGTAGAAAAAATAGAACTGTTGTACGGATAAAAATAAAATAGTTAAAACAGATAACCAAATGCCTTTTATAGAGAGCACAGACAACTACTAACTCTTTTTTGAGAAAACATCTTAAAAATTCTTCAGAGGAGCCGAGCACGGTGGCTCAAGCCTGTAATCCCAGCACTTTGGGAGGCCGAGGCAGGTGGATCACAAGGTCAGGAGTTCAAGACCAGCATGGCCAACATGGTGAAACTCTGTCTCTACTAAAAACACAAAAATTAGCCGGTGGTGGGTGCCTGTAATCCCAGCTACTCAAGAGGCTGAGGCAGAGAATTGCTTGAACCCGGGAGGCAGAGGTTGCAGTGAGCTGAGATCATGCCACTGCATTCCAGCCTAGGTGACACAGTGAGACTCCATCTCAAAAAAAATAAAAAAAATTTTTTTCAGAGAAAAAGGTGAAAGATAGGACTACTGACGAATTTAGAAGAAACAAATAATACATAGATTTATTTTAAGGTTTATTCCATTTTACTTTGCACCTAAAATATCAATCCTAAGAAGCTGAATATAAATATCCTCTGATGAAGCTGTAAAACCAAAAAGATAATAAATGAACCTCCTAGGAATTTAGACAAGCTAGATGCTTTCAAGTGAGGTTAGTATGACATACATCTAAGGGTGGGATGCTTGAAAATCTCCAAATAGGCCAGGCACTGTAGCTCACAGCTATAATCCCAACACTTTGGGAGGCTGAGGTGGGAGGATGGCTTGTGCTCAGGAGACCAGCCTGGGCAACATAACAAAACTCTGTCTCCGTTTCCAGGCTGCAATGAGTCGTGATTGTGCAACTGCACTCCAGTCTGGGCAGTACAGCGAGACTCTGTCCCGCAAAGAAAGAAAAAAGGAAATCTTCAAAATAAAATAACAATAAAATTACATATTAGAACTTTCAATTAACAGTCTGGGAAGATTTCAGACTGGCCAAAAACCTTAAAAGAATTATCTGTTTTAAAAGAATGCAAGGGAGAGTAGACTTAAAACTCAGTATAAAAGTATAGACCAATTATTGTCACTTCCAGAAAGACTCTGAAGTCAGATAAAATTCAACTCACAATTAATTAAAAATCAAACAAGGCCAGGCGCAGTGGCTCACGCCTGTAATCCCAGCACTTTGAAAGGCCAAAGCGGGAGGATCACCTGAGGCCGGGAGTTCGAGACCAGCCTGACCAACATGGAGAAACCCCCATCTCTACTAAAAATACAAAATCAGCCGGGCATGGTGGCACATGCCTGTAATCCCAGCTACTCGGGAGACTGAGGCAAGAGAATCACTTGAACTCAGGGAGGCAGAGGTTGCCGTGAGCCGAGATTGTGCCATTGCACTCCAACCTGGGCAACAAGAGCGAAACCCCATCTCAAAAAATAATAATAATACTAATAATTATTATTAGTGGAAAAAAAGCAAAATAAAGTATTAACTAGTATATATTACAAATTTGCTAGATGCTTTATTTCCAGCACTAATGTTATTTCTAGCACTACGGTTAATTGCCTTTTGGTAAAATAAGCAATGTATCAGTTAACAGGAAAGATAGTTTTCTAAAAGGTTTCTGTACATGATACCAGTTTCTAATCAGCTGCTCAAAAACCAGAATTCTTGATGTCATCCTTGAGTATGTTCTCCCTCTTTCCACGCCCAAACAATATAGAAGTCCTATGAGTTCTGTCTCAAAAAAAAAAAAAAAAAATGAAAATGCATCTCAAATTCATCCATCTCTCCCTTATTGCTACAACCCCATCATGCAGGCCACCACTATCTTACCTCAGCTCCTTAAAGCTAGCTTTCACTTTCATTTCAACCAGTCCCTGTCTCACACAGTAGTTAAAATGATATAAGATGCAAACCCCGGGCCAAACCCTCCGAAGCCCTAAATAGTTCTATAATCTCTTCCTACTCAAATCTGCCTCTTTCACTATGTCAACCGCACTGGTATTCTTTGGTTCCTCAAATTCACCAAGCTCTTTCCTTATTCAGGGTCTCTGCACACAGTATTCCTTCTAATGAGAATGCTCTTCCAATCAAAAACAACTCCCTTCCCCTGCCCTAACACACACACAATACTCACTCTTTAAATAGCTCCTTCTCATAGAATAGGTCTCATCTTAAATATCAGCCCCTCAGAGGAGTCTTATATGACCCTATCTAAAGTAGATTCTACCTCCTCATCTCCATATTATCTGTTTTTCTGCTTTCCTTAAAAAATTGTATTATAAGGCCAAGCACAGTGGCTCACGCCTGTAATCCCAGCACTTTAGGAGGCCGAGGCAGGAAGATCATCTGAGGCCGAGGCAGGAAGATCATCTGAGGCCGAGACAGGAAGATCATCTGAGGTCAGGAGTTTGAGAACAGCCTGGCCAACATGGCGAAACCCCATCTCTACTAAAAAAATACAAAAATTAGCCAGGCGTGGTGGTGAGCACCTGTAATCCCAGCTATTGGGAGGCTGAGGCAGGAGAATCACTTGAACCCAGGAGGCGGAGGTTGCAGTGAGCTGAGATGGTGCCACTGCACTCCCCTGGGTGACAGAGCCAGACTCTGTCTCAAAAAAAAAAAAAAATTGTGTTATAATTGTTTTGTCAATTTATTTTTAACCTGTCCCCTCCCTCAGAATATAAGGATGGAAATAAGGATGGAACATCCAGCATAGTCATCATTATATGCTCAGAAGCAGCACACCATATGATACTTAGAATATCAATGTACCTCTCAAATGAATTAATGAAATAGTCAACGAATATACGATTATATTAGACAATGAGATTAATAATGCTATTAATGGAAATACAGAAATGTAGAACAAAGTGCAAGTATTTGAGAAGAAAAATGTGATATGCTCAGTTTGGTGTCAAGTGGTTAAAAAAATAGGACTCATGGGCGCACAGGCTGAGGAAGAGATACAGATTGGGATTCTGCTAATTATAAGTGTTAGTTGAGAAAAATAATTATGTCACAAATGAGATCAAATAATTGGGATAGATGACAAGCAAAAGATAAACAAACATGAATATAAAACGATAATAGCCCACATAGACAGGAGAATAATCTAACATAAAGAATACTACAAAATCAAGACAAGTCACAATTTCAGAGACCCAAAATAAAAACTGTTTTAGTGTCTTACCAAGAAGAATAAAGTAATCCTACCTTACTGCTGTTTATTGCTGGCCATGCCTTAGCTAAAGTAGCATGTCCATGATGAGGTGTCACACATTAGGGACGAAGGAGATACTGAGAAAGCGTGCAGTGAAGTCCAGCGAAAATGATCACAGGTCTAGCCAAAAACCATGAGCTGCAAGAAGAAATTCAAGGAGTCAGAACTGTTCACTACGGAGAAAGAGATAAAAATGCACACCTTCAGTATACTTGGCTATTCCTGGAAATTAACTGCGACAGCTTATGACAATTGCTATGTTAAAAATAAGAATGCTACACTTACCTGACTTATCTTCCACTGTTTACTCCCTCTAACTTTCTCTAACTTTCCGAAGGAGTAATGTATTTTTACCTTCTCCTCCAACCTATTCCCCCAGTTTTCAAGAGGTAAGTCATGTTTTTCTCCATTTTTACATCATAAAACTAACTTCAAATTTGAAACACACCAGGCACAGTGGCTCACACCTGTAATCCCAACACTGTGGAAGGTCAAAGCAGGAGGATGGCCTGAGTCCAGGAGTTCGAGGCCAGCCTGGGCAACATAATGAAACCTAGTCTCTAAAAAAGTTAAAAAATTAGTCAGGCATGGTGGCACACACCTGTAATCTCCGCTATTTGGGAAGATGAGGTGGGAAGATTGCTTGAGCCCAGGAGATGAGGCTACAGTGAGCCATGATCAGGCCACTGCACTTCAGCTTGGGTGACAGAGCAAAACTTTGTCTCAAAAACCGAAAAAGTCTGAAAGGCATCAGAAGCAGCCAGTGATTATGCTTGTTAAAATATTACTACAGCCTAACATAGTAATTAAGTACACAAGAAAAACTTTTTCAAAGGCTGGGGAAGGTCTGGGAAGGATTCCCCCAGCAAACACATACTTTCTCTGCCTCATAAATATGCCTCATATTTATTTATTTATTTGCTTGTTTGTTTGTTTGTTTGAGATGAAGTCTCACTCTGTCGCCCAGGCTGGAGTGCTATGGCATGATCTCAACTCACTCAGCCTCCACCTCCTGGGTTCAAGTGATTCTCGTGCCTCAGCCTCCTGAGTATCTGGGATTACAGGCATGTGCCACCACGCCCAGCTGATTTTTGCATTTTTAGTACAGACAGGGTTTCACCATGTTGGTCAGGCTGGTCTCGAACTCCTGACCTCAGGTGATCCACCCACCTCGGCCTCCCAAAATGCTGGGATTATAGGCATGGGCCACTGCGCCTGGCCTCTGCCTCATATGTTTTAGTATGCCAAAGTATGATCCTTGAATTGGCTGTTCTCCCTTCAGTCCTTGAAAACTGTAAACTCTTCTAAGAGGCTTTTTGGTCACTAGCTCTCTCCTTTATCACTGATGTCAATATATACAGTTTATACCCCTGTTACAGTATCTCGCTTTTTGCCTGTGCCATACTATTTTTAATCTCAACTTCCTGGTTTATCATAAGCTCCCTCCTTCTTCCAACTCTTCTTTTTTGTTTGCCTACTCTGTTTCCTATCATTTCCCCTATTGCCTTGACTTTCACATGAATCAGATGACATTCCATAAATGTTACCAACAAGATTATTTCTTTCCTTCTGCTCAGGAAACAGACCAAACACAGTATGTCAGACATATTCTCCAAGTCTACTTTTCTAATCTTTTAACCATTTCCAAAGGGTGCCTTCACCCCTAGGAAAGCATGTTATTCCCTTCTAGATATAGCAAAGCTCCTAAAGCTAGAATTGGTTGGAAATCTAACTACATGTAATTAAAGTGTTAATACATTTCTCGTCTTCCATAAAACTGTGATATGATTGAGACAGGGATTTCTATCTTAACATAGCCACTTGCACAGTACTTGGAACACAGTAGCCAGCAAACAAGTGACTACCAAACGAGTGAAATTCCAAAATGAGTTATGGTTTCCTCTGATTTGTACACTTTGGTGTAAAGTAAGGCTTCAACAAGAGTTGTTATATAAAACGATAAAATTCATGACGAAATTATTTTTAAATATAAAAATTTTAATGATGGCCAGATGAGGTGGCTCATGCCAGTAATGTCAGCACTTTGGGAGGCCAAGGCAGGAGGATCGCTTGAGTCCAGCAGTTCCAAACCCTCCTGGACAACATAGTGAGAGCCCATCTCTACAAAAAAATACATAAATTAGCCAGGCGTGGTGGCATGTGCCTGTAGTCCCTGCTACTTGAGAGGTGGGAGGATCACCTGACCAGGAATTGGAGGCTGCAGTGAACAATGACTGTGCCACTGCACTCCAGCCCAGATAACAGAGTGAGACCCTGCCTCAAAAAAAAAGAAAAAATTCAGTCATGACTTCACTTTTATGCAGCTTTCAATATATCATCTTTAATTAAACCCCCAGGGTATAGTTCAGTAAACAGTATTACTCACACAGCTTTCTGAGGAACAAAACACATTCTATATGTATCCAATTACACTCCAAAGACAAAGCCAAAAATTACTGGATTATCCAATTAATATTAAAAATTTTTAAACTCTCTTTTCTATCAGCAAAGATAGTTGCATTATTTAGGATTCCCTGTTCTGGTCTCTCACTTTGCTATGGAAATGGTTTCCACAGACCTAAGTTCAAGAAAGACAACTTTTCAACTGAGATTTCAGGCCCAATATTGAGCAATGTCAAGTATCTTGCTCAGGAAAGCTAGTCAACTGTAGTCCTAGCTACTTAGGAGGTTGAGGCAGAAGGATCCCTTAAGCCTAGGAGGTCAAGGCTGCAACAAGCTGTGATCACACCACTGTATTCAAGCCTGGGTAAGACAGCAATGCCCTGTCAAGAAAAAAAAAAAGAGAGAGAAAAGCAAGCAAGCTAGTCAAAGGACCCATGTATTATGTCTCAATCGCCAACTCAGTCTTTTCTATAATTTTTATTTTTCAATGAAACAAAAAGCATTTTTCTTTGATAGTGAAAAGATTTGGGTTAAAAGTAACAACCGTTTTTGGTGGCATCTCTAAATGGAACTTTTTTTTTTTTTTTTGAGACAGGGTCTTCCTCTGTCGCCCAGGCTGGAGTGCAGTGGCACCATCTCGGCTCACTGCAAGCTCCACCTCCCAAGTTCATGCCATTCTCCTGCCTCAGCCTCCTGAGTAGCTGGGACTACAGGTGCCCACCACCACGCCCAGCTAATTTTTTGTATTTGTAGTAGAGATGGGGTTTCACCGTGTTAGCTAGGATGGTCTCAATCTCCTGACCTCGTGATCCACCTGCCTCAGCCTCCAAAAGTGCTGGGATTATAGGCGTGAGCCACCATGCCCAGCCTCTAAATGGAACTTTTAAAATTCAAACCACTATAAACCTATGAATCAAAAAAATTATATTCCTTGTGTTACTTCAAAGGTATTATCATGCTTACCAGACTCAGCAAAGGTTTCCATACATAACAGTTGAAAACGCACAACGACTGCTTTCTAATGCACCTTAATCTTCCCCACCAACTTCCTCAATTACACATACTTTCATCTCTAACTCACATACATAGCCAAAACGTAGTTCCTATTCCCTGAAATACGCTTCTCTTCACAAATGGGACTAGGGTGATGCAAGAGAAATACCTGGGGTGCAAAATTTAAGAAGATACTCTCAGGATCATGCAAGTGCCACCCTGCAGTTGCATGACCCTAAAAGTGATTATGTCTCATATTTTGTGTCCTAGGCAACTCTCTTGCCTTACCCTGGTCCTGGCTCTACTCTTTCCCATCTCTACTCTCCCCACTTATCTAATAAATATCCCCTTAATTTTTCAAAATCCAATTCTGATAAACTAAGTATCTATTTTAAACAATGAATTTAAGTATAATTTTACAACCACTCAAAATTATGTTTTCACGACCGGGTACAGTGGCTCATGCCTGTAATCCCAGCACTTTGGGAAGTCAAGGCGGGTGGATCACCTGAGGTTGGGAGTTCAAGACCAACCCGACCAACATGGAGAAACCCCATGTCTACTAAAAATACAAAATTAGCCAGGCGTGCTGGCACATGCCTGTAATCCCAGCTACTTGGGAGGCTGAGGCAGGAGAATCACTTGAACCTGGGAGGTGGAGGTTGCAATGAGCCAAGATGGCACCACTGCACTCCAGCCTGGGCAACAAGAATGAAACTTCGTCTCAAAAATAAATAAATAAGTAATAAAATAAAATTTAAAAATAAAATAAAATTGTTTTCAAAGAAAATTTCTTGTTCATGATATGTGGTAGGTGAAAAACAGATGAAGTAGTTATACCTATATACAATAAGATTCTATTTTTAAAAATGACTGTGAGTTGCATGTGCATGTCAGTAACAGACCTATGTTGTTTTTTTACTCTGAAGCATCTATCTCCCCTTCTGTTGGTAGCAGCATCTTAATTTTCTTTTCCCAAACTTTCCTTCTCTTATCATCAATCCACGTGGTTTGGGTGGCACTGATCACCAGCACTCTAATGTTTCTGGGGTAGGAACATAACCCAGGTCTGGGAAATCAGCATACTCCTTCTCGCAAGCAGTAGTTCAGGAATAGGTATGTTACCCAAAATGGACAGATAATACTGAATCCCAACATTTCTGCAGAAGCTAATCAGGAAGGAAAGTTATCTTTCAGCCAAGGTTGCTAAACTGAAAGATGATGATAAGTACCTACTAGACAATCAAGCAACCCAATCAAAGAACCAAGAGAAGAGAAATGGAGAAATGTCTGAAAATATTTTCTCCCTAAATCTGAGTTCAGATGTAAACAGATACAGCTGCTGGAATTCAGAATTACTGCTGGGAAACAATTCACTCTGCATTTCTCATTCTCCTGCACAGAATCTTCTGACCAAAATGTACTACAAATGGGTATTTGCATAACAGACAGTCTTGGAAGCTAGAGATAGCATCTCCCTAAAGATAGAAAACTCCAAAGAGCTTTGGAGAAATTAAGCCGTCTCCTTCCCCTCCCTGGAAACATTTACTTATATTCTAGGGTAAGAAACCTAAAGATACCTTCTCCCTCTCCTCTGGAAGAGATGTGCTTAATGAGTAATCTTTCTTGCTCTGCAGGGGAGGATGGCAGATGTGCCAACACCCTACACAAGCTTGGAGTCTCCTCATTGCAAGGCTCCTCTCCTGTGATGCAAATCTGCTGCATGTGTAGGTAAACATCTAGCCCTCATCACATTGCTTTGTCACAGAGACGGGGCAGGGAGAATCAGCACGAAGATATTTCTCTGGCCACTGCTTTTGCTGTAATAAACCCCCCGAGTCTCTGACCCAGGGCTCTTCTATTAATGTACGTATATAAAAGTATGGCAAGGTAACTTGCTTGTTTGCAAACAGGGTATTCTCAGTCCCTTCAGAGTTTCAGAGTTAATGGTTACATGAGGCAACACATTTTTTTTTTCTTATGTATTAATTCATTCAACAAATATTTGCTGAAAGCCTACTATGCTATCTGTGTGCCATGAGTTTTCCTATACAACAGGTAAAAATTCTTGCCCTCATGGAGGCTGTATTCTAGAGAGAGGAAACAAACAAAATACAAAATAAGTAAATAAAATACAGTGTTACGTAGTAATAAGCACTATTTTTTAAAGCAGAAAAAGGTAAGTATGAAGTAGTAGATTTCAAATATATGTTGAGTGATTAAAGACTTTACAGATAAGTAACATTTACCAAAGACCTGAAGGAGATAAGGAAGTTAGTCATATGATTAGCTGAAGGAACCGCTATCTGGAAGAAGAGTATTCTAAGCAGACAGAACAGAAAGTATAAAATATCTATCTAAGGAAAAACAAGGAGGCCTGTGTGCAGTGAATGGTGGAGAAAATAGTAAAAAGATCCCGCATGAGGGAGGGAGAACAGAACCACAAAACCATGGCCCATTTTAAACTATAGTTCAGAGAAGAACTAGTTCGGAGAAACATCCTGCATGAAGTAAGGAAAGCAGGACCATGAAACTATAGCTCATTTTAAGGACTTGAGCTTTTATGTGGGAAACCCCTGAAAGATTCTGAGCAAGGAAGAGACATGATCTCTTATATCTAAAAAGGGTAACACAGGCTATTTTTTTAGAGCAACAGTAGTAGCAGGGAGACTTTTTAGGAATCACGTAGAAGGAGAAAGAGGATGTTGCTGAACCAGGATGACACAAGTAGGGATGGTGAGAGCCAGTCAGATTATAGGTATTTCTTTGAAGAAAACAGAGTATGCTGAAAGTCTGAGTTGAGGAATGAAAGAAAAAGAATCAAGGATAACTTTGCTCACACTCGGGTCAGGGCAAAAACAAAGATGGAACTGCCATTTATAAAGACGGGAAGGACTAAATTTTTAAATAGGTGTCTGTCACTGGC
Source organism: Theropithecus gelada (assembly GCF_003255815.1). Classification (NCBI taxonomy): domain Eukaryota; kingdom Metazoa; phylum Chordata; class Mammalia; order Primates; family Cercopithecidae; genus Theropithecus; species Theropithecus gelada. The sequence continues at coordinate 104,612,088 of NC_037673.1, read as the reverse complement.
ATCCAAAAGAAGCCTAACAAATATAAAAATTTATACCACAAGGCAGGCAGATTGCCTGAGGTAAGGGGTTCGAGACCAGACTGACCAACATAGTAAAACCCTGTCTCCATTAAAAATACAAAAAAAAAAAAAAAATTAGCCAGGCGTGGAGGCACACACCTGTAGTCCCAGTTACTCAGGAAGCTGAGGCAGGAGAATCGCTTAAACCTGGGAGGCCAAGGTTGCAGTGAGCTGAGATCATGCCACTGTATTCCAGCCTGGGTGGCAAAGTGAGACTCTGTCTTAAAAAAAAAAAAAAAAAAGAAAAGAAAAGAATTATTATACTAGAGAAATAAGGTAACACAAGTTACACTTCTAAAATGTGGGACTGAGTCAATAATAGAAAATGAGGCAAACTTGGTAACCCTCTATTGTAGGGTAAGAAGTCAGCAATCCTTAATAAGCAAAATAGCTGGTAAATTGCTGTCCTCATAAATCAGACAAGTACACCTTGTTTTATTGCACTTCGACTTTCTGCACTTTATAAATACTCCCTTTTTTACAAATTGAAGTTCTATTATAATCCTGCGCTGAGCAACTCTATTGGCACCGTTTTTCCAAAGCATATACACATTTCACGTTTCTGTGTTACATTTGGTGATGCTTACAATATTTCAAACTTTTTCATTATTATTATATATTTTATGGTCATCTGTGATCAGTGATTTTTGACGTTACTATCTTAACTGTTTTGGGGCACCAAGAACCACACTCACACATGATGGTGAACTTAACTGATAAGTATTATGTGTGTTTTGACTGCTATATTAACCAGCCATTCTCTACTCCCTCTCCTTCTTCTTGGACTTCCCTGTTCCATGAGATACAACAATTTGATATTAGGCCAATTAATAACCCTTCAAAGGCCTCTAAGTGTTCAAATAAAAGGAATAGTTGCACATCCCTCATTTTAAATTAAAAGCTATATTAAGCTTAGTAAGGAAGGCATGTTGAAAGCCAAAATAAGCTGAACCTCTTGAACCAAACACCCAAATTGTAAAAGCAAAGGAAAAGTTATTGAAGAAAATAAAAAGTGCTCCTCCAGTGAACACACAAATGACAAGAAAGCAAAACAGCCTTATTGCTGATATAAAGAAAGTTTTACCAGTCTAGATAGATTAAACCAGTCACAACATTCCCTTAAGCCAAGGCCTAACCCAGAACAAGGCCTTAACTCTCTTCAATTCTATGAAGTCTGGGTGAGGTGAGGAAGCTTCAGAAGACAACTCTGAAACTAGCAGAGTTTGATTCATGAGGTTGAAGGAAAGAGGCTACCTCAACATAAAAGTGCAAGGTGAAACAGCAAGTGCTAATGGAGAAGTTGCAGCAAGTTATCCAAAACTCTAGCCACGATCACTGATGAAGCTGGCTACACTAAACAACAGATTTTCAGTGTATATGAGACAGCCTTACATAGGAAGAAAATGTCATCTAGGACTTTCATAGCTACAGAAAAAAGCTTAATGCGTGACTTCAAAGCTTCAAAGGACAGACTGACTCTTGTTATGGGCTAATGCAGCTGGTGACTTTAAGCTGAACCCAATGCTCAGTGACCATTCTAAATATGCACAGTCCATAAGAATGATACTAAATCTACTCTGCCTATGCTCTAGGAATGAAAACACAAAGCCTGTATAATAGCACATCTGTTTATGGCATGGCTTACTGAATATTTTAAGCCCATTGTTCAGACCTACTGCTCAGAAGAAAAAAAGAATAAAAGATTGCTTTCAAAATAGTATTGATCATCAACAATGCACCTGGTCACCTGGTCACCCAAAAGCTCTGATGGAGATGTACAACAGTAATGTTGTTTTTGTGACTGCTAATGCAACATCCATTCTGCCATATTGGCTAAGCAAAAATCTTATTCTACTGCCAGGGCAAAAAATCCTTATCATATCTATCCAGTGAAATATACCTGTATTATGGACGAGTTATCTCTGTGGGCTGTTTCCCCTTTTTCTCTCTTCCAGTTGCTATAGTTTGAATGTGTGCTCTCCATAATTCACGTACTGAAAACTTCCCCAGTGTTATAGTATTGGAAGGTGTGGCCTTTGGAAGGTGTTTAGGTCTCAAACCTAAACCTAAACCATGATGGTGGAGTCCTAATGAATGGATTAATGCTGGTACAAAAAGAGCTTGCAGGAATGTGTTTTCTTCTCTTCTCTTCTGCTATGTGAGGACACACAGTTCATCCCTCTCTTGCCCTTCAGCTTTCTGCCATGTGAGGACACAGCAAGAAGGCCCTCATGAGATGTCTACACCTTGATTTTGAAATTTCCAGCCTCCAGAACTGTGAGAGAATAAATTTCTATTATTTTTAAATTACCCAGTCTGTGGTATTCTGTTACAGAAGCACAAAATGGACTAAGACAGAAATTGGTACCAGAGAAGTGGCATGTTGCTATAACAAATACCTAAAAATGTGGAAGCAGCTCTGGAATTTGGTAATGGGTAGAAGCTAGAACAGTTCCGAAGATGAATGCTAGAAAAAGACTGTGTTGCCATGAACAGAATATTGGCAGAAATATGAACAGTAAAAGCCATTCTGATGAGGTCTCAGACAGAAATGAGAACAAAGTATTGGAAACTGGGGGAAAGGTCATCCTTGTTATAAAGTGGTTAAGCACTTGCCTGAATTATGTCCATGTTCAGGACTTTACAGCAGGCAGAACTTAAGAGTGATGAAGTAGGATATCAATTAACGGTTTTTGCTGTCCACATGCTATTTTCCTTCTATCACTGAATACTGGCCTTATTACAATTAATTATACTGGTCAACTGCAAAAAGTTGCTAGACCCTGAGACAGTCTGTTCAAACAGAACTAAAGAAATTATCCAGAGATCCTAGTCTTAAAGCTAGATGCAGTACTTAAATCTTTTAGTTGTCTTCTTTTGTTAAGGGACAGGTGGTAAATGCATCGAAAGTTATAAGCAAAAAATTTACACGATAGGTGAGGGCATTTTTTTCAAGGGCATATACACAAGGGAGGACATGTATGCACACTAGAGGACTATAGTAAATGTGTTTTGCTCACCCAGCATCTACTCCCTCTTTCCAAGGTCACAGTATCTTCTCTTTTCTCCAGTGAGTCTAACCATTGTGATTCTCAGGCCAAAGGGTTTAGACATAGCTGACCACACTTTCTGTTTCTAGTTCCAGTAGTTAGCATCTAATCCAGATACAGCCTATCATCATACATCATCTCTGTAACCACGGGATCAGGGATGGGGAAATGATTGGAATCATTCAACGAGACACAATCCTGGAACTTTTGCTAGAACTAAGGATAACAGAAGTCTTTATGTTTGGCTTCCTGAACCCAAGTGAAAGAAATGTCACAGAGCTCCACGTGGAGAAGGCCCACATGAGAGTATATCTGTACCTAAAGAGAATATAGTTCTAGTTTCAGTGCCTTAAGTATGAGTGGAGTTTTGGCCTCATGCAACTGAAGAATAGTGAAAATTCTAGTATTGTCCTCCTTAGTTTGAACTTGAAAAATTCTAAAGTTATAATGAAATTATTTGTCTAAATTCACACAGCTATTACTAGGAGCACAGATTCAACACTAGGTAGGTTTGCTCTTTTCACTACACCATACTGCCTCTCAAGAAAACAGTCCAAAACCTCTCTATGCTTTATAATTATCTGTAGCTATAAGCTATATCCTCACATGGAGTGAGCATTCTAGTAACATCTGTAGAAAGATCGAAAATGGAAGAATCACATGCCTTCCCGCTTTCTGACCCATTCCTGCAACAGCTTGCCTCTTGTCTAGCATCGAACATTTCTACATTATTTTTATAATGTAGACTGAAGGGCATGCCTATCTGTTCACCATCTTCATCCTCTTTCAACATCCATGATATTATTGTATGTAATAGCAAGTTAAGACATTCAGATTTTAGAATGCCAGTTCCAGACACAGGGTAAACCAGGCTCCAAAACACAGAAAAGAAATCAGAAACTTAAAACAGGCAACCACCAAAGTCTAGCTACTATATTGTTATGATTAATTGTGAAATAGTCACAAAAGCAAACCCCTATTATCCCAGAAGTTAGGACACTGTTGTTTATGTTAACATTTTAAGATATTTGTCAGAACTATATTAACTTCTAGAAAGTAGTAGCTGTTAATAAACAAATTCCTTTCAAATATTATTGTTGAGGGTAGGACAGAAGGGATGGAGGACAGGATTTACGAACGTAAGATTCCTGACATTTTCAAGAAGTCTGTCTAAAGACCATGAGAATTTTTGACAGAGCTGGAACACTCAATGAAAATGCTTCACAAATTAACTTTTTTTAACCTCTAAGGCATGGTGGATTGATTCGCATCAAGATCAAAGACTCACTAAATTCAACATTCCATTGTTAAACTTATTCATAAATGTCTGTTTTCTAGCTAAGATCCACCGCCTTCTCAGGCCTCTTTATTCTCTCTCCACTTATAGCAGCTGGCTTTCTTTTTCAGGAAATTATTTTACAAAGAAACATTTTATAACTTCACATAATTTACAGTATAGGACAATCTCAAACAGAACAAAGCCAAAGCAAAATATAGACACAAGACAGCCAGGAGCATGAATATGTTAGGGTCTTGCTTCTAATAAGAGGAAGTAATCTCAGCAAAACTGCAAATATTTCAACATAGACCTTTAGAGTCGCTCCCAAATAGCGGAAACTTCTATTAAATCCAGGACCATTAATAGTTTACTATATTTAGACTTTTACCATTCACATTTATTTCAGGTTTAAAGTATGAAACACCCAAGTTCAAATCCCAGTATCATTTTATAACTGGGTCTCCTTGGATAAATGATATGACCTAAAATTGGTTCCAGATCACAAAAAGAACATGCAAGCCATCAAATTCATAAATTCAAAAGAAATGTACAAAAGTGCATCGCACTTTTAGCAGGTACTAAAGAAATGTTGGTGCCACCACCATTATATCTGAAGCCATATAATTTACTAAAAGACTTAAGACTTATAGTGACAGAAACTATCTCTACCTGAGAGGTTAAAATGTTGAGGAGGGGACAAAAAAGAACTATACAAAAACAAAACAAAAAAATGTGTGTGTGTGTAGGAGAAAGAAATTGGCTTCTTCCTTTGTAAAAAGTTTCTATTGTATATAAATCTACATAATTCTTATACATCATCCCCAACATAAATGCTTATAATTGAAATACTGATCTATCATTAACTAGATAATTATATAGTATCATATTAATTAGTTATATTGACCTATAATTAGATAATTACCTATCGCCATTTTTTATCAATAATAATTATCTGAAACAACATTGTTTAGTTCCCCTTAATTACTCCACTATAGCAAATTTATTAAATATATAAAAAGTAAACAGGCATCACAAAGTAATGGTATTAGCCAAATATATAAATTTGGAGTAGATTCAGAATGGATGGCAAATGTGATAGCGACTGGATTTTCCATATTAGAAAGTCCATCACACACTTCTATACTGAAACAAAGAAAAAAGGTAATACCTGAAAATGTTTCCTTTGCTCCTAGTAAAGCAAAGTTTGTAAAACCTTAGTGAAAATTTAAATAATGGTTAACCTATATAAGAAAGTACATAGAAAGCATGTAATTCTAAAAAAAATTCAAGAGAAAGTCAAGACACTGTATATTTTCTTTTTTTTAATTTATTATTATTATTATTTTTTTTTGAGATGGAGTTTCTCGCTCTTGTTGCCCAGGATGGAGTGCAATGGCACGGTCTCATCTCACTGCAACCTCCACCTCCTGGGTTCAAGCAATTCTCCCGCCTCAGCCTCCCAAATAGCTAGGATTACAGGTGCGCGCCACCACACCCAGCTAATATTTGTATTTTTTTAGTACAGACAGGGTTGCACCGCGTTGGCCAGCCTGGTCTCAAACTCCTGACCTCAGATGATCCACCCACCTCAGCCTCCCAAAGTGCTGGGATTACAGGCGTGAGCCACAGTTCCCAGCTGATGCCATATATTTTCATAAAACAAGATGTGGTATAGCTATTATATTTCATAAAACAAGATGTGGTATAGCTATTAGGGTGGTTACTGACACATCTGTTATCAAAACTGAACACTGCAGTCAGCCACTGTGGCTCATGCCCGTAATCCCAGCACTTTGGGAGGCTTGTCCCTTTGGGTGACAAGCCTCACTAACATGGTGAAACCCCATCTCTATTAAATACAAAAAAATGAGTCAGGCATGGTGGCGCATGCCCGTAATCCCAGCCACTCGGGAGGCTGAGGCAGGAGAATCGCTTGAACCCAGGAGGTGGAGGTTGTGGTGAGCTGAGATCGCGCCATTGCACTCCAGCCTGGGCAACAAGAGTGAAACTCTGTCTCAAAAAACAACAACAACAAAAACCTCAACACTGCTAGAAGAGTCAAATGCACTTTTCTTTGTATAATGTGAAATTAACAAGAGAGCCCCATCAATCCACAGAAGCTTGGGAAATTCTCCCAAGCTGAAGACATTCAGAGAGTAGAAAGGACACACGCTACAGAAGTGTTCACCCCCAGGGAGAAAACATCCAAGAAACAGCAGCATACAAAAAAGCCTTAGAGCGACCAAGGACTAAACCTTGTGACAATGCAGGAAGCTTTGTGATTAAGCCAGAAATGCTCTTCTATTCCGCAAACTATAGGACACAAGGGGCAAGAATAAGAAACTTGCCTGTAAACAAATAATGTAATGCAAAGTTGTCTGGTCTTCATTTTAGAAGCAAAAAAATTAATAGCTTTAAAGACTCGAGTCCTACTTACCAGATTGTATGAGTCTGAAGGCACCACTTAAACTTTTCCACTAAATTTGACTACATTTTACGGAGGTGGCTGTATCCTAGATTCACAAAGGTTTCAAGAAATACCACTTGCAAATATCAAAGGTCTACTGAACATAGTTTTTCTAAGTCTTCACTTAGAACTGTATATTATATGTGGTACTTCCACATAGGATGACTGATTTAAAAGTAAGCTCTATTCATAGTAATGCAAAGATACTTTTCTGACTGAGCCAATGTAAAGAGCATTTTTATATTCTAAGTGCCTAGAAAATAAAAATTCTAGTACTGTTTCCACTTTTCCTAAAACCATGAGTCCCAATATAGATATAGCCTTTTTGCAAGTAAAATGATTTATACTAGAAAATTAATTTCCAGTTTTCTACAATTAGTGTTATTTCAGTCACAATAAAGACTGAGGTACTGTTACCCAAATATTTTTAAATATTCATTAAGTTATTCTAACTTTTAAATTTAGGACTCTTATTAATTACATAAAATTAGTGTAACAATATTGTCATCTGTAGCATTATAAGAATGATAAGAAAAACTAGTGGGGCATTCACTTCAGGAAAATGTAGAAATAACTTGGGTCCCAACTATAGAATTGTAAGGTATGTCTTCAGTATTTGTTACTACCAATACTTAGACACTTTTTTTTTTTTTTTTTTTTGAGACAGGGAATCACTCTGCTGCCCAGGCCAAAGCACAGTGCTACAATCATAGCTCAATGCAGTCTTGAACTCCTGGGCTCGAGGAATCCTCCTGCCTTAGCCTCCTTAGCAGTAGTACAAGCACATGCCATCATATCTGGCTAATTTTTTTTTTTTTGTAGAGTGGCGTCTCGTTATATTACCTAGGCTGTTCTCAAACTTCTAGGCTCAAGTGATCCTCTTGTTTCAGCCTCCTAAAGTACTGTGATTACAGGCATGAGCCACTGCACCCAGCCCACATTTTTTAATGACTCACTTTCTCCAATAAATCAGAGTAGATTCAAGTTTATACCCATAATGATGTCACTCTCAATCATCTGCATACTAATATGTTTTCTTGAATAGGAGAGAGACTGAATTAGAGCTCGCATGCTAGAAAACTGCACAGTGGAATATGTCACACACGTAAATATCTTGTACCTGGATGGGAAAAAATATGAGAAACACTGACCTGAATCACAAAAATCTGTTTTACTGCTGGATGAGACCATATTGACTCTAGTTCAACTCCTAACTCAGTTCAGTGCTTGCTTCTCTACACAGAATAACTATAGGCTGGTCTGCCCATTTAAACTGTATGTTCTTTAAGAATTGGAACCCTATATTTAGAGAACACACAATCTAAAATAGGATATCTGTAAAATACTGCTCCTCAAAAAATAATCGTATGTTTCAGTAGGAGGTGGAAAAGATACAACTAATATACAAATAAGAGTATTATTAAATTTAAAAACAAAGTTTAATTTTTAAACAGATTGAGAAAATGTGTTTGCAGGGGCAGTACTTAAGAGATTTAAGACAGTAACGTGTAGCTAATACCTGTGGTTTAAATGAAAGGAATTTAGTGCAACCATTCAAAAACACATGATCATCTAGGGAAAAAGAAAAATAAATCAGGAATCCAGACAAACTGGAGATATTTTGGGGTTAAAAATCATTTAAAGTAAATTTATAATTATCTCTACTGAGATACAATAATCTAAGATTTATAAAAAGAACAGCTAATCTGAGATATTTCTAATTATTTGTTTTATTTGTATAAATGCCAATGTCATTCAACTTAAGTAAATTTAACGTAATGTACATTATATTTTAATTTCTTATGTCTGAAACAAGGATGGTATAATAAACACAATACAAGAAGAGATAAAATCAATGTTATCATGTAAAGAACTGAATACAGAAGTTGAATACTTCCTAAAGTCAGTTGAATACTTCCTAAATCTTACCTACGTTGTCTCATTTCTTCTATGTAAAAAGCTAGTGCAGCAATTTTACTATCCCTATTGAATAGATGAGAAAATTACAACTTAAAGAGATAAAATAACTTGTCCAAGATCCCACAGAAGAGATTATCTGACTCTAAAATAAATGGCTCTTCTTTTCCCAGATTATCTGACTCTAAAATAAATGGCTCTTCTTTTCACCACACTTTGCAACCCAGCAAGGAACACCTACATAAAATGTCCAGTCTTTTAATACCTACTAAAAAAAGTGACAATATCAAGTTTATAATGAGTGGTGGTGATGAAGAGACTAAAAATTAGTAATTGTCTGATATGAATATTTTAAAAATAATTACAAATCATGCATGACATTAAATTTTTTAAAGCTGAATTATGTAATATCCTCCAAAAATGGAGAAATCTGAAATATTTATTGAAAAGAACCAAGAAAACTTCGTTTTACCTAGATATTTTGAATTCCACAGAAAAAATATGGCCCCCTATTTTGTCAGCCATACAGCAGTTTTATATGGTAAACTAAAATGTTTATACTTATAGAATAAGAAAAAGTAACTGCTTGGGTCTAATTCCTTTGTTCTGACTCTAATCTGTCCTCTATTTATTCTTTTCCATTTTTTTCCCCCAGATCTAGGAGCCCTCTTCTAATTTAAGGTAACAGCCTGAAGTTCAAGAACTCTTACAAATTTTGATGTGAATGCAGATACACTGAAATGAAAACCATAAAGTCTCAATAATTGGTAGAGTGTTACAGAAGAAATCTAAGTTTCTGTTAGTTTCCAAATCATTAACTATGGTAGAATGATGGGTGACTTCATTTTCTTCTCTATACTTTTCTGAATTGATTGTAAGGCATTTAACATTTATAATCAAATAAAAATAGGAAAGAAAAGGAGTAAAAAAGGGAAGGAGGTAGGGAGGGAAGGGAAAATTGGAGCCTTGATTATAAAAAATCCAATTGTTTCTGAATTTACTGAATCTACAACTAAAGTTCTAAAACTGTGACCTAATTGTTTTCTTTAGTCTATCAATAGCATGATAGGTTAACCATACATAAGCATAACAAAGATAAATGAAATCTGGAAAAACAGTAATAAAGCAATCCAGAGATCTATAAATTCTGAGACATAGCCCTTAATATTTAAGAAATTACTATATGAATGAAGGAAGTATAAAAAACAGATTTAAGGTATGCAAAAACTAAAAAGCAAGATTCAAATACTTAAAGAGGGGTGCAGGAATTTCCCAGGTATAGAAAAATCACAGATATACAAATGTGTGAATTTATACCCATTTCCACTTATTCCTTTACTATAAATTGAAGTTTTGTATCAAAATATTCCTCAGAACCATGAGATAACAACCAAGATAGTTGAGTCCTATTGAAATACTGACTTAAATCTAATTACTTCAGTCTCCATGAAGCAGTTCTACTAAAACAAATTCACATTTGTAAGCTTTTTCCATTACAAAAATACATTCTTATTCCAAATGAACAGACATAAGATTGACCCAATTTATCAAGTTTGTTACCAAATTTTACATAACTGATAGTCCCTTAGACTTCCCTCCAAAAGATGTTTATTTATAAATCAAGTACAAAACTATAATCTGTTTACACAGGAGTCCAATTTTGAAGCAAAACTTTTATTTGTATAACAAGTTCATCAGATTTCCTTTTGTCTGATTACCAAAATGCAGTTTACTCATTTGGGCCTTAATTACAAAGATGATGACTTCCTACCTCACTCACAAGATCGCTTTGAATAGTCTTACGTAATTAAGTTAGTATAGTTTTAGTAATACAATCCCTACTTACAAACAAATATAAGCACCTTATAATTTGGTGGTGTGTATATACACATATACTATATACTACATACACATGTATATACATATGCTGGGCTTTTTGTGGTTTTTTGTTCGTTTGTTTTTTTGAGACGGAGTTTCGCTCTTGTTGCCTAGGCTGGAGTGCAATGGTGCGATCTCCACTCACGGCAACCTCCACTTCCCAGTTTCAAGCGATTCTCCTGCCTCAGCCTCCAGAGTAGCTGGGATTACAGCCATGCGCCACCACGCCTGGCTAATTTTGTATTTTTTATTAGAGACCGGGTTTCTCCATTTTGGTCAGACTGGTCTCCAACTCCCGACCTCAAGTGATCCGCCCACCTTGGCCTCCCAAAGTGCTGGGATTACAGGCGTGAGCCACCGCACCCGCCCACATATGCTGCTTTTTAAGCTTGATCATTTCAGTTCCTCTACTCCTTAATGTTTACTGTGTAACAGTAGCCTTGAAATCGCTATTGCTAAATATATAGGTGGTGGGTTCAACTCGACTCTTCTGCATTGTTTGAAATTTTTCATAGTGAAATAGGTGAGAAAAAACTGGCAAATTTGAAATGTTCACAGTCCAGAGTTACAGTAACATCTACATTGAAGATGAAATGTAAGTGATTTGTCTACCAAAGCCTGAATTCTTTCTTCTGAACTAAAGACATCAACCTTTGCAGTAGTGCAGAAGCTGCATCAACTTGACACTATATAGTTTTAGATGATGTATATTTAATGCTATCAACAATCAATGCAGAAGAGAAACAGATCTTCACCAAAGGTCTTTCAAAGATGAAAACAGAAGTATGCCTATGTACTCTCTTAATATATTACCAGCATCTTTGGAAGCATAATTCTCTTGGCTCAAAAGTACCAGCAGAAAAGCTTTCCCGGACTACAAAAAGATACACTCTGCCTTCCTGACAAACCTGCAGCTATTCACAAATGTCTTCTTAAAGGCAACATAGGTACATATACCAGGACTACAAATACTGCACTATAGATTTTGCAATAGTTTTTTTAAATCCTATTCTCATTCCACGTATGAATTGAAAAGTATTTTCTAATCTTTAATCACTAAAATAGTTTTGATCTATTCTCTTAATTATTTTTCCATTACACTTCTATATATGGTGACTTCATCTGAGAAATTTATTATCTTAAAATATCTGGATAAAAGGAAAATGGCAGTACACCTTTACAGCAGTTTACGTCAAAGTGATAGTGAGACCACCATTAATATACGCAACTTCTGAATTAAAAAGGTTAAAAAGTTTCTCTTTTTTTAACCATAAGGCGAAGGAAAAATGTACCAGCCTTAACAAATTATTAGATTTTGGAATGCACTACAGTGGATGGCAAAATCACAAATGTACAAAGTGCCCACCTCACAGTAAAGTCCTCAATTTATGCAAGAAGTACCCTGCCCCTACCAACGCAACCCAATGAGCGTATTCACAAAGTCGATCCTAAGGGAAACTGTAAGGCAGAAAGATGACCCCTGAAGGTGCCTCCAAACATCTCCCCAGTTCTAACCGGCAAAGAGACCACAGAGCAGAAATTACCAACAACACTAGCTTCACATTTAAGATCTCTTGAGTAGACTCTTGGAGGACGCCTCTGGCCAAGACGGGAGGAGAAAGATGAGGTAGGGGATAAAAGCGGGAGAAAGTGACAGGCGGAGAGCTGGGGAGGACCCAGCGGGTCAAGGGAGACTGCGGGGCTCCAGAGGCAGGAGAGGATTGGGGAACACCAGGGGTTGAGGGTGCCACCCCAGCGGGAGGGCGGCGCCCAGGAGATGAGTGCCGCCGAGAAAAGGGGTGCGGGTACAGGCAAGATTGGGCGGTGCCCACAGTCCCCCCCAACCCCGCCTCACGCCTAGCAGCCCCCAGACCCCGCGAAGGGGCGGAGCCACTGCGCCCGCCACAGCCCGTTCGCGCGGGCACCCGCCCCTCAGCCTTCGGGTCCCGGGATGGTGGTGGGAGGGGCGGGCCTCGTGGGGCTGGGTGTGTAGCCCGGCCCAAGCCCCAACCAGGAATGCTGCGCTGCAGGCTGGAGGATGGGCGGATGACCCTGCAGCCAGGGACGGGGGTTGGCGGGGGCGCTGGCTGAGGGCGGAGGAAAAGCCTCAGCACCGGCCCCAACGCCCGGGCCGAATCCCGGGCGCCCCTCTGCTGGCAGGGATTGTTGCCCCCGCTCTAGGCTTGCCTTCCCTCCTCTTACCCCCTTCCCCCGCGTTGCCCCGGGCAACAGCGCCTACCGCCGGCGGCGCGAAACGCACCTACCTAGAACCTGACAAGCCGGAGCCCCTCGGACTCCGGAGCCAGTCACCACCCCGCGTCACGGGGGCTGCCACAGCCAATAGGAGCCACTGTCACGAACCTCTGCAACCAATCCCGCTGCACTCCGGTCTCCGGGCACCCTCGAGGCCTCAGCCAATGGGCAAGAGCGGAAGGCGGGCGCAGCCGCCCGGCCCTCAGTCCCCTCCTCCACTACCTCCCAGGAGGCGGGGAGCGGCCGATTGGCCCGGGCCCCGAAGGGGCAGGACTTGGGCGCTAGGCTGGGTGGGCGCACGCTTAGCCCGGGCTGCGGGCCCTGGGAGTGGAGGCGCGAAGCTGCAGCCGCCGCCTTCTGGGCTCGCTCACCAGCCCGGGTGGAGTCCCGAAGTGTGCGCGTTTGTGCCGCTCTCCCCGCCTCGGTAACCTGCTCCTCCCTAGCCGGTGTCCTGGGCTGCCGGGGTGAGATGGGGCCGGAGGCGGACGACGGCGTCACAGGAAACTTTGGGAGGCTCGCCTGGCCGTGGCCGGGAAGTGGCCGGATCGGGGATGATAAGCTGAGGCCGCCTGGAAGGGACTACTCGGCGGGTCGGCAGCCGGAAAGGAATTCGGAGAGTGGGGGCGGAGGCGTGATTAAAATGTTAAGTGTGCCCGCAAGGCGCTGGACGGTCCGCGGAGCTGAAATCTCCAGGAAGGGAAGCCGCTTTAGGGCCGCGAGGCCCCCACCCCTAAAATAGGCACTTTTCAGCCTCAGAATTGGTCACTTTTTCCTGTACGTTCCCACATTTTACTTGCATCTGTTATTAACGTGGATTGCTTTAGAATGGTTTTCAGCAACTCCAGTTTACTCTGAGTCCCTTAAGGGCAGGAACTGTCTTTCAATCCTGTACTCCCAGTGCCTGAGCCTGCCTAAAAATGTTAGAAACTCAATGCTGGAATTGTAATGGATGTTTAAAAGCATACAGCAGGTCCTGGGAGTAGCCCCCTATAATAAATTCTTACCTCTTCGGGAGTCTAGAATGCGTGGAGAACCCAGATGGGTCTGTTCTTCAGTAATGGCCGTTTCTGAAGCGTCCTTCACCAAAAGAATTTGGTGAAAAATGAGTAATGTGAACTACAAGATTATTACTAGGTGATCAGTAACAGTAGGATAGGTATTCGTCATTATTCAGGGTGTGACCCTCCCATGTTCCTGTAGTAGGCTTTTTAAGGCGGTGTATCTTTTGCATTGGTTAAACCACATAGCGTCAATGCCGTATTTCCCCTCCCTCTCAAAAACTGACTTATGTAGGAGCCAAAGAAGAGTGGTGAATATTTTCTCTAAGCAGGGTTATTTATTTAACCACAGAGAACAGCCCTACACATAGGAAAACATAAATCTTTAGTTGGACTTTTTTTTAAGTCTACTGTTTTAAAGCTAAAGAAACAAAAACCAACATAAAAATTTTAAATAAGAGGTTTAATTCTCCCTGTTGAAAATAGGGGATGAGATTTCCTGTCCCTTTTTCTCCGAGCATTTGTCTTAGAAAACTAAAGTACTTTCTTAATTGTTAAGTACTTTCTCAACTCTTTGAAATGTGTATAAATCCATTTGAGGACTAGATAGGTCTTGTCAACTTTAGGATCAGGAATGTCTCTGGAACCTGGAAGCTTTTTTTCTTTACTTCCTTTTTTTTCTTTCTTTCTCTTTTTCTTTTTTTCTTTTTTTTTTTTTTAAATGCTGCACATATCAAGGGAGTAGCATCCCTCCCTATCTCCCAGTTTCCGTGAGAGCGTTGGAGCCTAACTTCGGTGAGCAACTTGCTCCATGTTGCAAAATTACCTTCCGTCATAAAGACAGGAGAAGTTTGTTTTTCCTCTGGATAAAACCAATTAACTAACACAGATGGTCACCCCAACTACTAAGTAAAGATGAATTATATCTGACACAAATGTCAGATCCTCTTACTTGAGGACTAGTTACTGTTCATCTTGAAAACGTGTATGTAATGGGTTGTATATACTTGGCTATATAAAAGGGCGAGATTTCTGTCTTTGCAATCTCTTAGCAAGTTGCCTGTGATGTGCATCACAGTCTGGTTTAATGCTTATTCAATAATAAAAGGGTTTTGTCTACTAACGTTTGTGGAGAGGATTTCTGGGTTGGGAGATTTTGGTTTGTATATTTTTCCAGCAATGCCTATACCCAGAATGTTGGGATGACAAAGTTAAGGAAAGTAATTACTTCAGAGTTTTTAAATTGTTCTCTAAAATGATGGTTAATGTTTGATATATATTTCATAGTGACTGTTAAATGCACAAACTATGGTTCTGTGAGTAAACTTCTTAAAATAGAAGTTACTTTTCTGTGAACATTAAATGTTATAGTATACGTAATATCAATAAGAATGAAATGAATGAAAATTTGTGCATTAGTTAGGTAATGCCAAAATACAACTTTGGAGATTGCTTCATGACTGAATACCTTTCCCAAGAGCCTTAGGATTTTCTCCATCTCTATACAAAGGGAATCAAAATGTAGAAAGATGTGGATGGTGAATAAGTTATTACATAATTGCAGAAAGTAGCTTTCAATAAAGGTATGGTAGAAATAGAGCTGTTAGATACACAACATGTGTGTGTGTTTTTAAGGAACTCAAATCTAGAAAAACAGTAAGAATCTTTCCATATCTACAATTGTTCTCTGAGTTCTTACCGATTCATTCCAAAACCTTAAAAGTTGTCTACCATATGCCAGTCATTGTGCGAGGAAATGCAGTTGTGAGAGAATGTACTTGAAGTAAATGAATGTGACAAAAATCTATGCTGCATTTTTGAAGCAAACAAAAATATATAGCAAATCCAGTTTCACGTTTTTCCCTCTGTTGGAATAATCACATTGCATTGCAACACATTTAATAAACACTTTGTGTCACCTTAGTATATATTCCATGTTCTCAAATACCAAACTTTGTTCCAATAGCATTACTTACTGGACAAATGAAAATAATAATGTGGGGCCGGGCGCGGTGGCTCAAGCCTGTAATCCCAGCACTTTGGGAGGCCGAGGCGGGCGGATCACAAGGTCAGGAGATCGAGACCACGGTGAAACCCCATCTCTACTTAAAAAAAAAAAAACAAAAAACTAGCCGGGCGCGGTGGCGGGCGCCTGTAGTCCCAGCTACTCTGGAGGCTGAGGCAGGAGAATGGCATAAACCCGGGAGGTGGAGCTTGCAGTGAGCTGAGATCTGGCCACTGCACTCCAGCCTGGGCGACAGAGCAAGACTCCGCCTCAAAAAAAAAAAAAAAAGAAAAAAAAAGAAAATAATAATGTGGACATCAAACCTAGGTTGGTAATAAGAAATGATTGAAAAGCTTTTTACTTTTTCTGATTAGCACCATCCATGCCCCACCCCATCTCTCCACCTCCCTTTTTTCCTGTTTAAAAGTATGGACTGCAAGAGGAATCTTGGTTGTGTGCCATCTTAGTTCAGTAGTTCCCATCCTTACCCCTCCCTCTTTTTCTTCATCTGTGTCTCTTTTCTGCCAACTCCTTTGGCAACTCCTTTGTGACTCTCTGCTTTCTAATCCACAATTCATACCTATCCACAATTCATAACTAACCATACACACATACTGCTCCTAAAATAGAGCTCATGGTGAGGTATGCAATATGGAAACCATATCTATCCTTATTCTATACATGCTGCTGTGTTCGTTTTCAGTAGATATAATTTTTTTTTTTTTTTTTGAAAATTGTTCTCTTGAATGAATACCGTTCCTCAAGGTCACATTTGTGTGAAATTTTCTTTAGGACTCTTGGCTTTCCAAATTTCAAATTTTCAAAATGGCTTAATAGTTTCCTTTATTTTTTGAATCTGTGTCAGGAAAATAGCAGGGTAGTCGGGGGGGGAGGGAAGAAAAGAAGATGAAGTAGAATTGAAGTAAGAAAACATCTATTCTGTCTTCAAACTAGATGTCAAATGTATTAACACCATCTGCCAACCATCCTTCCTAGCCAGCGGGTGGCCATCCTAGTACTCTAATTAATATCGGTTCTCCTGTTTCCCTGACCTGCTCGCCATTAAGAAATCCACCAACATTCATAATCAAGACATGCCCTCTCCAAAATGCCCCTGGATCACTAAAGGCCTGTCCCTTTTTAAGCCATCCTTTTCTCAGATTTTTTTTTTTTTTGTAATTTCTTTTTTAACACAGAGTCTCACTGTTGCCCAGGTTGGAGTGCAGTGGTGTGATCTCAGTTCACTGCAAACTCCACCTTCCAGGTTCAGGCTATTCTCCTGCCTCAGTCTCCTGAGCAGCTGGGATTATAGGCGTGTGCCACCACGCTCAGCTAATTTTTGTATTTTTATTAGAAACGGAGTTTCACCAAGTTGGCCAGGCTGGTTTCAAACTCCTGACCTCAAGTGATCCATCTCTCTTGGCCTCCCAAAGTTCTGGGATTATAGGCATGAGCCACCATGCCCGGCCTTTTCTCAGAATTGACCTGTCCTTTTCCTCATCCCCTTATCCCTGTTTCATTGTGGCTTCAGAGTTAACTGTAAAATGTGTATGCCTGTGTGACAGTGCTGTAATAATGAATTTATATGTGTGATGTTATCAGAATCACCTGATCAAAAATAGACTCCCAGATTAACTCCCAAAGATTCTCACTTGGAAAGGCAAAAAAGTCTGTATGTTTGGCATGAGACCAGTGAATTGTTCAACATGGTGTGTTGAACTCAGGCATTTATCTCTGCTCTGTCCTGAAAATCCTTGATACAGCATAAACACAGGTCCAGGTGACTCAGCCTCCTGAGCAGCTGAGATTACAGGCATGTGCCACCACACTCAGCTAATTTTTGTATTTTTATTAGAAACGGGGTTTCACCAAGTTGGCCAGGCTAGTTTTGAACTCCTGACCTCAAGTGATCCACCTCTCTCGGCCTCCCAAAGTGCCTAGGTCCAGGCCTAGGGATCTCTGAGGGGGCATGGTTGAGAAAAGAGGCTGTAAACAACAAGATTGCTTGCAAGTCTATAAAAGGAGTAGGGATACCCTACTTCCCCCACCAAGCAGCTAGGTAACACACTACTCTACCACAATCCAGAGACAACAAGGTTTACTCCTTGGAGTCATTAGAGAAGTTCTGATCTTGAAGATACAGAGACAGCTGAATATTACCTAGGAGAAAAGTGCCTTCTGCACACTGGGGTAAAGGGAATACGTGAAAGTCTACATACTAAACTATGAGACTTCTCCTCTAAGCTCCCATAATGACTGTATTCAGGTTCCTGTCCCTCAGAGATCTTAGAGGATTCCTTTTAGGGAAATTGACTTGCCTGAGGAAAAGTATTTTTATAACTAGTGAGTACTGAGGGTAAGGGGGGATTTTCCAAAATGGACAGATTCCCTGCCCGGTCACATCAAAAATAAGGTCTGCCAATCCTTAAAGAAGTAACAACAGGATGCTGTTTTTCTAAAGAAAAATTCAGAGAGAGAAACGAACTTTGAAAAGTTCAAAAAAAATTTAAATTCAATACCATATGATAAAATGAAAACGAGAAGTCTCAAAAGAAAAACAAGAAGACAAGCAGTTGAAAAATATGAGAAAAAAAATATAGGATCAATTCAGGAGAGCAAACATCTAATCTACAGAAAGAAAAAAGGAGATGGGGGAGGGGGCAAAATTATCAAAGAAAGACATTTCCCCAGTACTGAAGGACCTGAGTTTCCAGATTGAAAAGGATCTGACGAGTGGCTTGCAAAATAATGAAAAAGACTCACACAAAAGCACTTAATCCTAAAATGTCAGAACAACTGAGATTTTTTAAATTCCCTAAATGCTTCAGATAAAATAACAGAATGCAGACAAAACAGCAGACATGAGAACAGAGAAAGGCATTGGACCTCTTAACAATGATACTGAAAACTAGAAGAAAA
Organism: Theropithecus gelada; assembly: GCF_003255815.1. Classification (NCBI taxonomy): domain Eukaryota; kingdom Metazoa; phylum Chordata; class Mammalia; order Primates; family Cercopithecidae; genus Theropithecus; species Theropithecus gelada. The sequence continues at coordinate 104,593,262 of NC_037673.1, read as the reverse complement.
TGGAGCAATATCCTAAATTCCAAGGAGAGATGATTTACAATCTAGGATTCCCAATAAAACCAACCAATGAAGTCTAAGAGTAGAATAAAAGTATTTTCAGACATGCAAGATCTCAAAAAGTTTTCTTTCTATGAAATCTTTTCTCATGAAGATACTTAAGGGTGTTTTCCACCAAAAAGAGGGCTTAAAATGAGAGAGATTGTGGCAGGCCAGGTCTCACTAGCGTAGGCCTCCATAACAACTGTTTTAGTACTGACTACGTGGTTAAGTTAAATATTAAAAGCCAGTGCCCTTATACAAAGGCTGAAATAGAACAAAAGTCCACCAAGAGTTTGCCTAGGCCTTTCCTGGGCCTTAAAATATGACAAAAATAACAAAATTCTTAACAAGATCCATTTAGGATTAGTTAGGTTTTATTGGAGATCTGAAGAAACTCCCCAGGCTTCCACAAACAAGTTTATTGGAGGTCTGAAGGAACTCCCCAAACCTCCATGATTTAGCAGGAGACAAGATAGGGGTAGTCACCCCAGTACCTGGACCCATTTACATTAAGAAAATTTACTGAGGCTCCAGAGAAAAGTCTTCAGGACTCAGACCTTAGTTATAGATTAAAAGAAGTGAATCACTGATATCTTTAGATGAATGCACAGTTACACATAGACATATAGCTTAGAAGGTATATAAGCTCAGGAAAACTTTGTAATTTGGAGTTGGTCTGGCAATAACTTCCAGGCCTTCTCCCTTTAACCGATTACAGAAATAAAAACTCTCTTCCTCCCCAGTTCATCTGCATGTCATTATTGGGCGACGAGAAATAGCAGTCCGACCCTCAACTTGGTCCGGGAAGAAGATGAAGACATGGAATCCACATTGGAGAGAGGAAAGAGGAATATCCAGGATGATATCAAAAGAAATTTCTAGATAACAGTTGTATCACAGGCCTAAAAGGCAGCCAGTGTAGACTGAAGCAAGAGAATGGATATCTCTGGAACTGATGTCTCCAAGAAAAAAAAAACAGTGGGGTCAATAGAATTTCTGATGTATTTCATCATATGGAGAGATGTATTCCCATTCTGACCAAATTTGTAGATGACTTATGGGTAGGCATATAAGAAAGGAAACAAATGGAAAATAAAAGGAAAATTTATTTTAAAAACAGAAACTTTATATTTATAAATGTAATCATAGTATTTCATGTAGGTTAGTCTTAAAATTTATTGCCTAATTATCTTTAAGCACCAAAATTGACTAAATCAAAAATTATATTGTAGTTTCTATAATATTATAGAACAAGGATAAAAGAAACTGAGTGGAAGTAATGTGAGGCAGCTAAGTCCTCTTCTTCCATAGTAGGAAGTCAGCAGATAATTTCCAATATTGAAAAATCAAGAAAGAGTATTGTGAGCATGCTTCATGGTAGAAGGGTAAACACCAGTGTTAAGAGTAGAGTTCAACTGTCAGATGGTGATGGGGACTGAAGAGTAACAGTGATTAGGGCTGGAGGCTGCTTTTTAGTGTTATAAATGAAGATGTTATTTCACTTGTATTGCTTTGATAAAAACAGACTTAAAAAAAAAAAAAAAAAAAAGATCTGTAGATGAGTCTGTTGCACGGCCAGGTTTGAAAGCTGCTGAGAGGAAAAACAGAGCAAGGAACATCTGTCGCCATCACTGCAGATAGAATACACATTAAAAAGAATATGCC